>NC_058518.1:246182906-246494073 GCF_904849725.1 Hordeum vulgare subsp. vulgare | reverse complement strand
ACTCCTCGATCTCGGCCTTCAGAATCTTCTTCTGTCTGTAGGTGGCGCTCGCCCCTAACCATGGTTAGGGGACGAGGTCGGCCACCGTCGGCCGCCAGGGCGGCAAGGGGATCCTGTTCAGATCATGCCACAACTTCTGGGGATGCCGTGGCGAAAGACGGCCCGAACAACCATGGCGGAGGAAGGGCGAGGGGCCGCGGTCGCCGCGGAGGTCGAGTCTGGGGGAGCTGGAGCGCTACTCCAACACCTCCGCCTTACCTAGGGCTTGCTCCTGTGATGGCCCTTCATGTTGCTTTAGGGGCACCCACGTGTGCCTCTCGACTGCTGTGAAGGTCGCTCGAGCGGCATTGAGAGCTCTTCTTCGAGCGATGGTGACGAGCGGGACGGCGGCGACAGTGGCGCTCCTCGCAGGTTGGGAGCCCGGGGGTTCAAGTCGGAGTACGATCCCCCGAGCCCCGACTGACTGTTGGCCCTGCCACTGGCGCCAGCTCACGCCTCTCCCCCTCCTTTTCGGTGCCCGCATCGACGCCTTGTCTTCGAGGCGGCGCGACCATTGGACCTGGGCCCTTCACTTCCTCCTGCGTTGCTCTCCACTGCGCAATGCTGGTCCAGGAGGGGCCAACCTGGGTTATGAAGTGGGCCGGCCCGCTTTTTGTGTTTTTGAACTTTGCTCCTTCGCGTAGGTCGATCCTCGTCAAAAGACAGAGTGTTTAGGTTAGGATAACGATGCTATGTAAGCAAAGTCAAATGTATCCATTCAAATGAATGAAAAGACTATTTTCCCCTTTTCTGATTCTGTTCATTGTATGATTCGTTTTTGCATAATCTGGGAGCTTGCCGGCAACTACCGGCAAGGCTCCTTGCCGTGTTTAGTGCAACCATGGAAATCTCCAAGCGCAGCTTGAGACAAAATCGGGTGCTATGTAGCCACTTGCTGTGTTGATCAGGTTTGCAACTATTTGAAGGCGCTCTGTGACCATTCAAGTCGTTTGAGCGAGTTCGAAACAAAGACAAGGTGCACCGAACTTTGGGAAGGTCCCAGTACGCGCAAACTCCACACACAAAGACTGGAAACTTTCGAAGGGGAAGCAAAGAATCTATCTACTTCAGATCTGAATCTTAAACTTAAAAACTTATCTTCTTACATCGTGGTTGCATGGCGTTTGAGTCTTTTGCCAGGGGGTCGGAGCCCTTGGCAAGCAGGGAATCACCGCTCTCGGCGGCTTTGTACTCCAGCAAAGCCTTCTTGCCGATGATGCTTGACCATCGTTTGGAGGAAACGTCGGCCAGGGTGTAACCCCTTCGCGTTTCTCTTGCTAGGTTGTGCTTGCGGAGCCCCTGAGCGCATCTTTTGGCGACGACGTGATGCTCTCAGGGGCTTAACACTCGCACTGGAGCGCACGCCGGGGCTTCGGGACCGTGTGGCGCATCCTCAATGACCTTGCATCGCTCCGCGGAGGTGCGTTCGCTGGAGTATGCACCGGGGCCTTTGTGAAGCACCCAGGCATGCCTTCGAGAGCTGCACGTTGGCCCCCGAGCGACGCATCGGCCTGACAACGCTGCTCTTGGAGCCTCCGCCTCCCCACCCCGCGCGCGCGTGCAGCAACGCACTCGCGCAGGCCTTGGGAAGCCGTAGCAGAATAGGGCGCCCGCCGCGGTACCCCGTTTCCGGGGGAATGCGGCATAGCGCCCAAACTTCGATAGAGCCGGTGTTGAGTTTGCTCGGATCCACGCACAACTCCGCCCACCAACTACCTAGCGCGCGAAAGATGTCGGCGATTCTAGGTCGACACCTATGGGAATCAACGTGAACCCCTTATGATCGTAGGTCGGGGGAAGATGACGTCAAGAGCAGAGCTAACGATCAACACCCGACAAGCCTTTTTACCCAGGTTCGGGACGCTTACGCGTAAAACCCTACGTCCTGCTTGTCTGATCGTGTTAAGCGTTTTGTTGTTCGTTACAATGATCGATGATAACCGTCTTCTAGACAATGTTCAAAGAGTCTAATCCCTTGTGAATGAGCTAAGGGCCTCCTTTTATAGGCAAAGGGGTCACCTACAGTGCTCGGTAGTAGGTTCACGAGAAGTTTCAGTGAACCTAGAGCGGTGCTTATCCATCTACCGATGTCAGGTGCATTAAATGCACGTCTTGTCCTTGTCAGCAATGTGCTGGTGGAGGCATGTGTCTAGGCGTTTCGACACCTGGACGTCGCGCTGGCGCATGCGGAATGCGCTGGAACTTGGGGGCGGTGGCACTTTGGCAAGGGCGGTTGCCCTCCAGTGCCTAGCCCGTCATCCCAGAAAGGGAACTTGTCGGGGCCTTGGGTCTTCGTCCCAACAAGGAAGCTTGCCGGGTGCTTCGTTTGTCGTCCCGGCAAGGAAGGTTTGCTGAGGCCTTGTGCCTGGTGAGTTCATCATGCCCACTAAACGGGTGTGGCCTTGGTTATCTTACCGGCAAGGCAGGCTTGTCGGGGCCTTGGTAATTTTGAGGGTGCATCTTGCCTGGACTCTGCCACGCCCTGCCGTCAGGGGCTCTTTGCTCCCGTGCACAAGTCTGGGGCACTAGGGATCCCAGTCTTTAGTGCACCGACAACTAACAACAAGATTATCCCCACATGCTTGTAATATCATGGCAAACTAAGCACACTAAGCATATGAGAAAGGCACAAGTCAACTAACGAAAGGTAAACTATCCAATCATGTGATGAACTAATGAAACAAGTATTAAACACTCATAATACTAAAATGATACACAGTCAAACATCTATAAGGAGGAACTAAGTAGGCAACTATAACACACAAAACATCATGAGGCATGAAAGATGTCTAAGCATAGAATAACGCAATAGCAAGGTAAACAAATATAACATCTAAACATGGATATCATCACATGATATACCACACTAGGCTACCAATAGAATACAACTCGTAACTATGAGATAACATAGTTGATATAAACTATCATGAAGATCAAGCATGGCACTAGCATGCAATCTCACATTCTAGTCATGACATGTAAGAACATGAAATCATGAAATAAGCTCACAACCCTATCATCTTAGTTAATACATGTAAGCACGTCGATAAAGAGTAATGAGCATGTAGGCAAGTAAACACATAGATCATATAATCAACTAATCAACATGTATTATACAACGTCAATAACATGATGGCATGTGTTTCTAAATAGTATAACCTCACTTGAAAATACATCGAAGCACAACGATGGCATTGTACAACACACGACATTGTACAACGCACGGGTTGATACACAATCTAGTTATACCATCACAACATGGCATAGTACTGATCAAGCAATAATTTTCTCACTAGAAGACTATACAAGATCAACAAACTAGTACAATGTACATCAAGGCTAGCCATACGTGTAATCATGCAATGCAAACTAGATATGACATAATACATGGTATGGATACAATCAAACATGCGTTCTACTTTAAGTAATTGTTAACATGGCATGGTAATAAAATTATATAAATAAACACATATGATAATTACGAATATGCAGTAAACTAGCCCTATGCCATAAGAACAATCCTATATAGCAAAACACATACGAACGATTAGGTAACGCATCCCACTATGTAACCTTTTATAACAAACATATATAACAAAAGAGTTACTCTGCAATAGGTCTATGACATAAGGGGATACAATGAGATGTTCTCAAACAACTAAGAGTTTCATTGACTGCTATCATAAAGGAACTATGCAACAACACGTACTAAAACACATAAACATCCATTGACGTGGGTATAAACCTGACAGTAGATGTGTAGGGTACGAATGAGATGGGCAGAGTCCTAGCTACGACGAGGTTGTATGAGTTCAGGCCCCTCTGCGGTGGACGTAACAGCCCTACGTCTCAGTGCTCTCAGAGCTTGTTACTGAGTGTAATATGGAATACAGTGATTTTCTAACCCCTTGACCAGTGGGGGAATGCGGCTTATATAGAGTGCGCTGCCCTCCACAACGGTTCTGACTCAGGGGTGGAGTAGTGGCAATTGAATGCATACGTTAGAGGTAACATACGCTCTAAATGCTAATAAACGCACCCGGAAACGTACGGCATTTTCCCTCCAGAGAGGTTACGATGTACCGAGTGTATCCAGTCGGTTGGCCTGGAGCTCTCTGAATGCTAGTCTCCGACTGGATGATTCTAGGTCTGTTACCGACTGGATGATGGGGACTCCTTAATTCAGTCGGGGCAGACTTAAGGTCCTATCCTTTGTGTGGGGTAGTCCTTGGGTAGGACATGTAGGGCAGGCCTATGACCCTACCCTAGGACTATGACCCCATCATTAGTCCCCGAATGGATTGGGGTTGAAACGCCGAAGCAGTGCTTGAGGTTTAGATCCGACTGGACTAAGTTCGGCTTGTGCGTTGCTTGCCTCTATTCATTTTATCTCTCCTGACCAGCGCTCCGAGTGGAGGTGCTTGCGAAACAGACTGTCGGGAACCGAGTGCTTCCATGGCATCTTTTGACGCGACCGGTCAACTGACAGCGGCGGATTTTCCGGGATCTCAAATTTCGGGTTCCGTGCGCTCAGCGGGGACGACGTCAGCGCACTCGAGTAGCGCCTGACTCCTCGATCCTCGCGCCTTCAACTCCTCCACTGATATCGCCGCGGCCGGTCGGGCGGATAAGATTTCGGGCCCGCTCGTCAGCAACCCAGTCGACGCTCTATTTAACTCTGGGCGACAAGACTCCTCGGTTACGCTCGCCGAATATTTCGCTCCCGCCTACTCCGTCTTCTTCGCCACCCCCTGCGCACCTACGCTCCTTCCTCCTCCTCCTCCTCGAGGACTCGCCGTCGCCTCCATGACCAAGGGTCAGACCAGTAAGATGAAGGCAAGGAAGAAGAAGAACAAGGCGGCGGCTGCTCAACGGCGGCAGCGGCCGCTGCCGGCGGGGTGGATCCAAGGAGATTTCCTCCCCTCCACGGTGACGGAGGGGGACCTGCTGGAGTTGGTGGAGCACGGAATGCTCGTGCACAAGTCCAGGAGGTTGTCGGCGGACGACGAGGTCGAGCCGACGCCTCGGGAGGGGGAGCGCGTCCTGCTCCTCAGCCATGTTCAAAGAGGTTTTTCTTTGCCCCCGCACCCCTTCTTTAGAGGCATCATGAATCACTTCGGAGCTCAACTCCATCACTTTCCTCCGAATGCCATCGCCCATCTTTCTGCCTTCATCGTTTTGTGCGAGTGCTTTATCGGTTGCCCCCCCATTGGGGTTTGTTCAAACACATCTTCTCCGCCCGCTCTCAGACCATCAAACGTCTTAGTCAGTCGGACGATAAGACGCACCTCCTCCAGCTCTGCGGGGGTTTAGGGTTCCAGAAGAAGAGTCGGAGCAGCTATCCTGCCCTCCAGTTGAGTGAGTCGGTTAGGAACTGGCAGTCGACGTGGTTCTACTGCCAGGACATAGCCTGTCCGAATGCATCGTCCGGGTTGCCTCCGTTTAGTCTAGACCGTCCCGCTCCGCCCAAGCAACTCGCGCTCTCGAAGGCCGAGAAGAACGACATCCAGCCTTTGGTTGAGGTACTCGTGGATGTTGTCAGCAGGGGGTCACCAGTATAGACCTGCTGGAGGTCTTCCTTGGTCGGCGGATCCAGCCGCTGCAGGCCCGCGATCACGCTATGTGGCACTACACAGGGCCCGAGGATTCCACTCGGACCAACGTGGTGGGCGTGCCCGAGGAGAGGGTGACCTCATGGGTGCTCCAAATCACGGGTCCCTGTGAGAACCCCAAAGGAGCTCGCCGAGTGACGCCTTACAGCGTGGACCATCCTCCACCGAATCAGGTGAGTGTCATTAGCCGAGTGCATTGAACTGTCTTGATTCCAGTCGTTTACTTATATCTCCGTGTGATTCCTAATGTTCCCGACTGAATTTCATGCAGGCGTGGACCAACTGGTTCTCCCCCGTCTCGAATGGGAATCCAGAGGAGGAAGAGGAGGAAGGCAGCCAGGAGGGGAGCGTGGAGAGCGCCGAATACATCTCCGACAGCGGGGAGTCGGAGGAGGAGGACAGCGAGGAAGAGGAAGAGGACGAAGAGCGAGACTCGCCACCTCCACGGCCGGAGCATCGGAGTAAGCGTCGACACGAGCCCGCCGTCCCTTCAGCTCCTCCTGCGTCGTCGAGTGCTCCGCCTGTTGCTCCGGTGGCCCCGAGTGTTCGAGGCACGAAAAGGGCCAGGGACGCAGCCGCTGAGCCCGCAGGCCAGTCTTCCAGGGCGCCCAAACCGAGTGGGCCCAAACCTCGGAAGGCTCTGCCGCGCATGAGGGTTGCCATCCCCGTCACATCCACGTAAATGAATCTAACTTTCGGCTCTTTCTATTATCCGAGTGAACTCCTGCTTTACAAGTCGAATGGACTTCACTCGACAGGGTCGCCACTTCTGCAACCTCTCCGGCCCGCCAAGGGGACGACCCCATGGACACGGACAACGTTGTCTCGTCCCAGCCAGGTGTATTGTAGGAGAGTTGGGTGTTTTATTCCTACGGACTGCGCCATTCTTTCTTTTTCTGAGACGTCGTGTCATTCGGCTTGTCAGGGGCGATTTGCGTGGACGAGGACGACCAGGGGAGAGCCGACCCCGCCGTGGAGCCTGTCCTGGAGCCTGTCCCTGAGGCTGCTCCTCCTGCTGCCACCCCTGCCGCCGACGCTCCACCGACCGAAGCGCCTCCACCGACTGAACCGGTGCCGGTGGGTGAAGAACCGACTGGGGCAAACCTTGGGATGCCCCGGGAAATTCCCACGATTCCCGGTTCGTCGAATGCTGAATTCAGCATCCGGTGTGTCCCAGAGGAACAGGTGGGAGCGGCCAAGGGGGCCATGGTGCAGGCGGAGTTGATGGCTGGAGAAGCCAAGAGGGCTTACGACTCCGTTGCGGCCTTGTACCAGTGGAGCTTGGAGCTGCGCGATGATATCCGACTAAGTATTCTAGTAAGTACTTACTTTTCTCTTGTAACCCACTGGGTGGTATTGATTGTTGCAATGGGTTCACTCCGAGTGAACCCAATGGGTGTAGTCCCCGAGACTTCTGTCGAGTGCTTGCACCGACAGTTGTCTTTATACATTTTGTCTTTAGTTTGGTTGTGTCCGTAGACAGGATTTCCGAGTGCGAGTACTTATTGCAGTCGGAGCGCTCTTGCGGTAAGAGTCTCCGAGAGTAAGTTGCACGCAGGTCGAGTAGTATCGGCCTCGGAGGAGTAGTATTTCCGAGTGCACCTCAATAGGGCGGGCCTGTTTGAGGTGCATGCCAGTGGGGTCACTCTTAGTAAACCCACTGGGTGTAGTCCCCGAGACCACTGTCGACTGCTTGCGTCGGCAGGGGTCTGAAGAACTTAGCCTGTGAACTGATAAACTTGCTGATTACCCTTTGTTTCTTGGTGCAGAAAACTTGTGAAATGGGAACGGCTTATGAAGCCCTGAGAGCGGAGAGGAACCAGTATGCTGGTGAACTGGAAGCTGCAATGCTCGCCATGGCCGGCATGAAGGACGCTCTGGAAGTACGAGAGAAGTCCTTGGAAGAGGCTCTGGAGGCAAACAGGGTGTTGACGGCGGAGGTGGAGAGGATGAAGAAATAGCGGACTGAGATGCACAATCAGATGGCCGTTCGAAACAAACGATTCATAGCTCAAGAGAAGAATGTCACCGACTGGGCTGCACAGATGATGACTCGTCTGGCTGGTAAATCTTATGCTTTGTCGAGTGTTTGTACCATGTGACGTACACTCGGTTTTTATTGTCTGCTTGCTCGTTTGTTGCAGACTTTTGCGGAGATGCTGAAGCTGAAGCAGCGGCTGTGGAGCGGTCTATTAAGGACAATGTTCCACTCAGCGAGGACGCCAATCGGGATCTGCTCCGGGCACATATCCGCGTAGGCAAAGTAGGTCCTTTCATCGGTCGACTGAGAGAAGTCGTCGGCCGAATTGGCAAGGAACTTTGGCCAGAAGACGAGTTGCAGCAGGAGATGGAAACCCTGACGGGGCGACTGGAGGAGGTTCCGAGCCGAGTGCAATCGTGGAAGAAATCGGCAGCGCGTTGCGGTGCTGATGTTGCGCTGTCCTTGGTCCGAGTCCATTGCAAGGAGGTGCGGGAAGATAAGCTGAAAGCATTGAAGGTCGCCAACACGAAGAAGCTTCGATTCGAAGACTTCATGGAGACGTTCCTGGAGACTCCTACCCGCATCGCTCATGGAATCGACTTGGATACTTCTGTGGAGCCCTCCAGTCCTGGCGCCGGCCCAGCTGACGCGTAATCAAACTTTATCCTCGGTATGCCGAGTGTTTACCTGTAAGATACTCTGGCCACTTTGTTGGTTGTCATACTGTTAAATCGGTGCGGGTAAGCTTGATCCGCACCGAGTCAGCTATCATTTCTAGACTTTTGGAGTCGAAATGAAAACATTTATTCTTTTGTTTGAATGTTGTTTTGAGTGCAACACTTAGTGCGTACTCGGATAATATTATGACTTAGGTGATTCTTGGTCACGTCTAAGTCTCCGCGTGCGACGTGTAGTGCACACTCGGAGGAGGTTAATACTTAGGCGATTCAGGATCACAGCTAAGTCCCCGAGTGCATAGTGCACGCTCGGAGGGGGTTAGTGCTTAGGCGATTCAGGATCGCAGCTAAGTCCCCGAGTGTGACGTATAGTGCACACTCGGAGGATGTTAGTACTTAGGTGATTCTTGATCACAGCTAAGTCCCCGAGTGCGACGTATAGTGTACACTCGGACGATGTTAGTACTTAGGTGATTCTTGATCACAGCTAAGTCCCCGAGTGCGACGTATAGTGCACGCTCGGAGGGGGTTAGTACTTAGGCGATTCAGGATCGCAGCTAAGTCCCCGAGTGTGACGTATAGTGCACACTCGGAGGATGTTAGTACTTAGGTGATTCTTGATCACAGCTAAGTCCCCGAGTGCGACGTATAGTGCACGCTCGGAGGGGGTTAGTACTTAGGCGATTCAGGATCGCAGCTAAGTCCCCGAGTGTGACGTATAGTGCACACTCGGAGGATGTTAGTACTTAGGTGATTCTTGATCACAGCTAAGTCCCCGAGTGCGACGTATAGTGCACGCTCGGAGGGGGTTAGTACTTAGGCGATTCAGGATCGCAGCTAAGTCCCCGAGTGTGACGTATAGTGCACACTCGGAGGATGTTATTACTTAGGTGATTCTTGATCACAGGTAAGTCTCCGAGTGTGACGTATAGTGCACACTCGGAGGAGGTTAGTACTTAGGCAATTCAGGATCGCAGCTAAGTCCCCGAGTGTGACGTATAGTGCACACTCGGAGGATGTTATTACTTAGGTGATTCTTGATCACAGCTAAGTCTCCGATTGTGACGTATAGCGCACAGTCGGAGGAGGTTAGTACTTAGGCAATTCAGGATCGCAGCTAAGTCCCCGAGTGTGACGTATAGTGCACACTCGGAGGAGGTTAGTACTTAGGCGATTCAGGATCGCAGCTAAGTCCCCGAGTGTGACGTATAGTGCACAGTCGGAGGAGGTTAGCACTTAGGCGATTCAGGATCGCAGCTAAGTTTTTTTTAATGACCGGAGTTTGCGACCGTGGGAGAACTCTGAATCTGCACAAAACTGAATCTGCTGTATATATTATTTCTTCAAACTTGTTCGTTACACTGCTTCAGTCGACGATCATGTATAAAAACGCTTGAGGAGATCCTCGTTCCATGCGCGCGACTCGTCTGTCTCCCTCTGAATGTTGTAGAGTCTGTATGCTCTGTTGTTCAGCACCTTGGAAATGATGAAAGGCCCTTCCCAGGCCGGAGCCAACTTGTGCGGTCTTTGCTGATCCACTCGGAGCACGAAATCACCAGCTTGGAATGTGCGACTCCTGACGTGACGTGCGTGAAAGCGTCGCAGATCTTGCTGGTAAATTGTTGAGCGAGTAAGTGCCATCTCGCGCTCCTCCTCTAGAAGATCGACTCCATCTTGCCTTGCTTGTTCTGCTTCGGCTTCGGAAAAGAGTTCGACTCGCGGGGCATTGTGAAGCAGGTCATTCGGAAGGACCGCTTGTGCTCCATAAACGAGGAAGAATGGTGATCGCCCCGTTGATCTGTTCGGAGTGGTGCAGAGGCCCCAAAGCACTGAAGGTAACTCGGTGACCCATGCACCAGCAGCATGTCCTACCTCTCGCAAGAGTCGGGGCTTCAAACCTTGAAGGATAAGTCCATTTGCGCGCTCAGCTTGTCCATTGGATTGTGGATGTGCTACGGAAGCAAAATCCACTCGGATACCCTGACTCCCACAGAAGCCTTTGAATCTGTCCGAGTCGAAGTTTGTCCCATTGTCTGTGATTATGCTGTGAGGCACCCCGAATCTGGAAATGATGTCCCTGACAAACTTGACAGCTATTGACGCATCGAGTTTCTTGATAGGCTTGGCTTCTATCCATTTTGTAAACTTGTCGACTGCCACCAACAGATGTGTGTAGCCTCCTTGGTCTGTCTTGAATGCTCCGACTGTGTCTAAACCCCAAACTACAAATGGCCACACAAGTGGGATTGTCTTTAACGCAGATGTTGGCTTGTGGGACTTGTTGGAGTAGAACTAGAAGCCTTCACATCGGTCGACCATATCTTTTGCCATCTCGTTGGCCTGCAGCCAAAAGAAACCGGCTCTGAATGCCTTGGCCACAATCGCTCTTGAAGAAGCGTGATGACCGCAGGTTCCCGAGTGAATATCTTCTAAGATCAACTGCCCTTCCTCAGGGGAAATGCAGCATTGAAGAACGCCCGAAACACTCTCCTTGTATAGTTGACCGCCAATGACAGTGAATGCCTTCGACCTGCGAACTATTTGCCTGGCTTGGACTTCATCTTGTGGAAGTTCTTGCCTTAGGATATATGCGATGATCGGCACAGTCCAATCGGGAGTGACAACCAGAATCTCCGTGACCAATTCAACCACAGCAGGTACATCGACTTTAGTCGGATCTGTTGCGCTCTTGGGTTGTCTCGGTTCTTCTGTGAAGGGATCTTCTTTGATTGAGGGAAGATGGAGGTGCTCGAGGCAGACATCACTCGGGACTGGTCTCCGAGTGGATCCGAGTTTCGCGAACTTATCAGCCGCTTGGTTCTTCAGTCTTGGAACATGATGGAGCTCTAGACTTTCAAACTTCTTCTCCAGCTTCCTCACTTCATTGCAGTACACTGTCATGGTGAGGTTCCTTACGTCCCACTCTTTCATCACTTGGTTGACCACCAAATCCGAATCGTCGTAAACCATCAGGCGACGGACGCCGAGTGAGATAGCCATGCGCAATCCGTAGAGGAGAGCTTCATACTCCGCCTCGTTGTTGGAGGAATCAAAGTGTATCTGAAGCACGTACTTGAGCTTGTCTCCTTTGGGTGATATGATCACAACACCAGCGCCGGATCCATTCAACATCTTAGACCCATCGAAGAACATTGTCCAATGAGCCGAGTAGATGTGAGTCGGTTGCTGTTGTTCTACCCATTCTGCTATAAAGTCAGCCAGGGCTTGAGACTTAATAGCTTTCTTGGCCTCGAACTTGATGTCACAGTACAGCATCTCCATTGCCCACTTCGCCACTCGGCCTGACGCGTCTCGATTGTGGAGAATTTCCGACAACGGAGCATCAGAAACGACAGATACCGAGTGGCCTTGGAAATAATGGGCCACCTTCTTCGCAGTCATGTAGATCCCATAGATAAGTTTCTGATAATGGGGATACCTCTGCTTGGAAGGGGTCAGGACTTCGGAGACGTAGTACACTGGCCGCTGAACTTTGTATGCTTTGCCTTCTTCTTCTCGCTCGACTGTACGAACAGTACTAACGACTTGATTTGTAGCCGCGATATATAGAAGAAGGGGCTCTTTACTGAGCGGAGCAGTAAGAACCGGCTGGGTGGAAAGTAGGACTTTGAGGTCGTCGAATGCGATTTGAGCTTCGTATGTCCACTCGAAGGTATCTGACTTCTTCATGAGTCGGTACAGAGGAAGTGCTTTTTCGCCGAGTCGACTGATGAACCTGCTCAAAGCCGCTAGGCAACCTGTGAGCCATTGAACATCGTGAATTCTAACTGGCCTCTCCATTCGAACGATGGTCCCGATCTTTTCGGGGTTAACGTCGATCCCTCGTTCGGAAACGAAGAAACCGAGTTACTTTCCGCTGGGAACACCGAATGAACATTTGGCTGGGTTGAGCTTGATATCGTACCTATGAACGTTGGCAAATGTTTCTGCCAAGTCAGTCAGCAGGTCGGAACCTTTGCGTGACTTGACTACGATATCATCCATGTATGCCTCCACATTGCGACCGATCTGGTCGAGGAGACATTTTTGGATCATGCGCATAAAGGTAGCTCCTGCATTCTTCAGACCAAAAGGCATAGTGATGTAGCAGAAGCACCCAAACGGGGTGATGAAGGCTGTTTTTAACTCGTCGGGACCATACAGACGGATCTGATGGTAGCCCGAATAGGCATCAAGAAATGACAACCGCTCGCATCCCGCAGTCGAATCGACAATTTGATCTATGCGGGGGAGCGGAAAATGGTCTTTCGGGCAGACCTTATTGAGATGCTTGAAGTCAATGCACATTCGGAGTGACTTGTCCTTCTTGGGCACCATGACGACATTTGCAAGCCACTCGGAGTGGTGAACCTCGCGAATGAAGTTGGCAACCAGTAGCTTGGCCACCTCTTCTCCGATTGCCTTCCTCTTGTGCGCGGCGGACTAGCGCAGGCGCTCTCGGACAGGCCGAGCGGCGGGATCCACATGCAGTCGGTGCTCAGCCAACTCCCTGGGTACACCCGGCATGTCAGATGGTTTCCATGCGAATATGTCCCAGTTCTCACGGAGGAATTGGGTGAGCTCGGCTTCCTATTTAGGATCGAGGGTGGTGGAGATGTTCGTCGGGGTGGCTGAGTCGTCCGTCGGGTGGATGCTGACCTTCTTCGTCCCTCCCGCCGACTGGAACGTGGACTCAGAAGCTGGTTTCTTTGAGCGCATCAGGTCAGCAGGGTCGACTGTCTTCTTGTACTCGTCGAGCTCGAGTACCGCCATCTGCTGGTCAGCGATTCTTGATCCCTCCTGTAGACACTCCTCGGCACGCTGGCGGTTGCCTGTGATGGTGATAACGCCTTTTGTACTAGGCATCTTCAGCTTCAAGTACACATAGCATGGACGTGCCATGAAACTCACGTACGCCGAGCGGCCCAAAATTGTGTGGTAAGCGCTCTGGAAGTCTACCACCTCAAATGTGAGCTTCTCCTTGCGAAAGTTCTTGTCAGAGCCGAAGATGACTTCCAATGCGATCTGGCCGAGTGACTTGGCCTTCCGTCCAGGGACGACTCCGTGGAAGTGCATATTGCTCTCGTTGAGTCGGGACATCGGAATGCCCATTCCCTTGAGAGTGTCAGCGTACATGATGTTCAGTCCTCTACCACCGTCCATGAGGACTTTGCGCAGTCGGACTCCTTCCACCACCGGGTCGACGACCAGAGCCTGTCTTCCTGGCGTGGGGACATGCGTTGGATGATCCGACTGATCAAAGGTGATCTCAGTCTAAGACCATTTAAGAAACTTGGGAGCAGTCGGAACGGCCATGTTGACCTCTCTGTTCACCAACTTCAGTCGACCCTTGCTTTCGACGTCAGCAAAAATCATGAGGGTTGCATGGACTTGGGGGAACGGATCCTCCTTGTCCTCCTCATACTGTTCGGGATTCTTCTCACTCGGTTGCCCTTCGCTGAATCCCTGGATCAGGAGACGACACTGCCGAGTGGTGTGCTTCGCGTATATGGGGTTGCCTTCTTCGTCCATCTTCGTGTGAACCGGGCAAGGCTGGTCCAGGATGGAATTGTTGAACGGCTTCTTCTTGGGGGTAAACTGTGCTTTCCCTTTGCCCTTGAACTTGGCGCTGGTCACAGCTGCAGCTTCTGCTTGCGGCGTGGGCGGAACTTTTTGTTTCTGCTTCCGAGTGTTACCTCCGTCGGCATCACCGACTGTCTTGTGTTTGCCGCTCCGGATGCGGTCCTCTTCTTCGCCATTTGCATAGCGAGCCGCTATCTCCATCATCTTGCTCATAGAGATGTCGCACGTTCGACCGAACTTCAAGTACAACTCCGTGTACCGTACGCCTGTCTTGAATGCACAGACAGCTTGATGCTCGGTGACGTTCTCCACCGTGTGGTAGAGAGTTGTCCATCGCTGGATGAAGTCGCGCAAGGGCTCATTCGGCTTCTGGACACAGTGCTGAAGCTCCACGAGGCCTGCAGGGGATTTGCACGTCCCTTCGAAGGTTCTGATGAACACTCGGGCCAGGTCTGCCCAACTGTAAATGCTTAAGGGGGCCAACTGGTTCAGCCAAGCTCGAGCCGAGCCGTCGAGCATCAGAGGGAGGTGCTTCATAGCGACATGGTCGTCTCCTCCTCCTATCTGGACTGCCACTCGGTAGTCGTCTAGCCATGTTTCAGGCTTGGAATCGCCTGTAAATTTACCGATTCCCGCTGCCAATCGGAAGTTGGGCGGGATGTCAGCCGAGCGGATGGCTCGACTAAAACACTCGGGGCCGGACACGATGGTCCTGCTTCCACTCGGACGATCCATATCGCGACCATCGCGGTGGGCTCGACCCCTGTCGACTCTTCGCTGGGCGATTCGCCCTCTCGCGTCGAGTCTTGGGTCGTAAGTGTCGTCGACCGAACGCCGATCATCATGATGTCGGGACCCATAGGGCCCACCCCGCGGAGGGGTGCGCGAACGGCGGCGATCTTCACGGATCATGGAACGGCTGCCCCCCCTGTGATGCTGATGGGAACCAGGGCTGTGAACCGATCGATGCGTGTTTGCATGGACGGAACTATTGTGGATCCGATTGTGTGACTGGGAGACAGCCGAATTCTGCTGCTGCGCCGTGCGCAACAGAGCTCGGATTTGCTCGATTCCCCTTCGTGCCTCTGAATCAGTCGGCTGGAGGGAATCGGCAAACTGGGCAGCCGCAGCCAAGTTGAGGAGAGGTGTGCGGAACAACTCCACATTGCTCCGCCGAGTGTGCCGACTGGCAGAATGACGAGGTAGACGACGTGCACCGGATGCTTCGCCGATTTCTTGCTCGCCCCGGCCGGCTTGACGGGGATCTTCATGGGAGTTGGCAATGTGTACTTCTGCTGCAGGCCCACGACCCGCGTACTCGGAAGGGAGCTCAGTCGGAACCGAGCCCGAGCACTGGGAACGCGGGGCAACTACAACAGACTCCAGAACTGCCACTTGAGAGGACGCGATCTGACGCGCTGGGGCATGCTGCACCCAACGTTGGAGACGCGGACTGCGAGACCGCTTGTTGCGGCGCATGACGGAGTTGCAAGCCGATAATGGAGCCGATTGTTGGAGAAGAAGAACGCCGCGAGCGCCAGCACGGAAGTGTGTGGCCCCGCGACGGGGAAGCGCCTCGATGTCGAGAGGTGCCTCCCGAAGCCACGCCGAGTCGTCGATGGTGAAGGAGAGAACGCCGAAGAGGATCTGGCAACCCATGCTCGAATCTCCACCAGATGACATGACGAAAGGAAGTAGTCGCAAACTCGCCGGAAGTCGCTTAGACGCCTGCCCCACGGTGGGCGCCAACTGTCGTGGGTATAAACCTGAGAGTAGATGTGTAGGGTATGAATGAGATGGGCAGAGTCCTAGCTACGGCGAGGTTGTATGAGTTCAGGCCCCTCTGCGGTGGAGGTAACAGCCCTACGCCTCAGTGCTCTCGGAGCTTGTTACCGAGTGTAATATGGAATACAGTGATTTGCTAACCCCTTGACTAGTGGGGGAGGGCGGCTTATATAGAGTGCGCTGCCCTCCACAACGGTTCTGACTCAGGGGTGGAGTAGTGGCGATTGAATGCATACGTTACAAGTAACGTACGCTCCAAATGCTAATAAACGCACCCGGAAACGTACGGCAGTTTCCCTCCAGAGAGGTTACGATGTACCGAGTGTATCCAGTCGGTTGGCCTGGAGCTCTCCGAATGCTAGTCTCCGACTAGATGATTCTGGGTCTGTTACCGACTGGATGATGGGGACTCCTTAATTCAGTCGGGGCAGACTTAAGGTCCTGTCCTTTGTGTGCGGTAGTCCTTGGGT
Organism: Hordeum vulgare subsp. vulgare; assembly: GCF_904849725.1. Lineage (NCBI taxonomy): Eukaryota > Viridiplantae > Streptophyta > Magnoliopsida > Poales > Poaceae > Hordeum > Hordeum vulgare. Next base: position 246,477,926 of record NC_058518.1, on the reverse strand, counting down.
AGGACATGTAGGGCAGGCCTATGACCCTACCCTAGGACTATGACCCCATCATCCATCATAGACATGACAATGATTCAAACAAATAAAACAAACATGCGACATGAATGAAAATGCAAATGTAAAACATATCTTAATCATCAACATGCTAAATAAAAACTTAAAATAAGACATGAAGTGTTTCATGATTTGATAAACAAGGTAAGCCTAGAATGGTCCCACGAAATTATAGACATGGAGATCGTTCATAAAATTTTTGCACATGCATAAGATAGGGATGCACGCTACACAAAAGTATCAAATGAGACAACTTACAAATATATAATAATTAATTAAAAAATCCTAATAATATAAATACATTCAATCACATCTAACTCTTAGAATTATAGAATAAGTAGGAGCGACTCCTAGGTATATAATGAACACACAATATCATACTAACATAAAAGTGTACTGATCAACTAATACGCATATTAATAAATCACAATGACTAATATAAACAAAAGAGTAACACACTACTACAATTAGGCATGAAATTATATACATGAATGAGTACAAAACTAAATTAAAATTTAAATACATCCCTAAAACAAGACAATAAGAATACCAAAGAATATATATCAACTTGCGACAACACGTATAACCATTTAAATAAAACTATAATTGATAAAAATAAATCTAATAAATCATTTGACATACCAAAAATTATGACATTAACTGGATGTACTCTTGCGCATATCGCGAACTTATGAACAAAACCGTATTAACACATAATTAGCGGAATGAACAAACAACAAAAATCTACACTACACCCAATTAACCAAACAAATAATCCAAGTCCTCCGCGGGGTTACGAAGGTCTTAGGGAATATTTTATCTATACCACAGAAGACATAACATGTTGATGCCATTGGATGACCTTCGATTTTTGAATGCGCGCGTCCAACTTAAGAAATATGATGACTTATGATGTCTAGAAGATACAGTATATAATGTTGAGGAGGCGTACAAAAGGAATTTGATAGAGGCTCACCAAGTTTGAAGAAACACGGCGATGAACCTGACGAGCAGTGTAGACGGACATATGAAATTCTTTGTGTACGGTCGACGAAATGAACTTCTTCTTCTCTGAATGGAACTGCGGCATGGATGAGAATCTTCGGACGCGAGGGTGCTGATGAAGATGGCCTATGTCACCGGTATTGAGACGTCACGTCCGTGGGGCTTCAAAGTTCACACTACTACTAACTAGTTTTTTGTAAAGGAAAAAAACCATGTTTTCTGTTTTTTATCTCTCGCGTGAGGCACGGTTTTTTCATCCGGTTTTTTCATGAAAAAAAATAGTTTCTGAAAACCTATCAACATGGGATCTAGTTTTAAAGATCTCGACGCGAGAAAGGCAACGTTGAAAACGGTTCGAGATTTGGACGCACGGTGTAGGAGATAAAACGTTTTCAAAAAATGGATCTACGGAAAAAGAGAAAACTTTCATGTCGCGACAAGTGACGCGCATGAAGTGCGCCATTTATCGTAACCTGTGAAGGTGTGAGTAATCGTTGGAAGGTGTACTAGCTAATTAGTGATTTCACATGATGGTGTTTCACTTGTGTACGCTACTCTATGATGGTTTCCCTCATGCATGTACCTGAGAAACATGGGGGCTCGGCCACCACTTTGATGGATCGGGCCAAGGCCAAGGAGAGAGAGAAACTAATGAAAAGAAACATAGAGATAAATAAAATTATATTGGACTAGGCCCATGCAGTTGAAAAATACGTAGAGAAAAGATATAAGCCAATTGAGTCTATAGAAAATTTGGTCCATAGTTTGAGAGAGGAAAAGAAATTATTTTCCTTAAGAGAAAATATAGAGAACTAACAGAAGCTCAAAAAAATATCAAACAAACCGAGAAATCCAAAAAAATGTAGACTCTTATATGTAAAGATGTTGAAGACGAAGAATAAAACCCAACTGAGATAAAAGAACAAAACATCAGTTTAAATTTAATTTGGTATGTCGTCAAATTAAAACCTCCAAACAGACAAAATTAATTCACACTACTACTTTGATATAAAAAACAAAAACAAAAAATTCAGGCCCTAATTTTTGGAAAAGAAAATCCTATACATTCCGAGCATCGGGATGTCACACGTACCCTAGCTTGGTGACGGTCCGATTACGGCGGCGATGGCGGTGAAGAATGCGTCGACGGCGGCGAATCCCAATGGCCTAGGTGCTCGGGGATGCAAAGGCGACGACGAAGGATCTAGGTGCGGCAGATTAAGATTTGGGGTCGAAGTGTTTGAAGAGGTATTTTCAAAACGCGCGGTCCGCCGAATTATGTACACGTCACTATCGGTGTCACCGAGATGAGAAAATCGGCGTGGTCGAGTTCCACTGCTGTCACATGATATGGAAACTCGGTATAACCGAGTTAGTGATTTTGCTGGTAGCGAGATGGAAAGTTCTGATCGGCTTTGTAATTCGGTGGAACCGATTTAGTGGGATTGGTTTCACCGAAATTCACAAAGAGGTTTAGGAAGGCAGCCATTGACGATACAGAACTCTCAGTGCTCCTTCAGACAAAGGGATCGAGAAGTGCATGTTCCAGTTTGTCATGAAGCATGAATAGAACTTGAGATGAGATATATGCTAGAGGAGGATCCTAGGCATTCTTGTCCATCCAATTGGCAAAAGATGAATCAAGAGCCAAATAACAACAATTGGATGTCCTCGAATGAGCAAAAATATGCACACCAACATGCTCACACAATGAGATGATGGATAAAATATGGTGAACATGCACACACATTCTAGCATCTATCAAGTACTTTGGCGATGACAAAGTCATCTATATATGAGTATATGGACTTAGGATCCAAGTAAGAATACTTGATCATAGGTCATACTCATCGTTTAAGCACAAGTGGGGTTACCACTTTTACATAAAGCATTAATGCGTTCATATCCGTAGGATATGCTTATACTCAAAGTTTTAGAGTAAAGATCCCCCCTAAGAGGGATAAACTAACCTTGGGTTTTGTCGTAGAAGACTTCAAGTAGGTGAAGTAGTGGTGGATGCTCGATGTTGATGAAGATGACCTCGAGTTGGGAGCAATCCTTGTTGTTTCTTACTCTTCTAACCTACATGGGTTAGTCCCAAAGCACAAGGAACATATGAAAGAATATCTATGGACATGGAGAGAAATACAGATGGGATGATATCCAAAGATACATTGAATACCTTGTCCCTTTCTTACCTTTGAGGGAATATGTGACTCCTTGAGCTAATGCATATGGTTGAGGTTGATTTCATGTAGTTCTTGCCAAAATGAATAAGAGTGAATTTCATTGGCACGGTCACCCCCTCAAGAACTTTCTAGTTCTTCCTCTTGGGGATCGACATCAACTTGATGGGGATCCTTGGAGTTGTGGTAGCACTAGATGAGGTAGTGCTAGTAGTGTCCTCGGGAATCCACTTGACCTTGACTTGGGGTTCCTCTTCAAATGAGTCAATGACCTCTTGAAGCTTCCGCTTGCCCTTGTGGTCTTGTGGTAGAAGACCATTTTGTGAGATAGTTCCTTTGGGAGGAGTAGGATCATACTTCTCCTCTTGAGGAACAAACTTAGGGATGGGATATGGACCTTCTTCCCAAACATCTCCGTTGACGTTGAAGTATCCAACACCTTGTTTCTTCTGATGTCCTCCTTGCTTGCACACATTTTTCTCAATTTGCTTACTTCCGGCAAGACTCTTGAAGTCACATCTCTCTATAATCCCTTTCAATACATAATTTTCTTGCTCAAGTGTATCTTGGCTAAGAGAATCATTAGTGGAATCAAGAGAGCTACTAGAAACAACATCATTAGTTTTAACTTTAGCATGGTCATTACTGGAAGAAGAAACTTTCTTGCCTTTGTTACTAGTGCTCTTATGTTTAACTTGTGGAACAAAAGTATACAAGAGTAATCATTTGGATAGATAAGAAAAACTCTTCTTTCGAAGATCATCATTGATTGCTTTTAGGAACTCATGCTCTTGCTCCAAGTTGAGCTTCTCGAAGCGTGGCTTCTCATGAGTTCTTGCAAGATCTCTATGATATTCTAGAGTAGTTTCATCAGCTAACTTAAGAGTGTTCAATTTAGTTAGTCGTTCAATCTCTTTCTTATCATCATCACTCGATTTCTCTTGGCTAGCATGATAATTAGCAAGTTCATTTTCAGTGAAATCACTAGTTTTATCAAAGAGCAAGTCATCTTCTCCTAACAAGTCATCCTCATCACTATTAAAATCAAGATACTCAGGGTGTGATATCTTGGGGCCTTTAGCCATGAAGTAGTTTCCGAACCCCTCATTTTGTGAATCAAATAAGTCATAGGAGTTGGAGGAAACAAGTGCAATGCGGGAACACCTTCATCTTGACTATAGTCGGGGTTGGAGTGATAGCTTCTCTTGGATTGGTTGTCAGACTCAAAGCTAGAAACTCATTCACCAACATGATCTTGATGTCTTTTTCTAGAGGTACTCTTGGTGTATTTGTCCTTCTTCTCTAATTCCTTGCCTCTCCGCGACTGTCTTCGTTCATAACGATCTTCTTTACTCCTTATCTATCTGCGAGGCGACTCATCCCTTGAGCTTCGTCTTCGAGGTGACTCTTATGTTCGTTTGTAGGGAGCCGAGCACTCGTTGGAGTAGTGTCCGGGCTTCCCGTAGATGTAGCAGTTTCGGTCACGACTGGACGAATGCTTCTCATCATGTATTGAGTTTGAGATTCTCACTTTGCCTCTACTCTTGTATAAACTGTTGAATTTTCTGACCATAAGGCTTATCTCTTCTTCAGTGACAAGATTATCCTTTGAAGTAGCGGGAGCATCACTTGAAGAGTTGTAAACACCACTTGACTTGTTGTGCAACTCATCTTTGTCCTTGAGTGACATTTCATGAGCAACAATCCTACCAATGACTTCAGTTGGTTTGACATCTTTGTAGTTTTTCATCATTTTGATCAATGTGCACACGGTGTCATACTTTCCATCAAGAGCTCAAGGTATACTCTTGATGATGTATTTGTCGGTCATCTCTTCGCTTCCTAAGCCGGCAAACTCATTTGGGATGAGAGCTAGCCTAGAGTACATTTCAGCGGCACCTTCACCATCCTTCATCTTGAACTTGTCAAGCTGACTTTGGAGCACATCCAACTTAGATTCTCTGATAGAATCAGTACCTTCGTGTATATCGATCAAAGTATCCCAAATTTGTTTTGCATTCTCAAGGTGGCTGATTTTGTTGAATTCTTTGGGGCATAGACATTTGAAGATGATGTTGCAGGCTTGTGTATTGAGTTGCAACATCTTCAGTTCATCCGCTGTCGCATCACGATCCGGTTCACGCCGTTCTCCGAAGAAATCACCTTGCACACCAACACGAATAACAACCCATCCGGAGGAATTAAAGCCAAGAATATGCATTTTCATCTTATGCTTTCAACTAGCAAAATTAGTGCCATCTAACTATGGACCTTTACGGTGATAACTTCCCTCACTAGACGCCATACTGTGCTAGGTTGTGAAACCAATGCAATGGAGACCAAAGCTGTGATACCACTTGTAGTCTCAAAAGTATGTCTAGAGGGGGTGATTAGACCACTTGACAAGATAAAAACTTAGCCTTTCCCCAATTTTAGTTGTGAGCTAGTTTTAGAAATTATGGCAAGTCAAGTACACCCTACACATGCAGTTCTAAGAGTATAGCAGCGGAATGTAAAATGTGCAAGTGTAAAATAAAGGAGTAAGGTAGGGGAATCAAACACATGAGGTTGACACGGTGATTTTTGGCATGGTACCCTTAGGTGGCTCTATCGTACGTCCATGTTAGTGGATACTTCAACCCACTGAAGGTAACAACTGCGAGAGTCCACGGAGGGCTCCACCCACCAGGGGTCCACGAAGAAGCGGCCTTGTCTATTCCACCATGCTTCCGCGCACGAAGGACTAGCCTTACTCATGGTAGATCTTCACGAAGTAGGCGATCTCCTTCCCCTTACAAACATCTTGGTTCAACTCCACAACAAGAAGTAGGAGGCTCCCAAGCGACACCTAACCACTATAGGAGGCACCACCCTTCAAAAGATAATAGATGTGCTAGAACGATGAACTCCTTGCTCTTGTGCTTCTAAAGATAGTCTCCTCAACACACAATCACTCTCTCACAGAACAGGCATGGGTAGGAGATATTTATTTGGTGGAAAGCAGATTGGGGAGGCTAGAGATCAAGATTCAAAATATTTGATTAGAATATCTTGGTCTCAACACATGAGTAGGTGGCTCTCTCTCAGAAAAATGGACCTGGCAATGAAGTGTGTGTTCTGATTGCTTCTCTCTCTCGAATGGGAGATGGGGTATATATAGGCAGTCTCCAAAATCCAACCATTACACCTAAAGTGGCCAACTTGGTGAGACCGAAGTCATGTACTCGGTGGTACCAACTTGTAAAAAAGGCAGCAGCTTTTGAATCTCGGTGGTATCGATATATACAACTCGATGACACCGAAAAGGTGGCTAGCAGTCAGATGACACAACTCGGTGACACCGATACCCATACTCGTAAATTCCTATTTTGTGAATCGAGGCAACAGAAAGTTGGTCACCTCAACTCGGTAGCACCGATATAGTTTCGGTTGCACTGATTTAGTGGCTTTGGCAAGGGTTCTGTGTGGGGTGAAAATCGATAGGGCCGAATTGAGAAACTTGGTGGCACCGATTTTGTGTATGAGGCTTTCGACAGAATGGTTATGTGGAAAATGACTGTGTATTTTTGGTGGCTATCTGTGAGCACTTGAGCAACCAGTTCATTTGAATAGCTCACCCTTTTTTAATAGTATTGGACTTCCTATGGACTCAAACGTGATTTCTCACAAATATAAAATGAAGAGTCTTCTAGCTTGAAGCTTGGGCCAATCTTATTACTTTCTTGCATCAAGGGGCATCTCCACATAAGCCTTTAGCAAATTTATCTTTTGAACTTTTCTGAAATATACTTGGATAAACATATTAGTCCAATGATGCATATGTTGTGATCAATTATTAAAACCACCCTAGGGAGAAATGGTGCTTTCAGGTAGGGATAGGAAGTTCAAACACAAAGATGACATGGAGTTATTGGCGTGGTTCCGATAGGTGGTGCTACCATAGGTCAGTTGATGGAGACTTCAACCCTCGAAGGCTAACGGCTGGAAGAATCCTCGAAGGACTCCACTCACGAAGGACGAAGGGTCCGCGGAGAAACAACCTTGTCTATGCCGTAATGGCTTACGTCCATGAAGGACCACTACTAGAAAAAGGAAATTTTCCATGGGCCTACACTTTGTCGTCCGCCCCGTGTCGGCAAAGAAGATATTTACCGTCTGCTTACAAGTGGCAGACGGCAAAGAGAAGGCAGATGGCATAGAGATTGTTTGCCATCTGCCTTTTATTTGCCGTGTGCTAGCAGATGGCAAAGAGACCAAAGGCGGACGGCAAAGAGGTGCTAGCTCTTTGCCGTCCTCCTGCAGATGGCAAACAAAACCACGACAGACGGCAAAGTGGTGCCCCCCATGTGCTCCTAACGACCGTTTTCTACCCCACCCCCTCCTCTTTGTCGTCCGCACCCAGATGGCAAAGGGATCCCCTCCCACCTGCTCCTAACGGCTGACGCTCCCACCCCAACCCCTCTCTCTCTCACCCGCTCCACCCTCTATCTCTCTCTCTCTGTCTCTCACCCAGCCACCTGCGCCGCCGCCCCCTCCCACATGCTCCCTCCGGCCGTCGCCCTCCTCCCACCTCCCTCCCGGCCGCCGCCCCCACCCACTTCATCCCTCCGGCCGCCGCCCCTCCCACCTGCTCCCTCCGGCCGCCACCCTCCTCCCACCTCCCTCCCGGCCGCCGCCCCCTCCCACCTGCTCCCTAAGGCCGCCGCCCTCCTCCCACCTCCCTCCCGGCCGCCACCCTCCTTGAACCCCCCTCCTGGTCGCCGCCCCCTCCCACCTGCTCCCTCCGGTCGCCGCCCTCCTTCGCACCCTGCCGCCCCGGCACCCCGGCGCCCTCCGGTATGTTTTTTCTTTTTTTTTAGTTTTAGTTTTGTTTTCTTCTTTTTTGCTATTTAATTGTTAGATTATATTATGTATGTAGTTTAGTGCTAGGTTTAGTGTTAGATAAGATTAGGTTAGTTCTAGGTTTAGTGCTAGGTTTAGTGCTGGTAAGAATAAGTAGAAGGAGGAAGAAGAAGATGAAGGAGAAGAAGAAAAAGTAGAATATGTATTGGCCGACCCCCGAGGCCACTGACCCACAACCCCCGACGCCCGACGCCACTGACCCCCAACCCCCGACACCCAACGCCACTAACACCCGACCCGCTACAACGGATGCCATTGACCCCCGACCCCCGACTCCCAACCCCCGATGACACTAACCCCCAACCCCTGACGCCACTGACCCTCGACCCCCGACCCCCGACGCCACTGACCCTCGACCCTCGACCCCCGACACCACTGACCCCCAACCCCCGACAACTCTTCGGCCTCTTGTTGACCGAAAAGACCCCCGACCCCCGACGCCAGTGACCCTCGACCCCAGACGACACCGACACCCGACTACCAACGCCACTAACCCCCGAGGCTGACGGGGTGAAAGTTTTGTAAATTATGAGTTAGGTCACCTATTTTCCGATTATGTTAATTATAAAAACATCATATTTGTGTCGATCGGGTGAATTTCAATGTGCAGTTGTTCGACAACCTCCACGTGCGTTGGACGAGCTCCGCCCCTGCGTTTGTTGGTGAGCACAAATGACTTCTCCTCCTACCCCTTTAATTTGCTATGTTTCAGTCTTCGTGCCGATGAATCTTGCTAGCTATAGGTTTATTCAATCATGAGTATGCGTGACCAGTATGCATCTCCCGTTTGAAAGGGCGGCATCTATAAATATACATGTCTTTGCATATTTATAACCGCCATCCTTTCGAATTGTCCAACGTTATCCATGGACAACCCGAGTATGTGTAGACTGGGTTCGTTTTCCCGTATGCTGTGCTCCGGATCCGATGCAGAATTTCGTCAGTGCCTCCTTATTGTTCTCTGGTTACACATCCTCTCTGCTTATTGCCGAGACGTGTATCAAGAGAATAGCGGGGAGGTGATGCCAAAATTTTGTGTCGCATCTGGAGCACAGCATGGGAAAACGAACCCAACGTACACATACTCGGGTGGGATTAGGACCTATCTTTACCTATTAGCGTGTAGGTTGCATGGACGTAATAAAACTGACGAACTTGATTAGTGGATGAATATAGATGATGAATTATATATTTTTTCTTGTGCGCCCATAGGTAGCTAGGCAACAAGAGTGATCATGCTTGGATGTACACTGGTCACCCTAGTCAGAAAGACATGACCAATGAATGGTTAACAAAAACTAGGGGGTTTGTGAGAGCTGCATTTGCAAATGGCCAGCAAAAAACATGGTGCCCCTGTCCCAACTGCGACAACTGGAAAAAGCAGACAGAGTTTGAAATGGGTAAACACCTGTAGAAGTGGGGTTTTATGCCTAATTATACGGTGTGGACTTTCCATGGTGAGTCTGACCAACGTGCCAGAGTTGAGGTGATTCGTCTTCGCACCGAGGAGCATGGTACCGGGATCGAAGACATGGTGCCAGACTTTGATGATGCTCGGGATTCGGACGATGAGATGGAGGAATCTGCGAAGGCCTTCTATGAAATGTTGGAGTCTTCAAAACGTCCTCTCCACGAGCAGACTGAGCTTTGTCAGCTGGATGCCATCGCACAAGTAATGGCTCTGAAAGCTCAATTCAACCTAGGCAAAGAATGCTATGTCGCAACGATGACGATACTTGGACACTTTCTACCCAAAGGCCATGTACTGCCTGCAAGCTGTACCAGTCAGAGAAAATCCTGCGTGTACTTAAGATGCCCTATGAGAAGATACATGCCTGTGAGAATGGATGTGCCTTATTTGGGCTTGAGTATGCGGCCTTGAACTATTGCCCCATTTGCAGTTCTTCCAGGTATATTGTGGTAGACAAAGGTATGGGTGAGAAGAATCAGACCAAAATCCCCATTAGTGTTCCTCGGTATCTGCCAATCGTACCAAGACTTCAATGTCTTTTCATGGTCGAAGAGACGGCCAGACAGATGACATGGCACAAATTGGGCAAAAGAACCGAACTAGATGCGGATGGGAACACGATGCTGGTACAAACTTCAGATGGTTTTGTGTGGAGGCACTTCGGTCCATTACATAAGGATAAATTAGAAGATCCAAGGCATCCTAGAGTTGCTATCAGCACGGATGGGTTCAATTTGTATGGTATGACAGCAGCACAATACAGTTCTTGGCCTGTATTTGTCATACCACTGAATTTCCGACCCGGAGAGATTATGAAAAGAAATAACATTTTCCTGATGTTGATAATTCTAGGGCCCAACTATCCGGGGAAGAATATGAATGTGTACATGCAGCTGCTTAAGGATGAGTTGTAAGAAGACTGGGATAATGGGATCAAGACCTACGATGCCGCTACCAAAACAAATTTCAGAATGCATGTGTGGTACATGTACTCGATGCATGATTATCCGACCTTTTTGTTATTCGCTGGCTTATGTGTGCATGGAAGGTTCCCGTGCACCACATGCAAGGTAGCTCTTCAGTTCCATTGGCTGCAGGATGGTCGCAAGTTTTCTTGCTTCGACATGCATAGACAATTCCTGGATCCTGACAATAAGTTCAGAAAAGACAAGAAGAATTTCATCAAAGGTAGAGTTGTCAAAAACACTGCACCAACTGCGTTGACAGGCCAACAGACCCTTGATCAGTTAAACGCTCTCGAGCCTGATCCTTTGCGTCCAGGATACTTCAAAGGGTATAATACGGAACACGCCTGGACTCACAAGTCATTCTTATGGGATCTGCCTTACAACATCGACGTGATGCACACTGAAAATAATATTGCGGAGGACATTTTTGGTACATTGTTCGGCATAGAGGGGAAGTCAAATGATAATCCTAAGGCTAGAATAGACCTAGAGGCTCTATCTGATCGACCATTACAAAACTTGCGACAACGGAAAGGAAAGAAAAGCATAGCAAAGCCAAAGGCATGGTTCAATCTTGAAAGGCCAGCTATGAGGGAAATGCTATTGTGGGTGAAAATGCGGTTGACGTTCCCCGATGGGTATGCTGCGAATCTAAAGAGGGGAGAGAGTCTTGGGAAATTGAAAATATTTGGTCTCAAGAGTCATGATTGACACATACGGATTGAGCGGGTAATGCCGGTGATGTTGCGTGGCTTTATCCCTGAGGAAGAATGGCTAGTATTGGTAGAGCTGAGATATTTCTTCCGTTCTCTTTGTGCGAAAGAACTATCGCCTGGCGTGCTAGATGAAATGGAAGAGTTGGTGGCGAAGTTGATCTTTAAATTAGAAAAGATCTTTCCACTCGGCTTCTTTAATCCAATGCAACATTTTTTTTGCATCTCCCAACCGAGGCAAGATTAGGGGGGCCTTTGAAAATCGATGGTGCTACTCAAGTGAGAGGATGCAGAAGACGCTTCGAGATAAGTGTAAAAATAAACGTAGAATTGAAGCATCGATGGCCGAGGCATTCATTACTGAGGAGGCGGCAAACTTCATGACAGCACACTACGAAGCCAAAAGTCATCATTTGCATAACCCGAAGCCTCGGTACAATGATGGCGATCCAAAAAAGGTTGATCCAACCTCAGCCTATTCAAAGGAAATCTCACACCATCCGGTGCTTCGAAAGGGAAATCATTGGATGTCGAAGAATGGTGGACCATTTCATTGTATATCTTCACCAACCTAACAGAAGTGCGGTCGTACATCGAGTAAGTTCTCGGTAAATTATTGTTCTGCAACTTCTAATTCCTTTCAACTACTCTTATTCCTGGATATTTGATATAGTCGATATGTCATCGAATTCTTGGATGGAGCGGTCATCAAAAAGGATTCTGTCGAAGAGTATGAGCTTCTCGCAAAGCATGAAGGCGACTGTTCCGGTTTCATCTCTTGGTTCAAACAAAGGGTAAATAATTACCATTAATGGTCCATTTGATTTTTTGGTCTAATTTGCGGCTAATGCATCCATTCTTTTGTATTAAACTTGTAGGCTGTTGCAGAGTCTATGGACGCCGAGTTGAGACAAGTCGCTAATGGTTTTGACTACAAGGGCCGTTCATTTGACAAATACAACATCAACGGGTATCACTTTCGTACCTTTGGCAAAGAGCTATCTATGCCCAATCTAAAGACTACAAATTGTTCAGTCTCTACTATCGGCGAAGGAGGCACCGAGTATTATGGAAGAGTTGAAGCAATTTATGAACTTCTATTCTATGGTGAAAACCCACCGACCGTCGTAGTCTTCAAATGTTATTGGTTTGAGCCGAGGGAGACTAGAAAGACTCATGAACATATAGGATTAGTCGAAATCAACCAAAACACCCACTTAGATTTCCCGATGTCTATATTACGACTCAACAAGCGACACAGGTTTTCTATCTACCGTGGGCCTGCCAAACTAATCCAAATCTCAAAGGTTGGGATGTCGTTTATGAAGTGCCGCCACATTTTAGACCACCTACCCTCAGCGAAGAGGATTACGAACCTTACATTAACCAAGACACATATGAAGGAGAATTCTTCCAAGAAACACGTATGTCCAAGAAACGTTTCAAGAACCACTCTACTTCACCCTAGAACATAGAAGTAGACAGCGATAGTGAATCCGTATTAACCCCTGAGCCCGAACAGGAAGAGCCGGAAGAAGAAGAGGTTACTTGTGCGGATGACCTGTCACTTCTTGACTGATTTCATAATGGTGGCCTTCCACATGTTCTTCCTGATAGTGATGATGATGATGCATTTATTGATGATAGTGATGATCATGATGCATTTATTGACCACGAAGCATATATGGACGAGCATGATTGTTATTAGTTCATGTGAGGTATTCAACTATTACTATATATAAATTTTGAGTTCATGTTAGGTATTGAATTTTTTTAGTCATGTTGGTATTTATGATGATGATACACTTAAATTATATACATTTTATTACTCATGTTGGTATTTATGTTGTACTAATTTCATTTACTCTTTGTCATGACAGGTGTTGAAAGATGGTGGGAAAGGGTCGAAAGCACTCCGCGTCTCCTTCTTCGTCGGCGGGTGGTGGGCTGGGTAATTCCATTCCTGGCTCGCCTCTTCGGAGAGCGTTGCTCTCTGCTCTGCATGGAGTGGCCACTTCTTCAACTCTCGCGGCCCCCGTGAGATGAGGTCGACCCCCCGCGGAGCTGAGAGGTACTAAAGGTATTACTCATGTTGGTATTTATGTTGTACTCATGTTGGTATTTATGTTGTAGTCATGTTGGTATTTATATACATTTTATTACTCATGTTGGTATTTATGTTGTACTAAAGGTACACGTGGCCACGGCAGAGGTAGGGCGGTGGCTGCCACGCCTTCATCGCCGCCACCCCAAGGTGATTCACCTGAGCACATGACCTCTAGGTTACACGGTCTCCGGTTCAGGAGCCTTAGGTCGACGAGCCTCAGGTCGACGAGCCTCAGGTCGACGAGCCTCAGGTCGACGAGCCTCAGTTTGATGACCCTTCAACCCACGAGACTCGTGTCCTAGAGGCTTCGTTCTAGGCGACTCCGGAGCAAAGCAGGGATGAGGGTACGTCCCGAGAGACCCAGTGGGATACCTGGGCTGATCTGGGTCAGCCTGAGCCAAGTGGCCATACTCATAGCGACGAGTAGCTGGGTGAGGGGGCTATCGTCTACCAGCGTGGTAGTTCGGGGCTCCCGCTCGTGTCAGCGACCCACGAGTAGAGGTGGTCGATTAAGCCAAATGGGGACAAGTAAGTAAATTTACTCTTATTTAACCTTTTGCCTTCATGTTTTCTCAAATATCTAATGTTTTGGCTTTAATTCGTCATACTGTAGGGGGTGGATTGTTGCCAAGGGTGTCCGCAAGCCCAACAGCGTCCTTGGTGTGCTTTGCCGTCAAAACTTCCCGGGGTTTGTTACGTTGCCCGGTCGGGAGCGAGAGGTAGGAATGACCTGGGAGCACTACTTGGGTGCCCCGGCCCCGCCGGAGGTGGAGATCGACGATGTTTTGTGCCACACGAGGGCCGACATGGTGATCCGACAGTTCTTGGTAATTTCTCCTTTACACAATTATAAATCAACCATAGCTAGTTACTGTTCTAATCGGTGTTGTCTCGTTTGCAGACCTACTACAGGTGTGAGGAGGGATACGAGGAGGACGCGGCAAAGGTTATCGAAACCGAATGTCGCCGCCTACTTCAAAACTTTCGGCACAAGGGTCGGGTGCAGGCTGTTTGAGACTACTGTGTCTCGCGGCGTATTAGGAAGGACAAGGCAAAGTGTCGCGATTGTAAGATGGAGAAGGAGCATTACATGAAGGTAATTACATATTACTAAGGCTTTGTAGTTAGTTTCCTTGATTTGGTTCTTACGCGCTCAAATTTCTCTTTATTAACTTAGGTGCCCCCGAGATGGTGTGTGTGATGGAGAACATCGCATGGGAAACAAAAAAATTCCTACGCGCACGAAGACCCATCATGGTGATGTCCATCTACGAGAGGGGATTTCCGATCTATGTACCCTTGTAGACCGCACAGCAGAAGCATTAGTGAACGCGGTTGATGTAGTGGAACGTCCTCACGTCCCTCGATCCTCCCCGCGAACCGTCCCACGAACCGTCCCGCGATCCGTCCCACGATCTAGTGCCGAACAGACGGCACCTCCGCGTTCAGCACACGTACAGCTCGACGATGAGCTCGGCCTTCTTGATCCAGCAAGAGAGACGGAGAGGTAGATGAGTTCTCCGGCAGCGTGACGGTGCTCCGGAGGTTGGTGGTGATCTAATCTCAGCAGGGCTCCACCCAAGCTCCGCAGAAACGCGATCTAGAGGTAAAACCGTGGAGGTATGTGGTCGGGCTGCCTTGAAAAAGTTGTCTCAAATCAGCCCTAATAGCTCCATATATATAGGAGGAGGGAGGGGAGGCTTGCCTTGAGGCTCAAGGAGCCCCAAGGGCTGCGCACCAAGGGGAGGAGGAGTTCTCCTCCAATCCTAGTCCAACTAAGATTGGAAGGTGGAGTCCTTCTCTTCCTTCCCACCTCCTTTTTTTTTCTTTTCTCTTTGATTTTCTATCTATGGCGCATAGGGCATTCTTGGGCTGTCCCACAAGCCCTCCAAGGGATGGTGCGCCACCCCCAAGGCCTACGGGCTTCCCCGGGGTGGGCTGTCCCCCCCCCCCCCCCCCGGTGAACATCCGGAACCCATTTGTCATTCCCGGTACATTCCCGGTAACTCCGAAAACCTTCCGGTAAAATGAGGTCATCCTATATATCAATCTTCGTTTCCGGACCATTCCGGAAACCCTCGTGACGTCTGTGATCTCATCCGGGACTCCGAACAACATTCGGTAACCAACCATGTAACTCAAATACGCATAAAACAACGTCAAACCTTAAGTGTGCAGACCCTGCGGGTTCGAGAACTATGTAGACATGACCCGAGTGATTCCTCGGTCAATATCCAATAGCGGGACCTTGATGCCCATATTGGATCCCACATATTCTACGAAGATCTTATCGTTTGAACCTCAGTGACAAGGATTCATATAATCCCGTATGTCATTCCATTTGTCCTTCGGTATGTTACTTGCCCGAGATTCGATCGTCAGTATCCGCATACCTATTTCAATCTCGTTTACCGGCAAGTCTCTTTACTCGTTCCGCAATACAAGATCCCGCAACTTAGACTAAGTTACAATACTTGCAAGGCTTGTTTGTGATGTTGTATTACCGAGTGGGCCCCAAGATACCTCTCCGTCACACGGAGTGACAAATCCCAGTCTACATCCATACTAACTCAATGAACACCTTTGGAGATACCTGTAGAGCATATTTATAGTCACCCAGTTACATTGCGACGTTTGATACACACAAAGGATTCCTCCGGTGTCAGTGAGTTATATGATCTCATGGTCATAGGAACAAATACTTGACACGCAGAAAACAGTAGCAACGAAATGACACGATCAACATGCTATGTCTATTAGTTTGGGTCTAGTCCATCACGTGATTCTCCTAATGACGTGATCCAGTTATCAAGCAACAACACCTTGTACATAGTCAGAAGACCCTGGCTATCTTTGATCAACTGGCTAGCCAACTAGAGGCTTGCTAGGGACAGTGTTTTGTCTATGTATCCACACATGTATATAAGTCTTCATTCAATACAATTATAGCATGGATAATAAACGATTATCTTGATACAGGAATTATAATAATAACTATATTTATCCTTGCCTCTAGGGCATAATTCCAACAGTCTCCCACTTGCACTAGAGTCAATAATCTAGCCCTCACATCACCATGTGAATTACATTGTAATAAATCTAACACCCATACAGTTCTGGTGTTGATCATGCTTTGCCCGTGGAAGAGGTCTAGTCACGGGTCTGCTACATTCATATCCGTGTGCACTTTGCATATATTTACGTCCTTCCCTTCGACGTAGTCGCGGATGAGGTTGAAGCGTCGTTTGATGTGTCTGGTCTTCTTGTGAAACCGTGGTTCCTTTCCTAAGGCAATGGCACCCGTGTTGTCACAGAACAAGGTTATTGGATTCAGTGCGCTTGGCACCACTCCAAGATCCGTCATGAACTCCTTCATCTAGACACCCTCCTTAGCTGCCTCCGAGGCAGCCATGTACTCCGCTTCACATATAGAATCATCTACGACGCTTTGCTTGGAACTACACCAGCTTACCGCACCCCCATTAAGAATAAATACGTATCCGGTCTGTGACTTAGAGTCGTCCGGATCTGTGTCAATGCTTGCATCGACGTAACCCTTTACGGCGAGCGCTTCGTCACCTCCATACACGAGAAACATCTCCTTAGTCCATTTCAGGTACTTCAGGATATTCTTGACCGCCGTCCAGTGATCCACTCCTGGATTACTCTAGAACCTGCCTGCCATACTTATGGCCAGGCTAACATCCGGTCTAGTGCACAACATTGCATACATGATAGATCCTATGGCTGAAGCATAGGGGACGGTGCTCATATGCTCTCTATCTTTATCAGTTGCTGGGCACTGAGTCTTACTCAATCTCGTACATTGTAAAACTGGCAAGAACCCTTTCTTGGACTGTTCCATTTTGAACCTCTTCAAAACTTTATCAAGGTATGTGCTTTGTGAAAGTCCTATCAGGCGTTTCGATCTATCCCTGTAGATCTTAATGCCTAGAATGTAAGAAGCTTCTCCTAGGTCCTTCATAGAGAAACTTTTATTCAAGTAATCCTTTATGCTCTCCAAAAACTCTATGTTGTTTCCAATCAGCAATATGTCATCCACATATAAAATTAGAAACGCCACAGAGCTCCCACTCACTTTCTTGTAAATACAAGATTCTCCAACCACTTGTATAAACCCAAATGCTTTGATCACCTCATCAAAACGTTTATTCCAACTCCGAGATGCTTGCACCAGTCCATAAATGGATCGCTGGAGCTTGCATACCTTGTTAGCATTTTTAGGATCGACAAAACCTTCGGGTTGCATCATATACAACTCTTCCTTCAGGAAACCGTTAAGGAACGCCGTTTTGACATCCATCTGCCAGATTTCATAATCGAAAAATGCAGCTATTGCTAACATGATTCTGACGGACTTAAGCATCGCTACGGGTGAGAATGTCTCATTGTAGTTAACTCCTTGAACTTGTGAAAAACCCTTTGCCACAAGTCGAGCTTTATAAACGGTCACATTGCCGTCAGCGTCCGTCTTCTTCTTAAATATCCATTTTTTCTGAATAGCCTTGCGGCCCTCAGGTAGTACTTCCAAAGTCCACACTTTGTTTTCATACATGGATCCTATCTCGGTCTTCATGGCCTCCACCCATTTGTTGGAATCTGGGCCCACCATTGCTTCTTCATAATTTGCAGGTTCATTATTGTCTAACAACATGATTGACAAAACGGGATTACCGTACCACTCTGGAGCAGCACGTGGTCTCGTCGACGTGTGTGGTTCGATAGGAACTTGAACCGGAGTTTCATGATCATCATCATTAACTTCCTCCTCAACCGGCGTCGCAACGACAGGGGTTTCCCCTTGCCCTGGGCCACCATCCAGAGGGATGAGAGGTTCGACAACCTCATCAAGTTCTATCTTCCTCCCACTCAATTCTCTCGAGAAAAGCTCCGTTTTTAGCAACAAACACTTTGCCCTCGGATTTGAGATAGAAGGTGTACCCAACTGTCTCTTTTGGGTAACCTATGAAGATGCACTTTTCCGCTTTGAGTTCCAGCTTTTCAGGCTGAAGCTTGTTGACATAAGCATCACATCCCCAAACTTTAAGAAACGACAACTTTGGCCTTTTCCCATACCACAGTTCGTATGGTGTCGTCTCAACCGATTTTGATGGTGCCCTATTTAAAGTGAATGCAGCTGTGTCTAATGCATAACCCCAAAACGATAACGGCAAATTGGTAAGAGGCATCATAGATCGCACCATCTCTAATAAAGTACGATTACGATATTCGGACACACCATTATGTTGTGGTGTTCGAGGCGGTGTCAACTGTGAAACAATTCCACATTGTCTTAAGTGACCACAAAACTCGAAACTCAGATATTCACCCCCACGATCAGACCGTAGGAACTTGATCTTCTTGTTACGATGATTTTCAACTTCACTTTGAAATTGCTTGAACTTTTCAAATGTTTCAGACTTGTGCTTCATTAAGTAGACATAACCATATCTACTCAAATCGTCAGTGAAGGTGAGAAAATAACGATATCCGCCGCGTGCCTCCACGCTCATCAGACCGCACACATCGGTATGTATGATTTCCAACAAGTCACTGGCACGCTCCATTGTTCCAGAGAACGGAGTTTTAGTCATCTTGCCCATGAGGCATGGTTCGCATGTGTCAAGTGAATCAAAGTCAAGTGACTCCAAAAGTCCATCGGTATGGAGTTTCTTCATGCGCTTTACACCAATATGACCTAAGCGGCAGTGCCACAAAAACATGGCGCTATCATTGTTAACTCTAACTCTTTTGGTCTCAATGTTATGTATATGTGTATTATCACTATCAAGATTCAATATGAACAATCCTCTCACATTGGGTGCATGACCATAAAATATGTTACTCATAGAAATAGAACAACCATTATTCTCTGACTTAAAAGAGTAACCATCTCGCAATAAACAAGATCCAGATATAATGTTCATGCTCAACGCAGGCACTAAATAACAATTATTCAAGTTCATAACTAATCCTGATGGTAACTGAAGTGAAACTGTGCCGACGGCGATTGCATCAACCTTGGAACCATTTCCTACGCACATCGTCACTTCATCTTTCGCCAGCCTTCGCCTATTCCGCGGTTCCTGTTTCGAGTTCCAAATATGAGCAACAGAACCGGTATCGAATACCCAGGCACTACTACGAGAGCCGGTTAAGTACACATCAATAACATGTATATCAAATATACCTGATTTTTCTTTGGCCGCCTTCTTATCAGCCAGATACTTGGGGCAGTTGCGCTTCCAATGACCCATACCCTTGCAATAGTAGCACTCTGTTTCAGGCTTAGGTCCAGCTTTGAGTTTCTTCGTCGGATTGGCAACAGGCTTTCCGCTCTTCTTTGAATTACCATTCTTCCCTTTGCCGTTTCTCTTGAAACTAGTGGTCTTATTCACCATCAACACTTGATGCTCTTTACGGAGTTCAGACTTTGCAACTTTCAGCATCGCAAACAACTCGCCGGGTGACTTGTTCATCCCTTGCATGTTGTAGTTCAACACAAAGCCCTTATAGCTTGGCGGCACTGATTGAAGAATTCTGTCAGTGATAGCCTCTTGCGGGCGTTCAATCCCCAGCTCAGCTAGATGGTTTGAGTACCCAGACATTTTGAGCACATGTTCACTGACAGACGAATTCTCCTCCATCTTGCAAGTACAGAATTTATCGGAGGTCTTATACCTCTCGATCCGGGCGTTCTTCTGAAAGATAAACTTCAACTCCTGGAACATCTCATATGCTCCATGACGCTCAAAGCGACGTTGAAGTCCCGGCTCTAAGCCATACAAGACTGCACATTGCACTACTGAGTAGTCCTCCTTACGTGTTAAGCAAGCGTTCTTAACATCTTGGTCAGCCGTAGCGGGTGGTTCATCTCCTAGCGCAGCATTAAGGACATAATCCTTCTTCCCAACTTGTAGGATCAACTTAAGATTACGAGCCCAGTCTACAAAGTTTCTTCCATCATCTTTTAACTTAGCTTTCTCTAGGAACATATTAAAATTTAGGGTGACTGTTGCGTGAGCCATGATCTACAACACAAATATATTCAAACTGGACTTAGACTATGTTCAAGATAATTAGGGTTTAACTTAATCAAATTACTTGCTAAACTCCCACTCAAAAAGTACATCTCTCTAGTCATTTGAGTGGTTCATGACCCACTTACACTAGCTCAAGGCCGATCATCACGTGAGTTGAGTATAGTTTCAGTGGTAAGCATCCCTATGCTAATCATATCAACTATATGATTCATGATCAACCTTTCGGTCTCATGTGTTCCGAGGCCATGTCTGCACATGCTAGGCTTGTCAAGCTTAACCCGAGTGTTCCGCGTGTGCAACTGTTTTGCACCCGCTGTATGCGAACGTTGAGTCTATCACACCCGATCATCATGTGGTGTCTCGAAACGACGAACTCTAGCAACGGTGCACAGTCGGGGAGAACACAATTTCGTCTTGAAATTTTAGTGAGAGATCACCTCATAATGCTACCGTCGTTCTAAGCAAAATAAGGTCCATAAAAGGATTAACATCACATGCAATTCATAAGTGACATGATATGGCCATCATCACGTGCTCCTTGATCTCCATCACCAAAGCACCGGCACGATCTTCTTGTCACCGGCGCCACACCATGATCTCCATCAACGTGTTGCCATCGGGGTTGTCGTGCTACTCATGCTATTACTACTAAAGCTACATCCTAGCAAAATAGTAAACGCATCTGCAAGCACAAACGTTAGTTTAAAGACTACCCTATGGCTCCTGCCGGTTGCCGTACCATCGACGTGCAAGTCGATATTATCTATTACAACATGATCATCTCATACATCCAATATATCACATCACATCGTTGGCCATATCACATCACAAGCATACCCTGCAAAAACAAGTTAGACGTGCTCTAATTTGTTGTTGCATGTTTTACGTGGTGACCATGTGTATCTAGTAGGATTGCATCTTATTTACGGAAACACCACAATGGAGATATATGAATTGCTATTTAACCTTATCCAAGGACCTCCTCGGTCAAATCCGATTCAACTAAAGTTGGAGAAACCGACACTTGCCAGTCATCTTTGAGCAACGGAGTTACTCGTAGCGATGAAACCAGTCTCTCGTAAGCGTACGAGTAATGTCGGTCCAAGCCGCTTCAATCCAACAATACCGCGGAATCAATAAAATACTAAGGAGGGCAGCAGGACGCACATCACCGCCCACAAAAACTTTTGTGTTCTACTCGAGATTACATCTACGCATGAACCTAGCTCTGATACTACTGATGGAGAATGTCGCATGGGAAACAAATATTTTCCTACGCGCACGAAGACCTATCATGGTGATGTCCATCTACGAGAGGGGATTTCCGATCTACGTACCCTTGTAGATCACACAGCAAAAGCGTTAGTGAACACGGTTGATGTAGTGGAACGTCCTCACGTCCCTCGATCCGCCCCGCGAACCGTCCCACGAACCGTCCCGTGATCCGTCCCACGATCTAGTGCCGAACAGACGGCACCTCCGCGTTCAGCACACGTACATCTCGACGATGATCTCGGCCTTCTTGATCCAGCAAGAGAGAGAGAGAGGTAGATGAGTTCTCCGGCAGCGTGATGGCCCTCCGGAGGTTGGAGGTGATCTAATCTCAGCAGGGCTCCGCCCGAGCTCCACAGAAACGCGATCTAGAGGTAAAACCGTGGAGGTATGTGGTCGGGCTGCCTTTAAAAAGTTGTCTCAAATCAGCCCTAATAGCTCCATATATATAGGAGGAGGGAGGGGAGGCTTGCCTTGAGGCTCAAGGAGCCCCAAGGGCTGCGCACCAAGGGGAGGAGGAGTCCTCCTCCAATCCTAGTCCAACTAGGATTGGAAGGTGGAGTCCTTTTTTTCTTTTCTCTTTGATTTTCTATCTATGGCGCATAGGGCCTTCTTGGGCTGTCCCACCAGCCCACCAAGGGCTGGTGCGCCACCCCCAAGGCCTATGGGCTTCCCCGGGGTGCCCCCCCCGGTGAACATCCGGAACCCATTCGTCATTCCCGGTACATTCCCGGTAACTCCGAAAACCTTCCGGTAATCAAATGAGGTCATCCTATATATCAATATTCATTTCGGACCATTCTGAAAACCCTCGTGACGTCTGTGATCTCATCCGGGACTCCGAGCAACATTCGGTAACCAACCATATAACTCAAATACGCATAAAACAACGTCGAACCTTAAGTGTGCAGACCCTGCGGGTTCGAGAACTATGTAGACATGACCCGAGTGATTCCTCGGTCAATATCCAATAGCGGGACCTAGATGCCCATATTGGATCCCACATATTCTACGAAGATCTTATCGTTTGAACCTCAGTGCCAAGGATTCCTATAATCCCGTATGTCATTCCCTTTGTCCTTCGGTATGTTACTTGCCCGAGATTCGATCGTCAGTATACGCATACCTATTTCAATCTCGTTTACCGCCAAGTCTCTTTACTCGTTCCGCAATACAAGATCCCGCAACTTACACTAAGTAACATTGCTTGGAAGGCTTGTGTGTGATGTTGTATTACCGAGTGGGCCCAAAGATACCTATCCGTCACAAAGAGTGACAAATCCCAATCTCGATCCATACTAACTCAACGAACACCTTCGGAGATACCAGTAGAGCATCTTTATAGTCACCCAGTTACGTTGCGACGTTTGATACACACAAAGCATTCCTCCGGTGTCAGTGAGTTATATGATCTCATGGTCATAGGAACAAATACTTGACACGCAGAAAACAGTAGCAACAAAATGACACAATCAACATGCTATGTCTATTAGTTTGGGTCTAGTCTATCACGTGATTCTCCTAATGACGTGATCCAGTTATCAAGCAACAACACCTTGTACATAGTCAGAAGACCCTGACTATCTTTGATCAACTGGCTAGCCAATTGGAAGCTTGCTAGGGACAGTGTTTTGTCTATGTATCCACACATGTATATAGGTATTCATTCAATACAATTATAGCATGGATAATAAACGATTATCTTGATACAAGACTTATAGTAATAACTATATTTATTATTGCCTCTTGGGCATAATTCCAACAGTGTGGATAAGATGGATTGTTGGGAGGCCTTGGTGGATCAGTGGTGCTCCGAAACGTGGGAGGGCAGCCACAACAATGCCAAGGAGAGGTGTGGCAAAATGGTTGGTGTGCCACACCATCAAGGGAGTGTCAAATTAATCCAATTTGGTGAGAGCTGGGTATGTGATTTGCTTCATGACTCATGCAATTCATTCTTAATGCTATCTTGATCCCTTTACTAATACAATTTTCCTCTCACTCTCTCTTTTAGACGCGTCACAATAAGACGGAGGTGCCACAGATGTACGACCTGTATGCGATGGCCCATGTTGCCTCGTACAAGAAGGTCAAGGCATTCTCTGAGTGTGACCTCGAGCATCCAGAAAACTTCACCAACATCTCCTCCTACCACAAGCTCGTGAAGTGCAGAGATCACGAGAAGGCGAGGAAAGGGGAGGACTTTAACCCGAGCAAGGGGCCTATTGATCCAGAGCTAGTGATGATAGCTGGCAACAGGAGGCCCCATGGCTCGATCGCCATTGGAGACGGCCTTATACGTTGTCCTAGCACTCTCCGACAGATAAAGGCACGCCAAACGAGCTCCTGTCCTGAGATAACACCTCATCCACGGTCAGTCGAGCTCGCCATCGAGGTTAGTTTAATGGACTCAACTATCTTTCCGCATTACGTTGTGCGTTGGAGCCAATATGATTACAATGCTAACAATGAGTTGTGTTGCAGGCTCCTATTCTGAGAGAGAGAGAGAGAGAGAGAGTGAAGCAATCCACGCGGTTTTGGCGGAGAAGGATAAGCAGATGAAGGAGATGGAGGAGAGGATGACTGCATTGGTGGAGGCGGAGAGGGCATGGAATGATGCATCTAACAGGGCCATATATGAGCTCTTCGTGGTAAGTTTCTTCTTCATATTATTTCAAATCTTGCATTTTAATTTCCATTTCATTAATAACTAAAAAGTTTGACTTGTCGAAACCAAATGTATATTCTATGTGCGACAAGACCGGCCAAGTCCCTCCGGCGATGCCAGTCATTAACATGGCGGGGACGGTGAGTTTCATTTCAACGCAGTGATCTTAAGAGTGTCATCATGCTAACGACACATTGCAAATGATGGTTGGTGCAGAATATCTCCCGAAACGCATCGCACAACCCTTCTAGAGTGGAGCCTTCTCCAGGGCAGCCTTCTCCAAGTGAAACAAGCAAGATCCACCGTGGTTCACCGCCGTGATGACGATAATGGTATGTTATTTCTAGCGTTTTGCTTAACAACCGCATAATGGTCCAATATGGTTTATTAAGCATACTTAGCTCCAAAATGACATATTTAACCCAAGTTAGCTCCATAATGGTCTCCTTCTCCTTCTCCTTCTCCTCCTCCTCCTCCTCCTCCTCCTTCTTCTTCTTTTACTTATCCTTCTTCTTCTCTTTCTTCTTCTACGTAGCTTAGACTCATCCAACAAAGACATACTTATCTAATTATCCTACAAAGTGACATAATTAGCTTAGTTAGGTAAAAACATCATAAGAACCTTGGTTAGCTCATTCAAACGACTAATTTAGCTCCAAAATGAAAGAATTAGCTCAAAATGGCATAAGAACATTGGTTAGCTCAGGAATATTATATACTTAGCTTGGCTTCAACCTAAATGACATAATTAGCCAATTTAGCTCGAAAGTGCCTTAATAATCATAGTTGGCTCCAAAATGACATATTTTACCCAAGTTAGCTCTAGAATGGCCTATACTTAGCTTGGCTTCCACCTAAATGACATAATTAGCTTAGTTAGGTCGAAAATGGCGTATTTAATAAAAAATGACCTATACCTACCTAATTACCCTCCAAAATGACATAATTAGCTCCAAAAAGGCATAATTAGCTAATTTAGCTCGAAGAAGAGGACAAGAGGAGAAGATAGAGGAAAAATGAAACGAAGGAAGAAGAAGAAGAAGAGAATAAGAAGGAGAAGGAAAAGAAGGAGAAGAAGCCCTCCTTCTTCTTCTATCCTCCTTCTTTTCCTTCTTCTTCTCCTTCTTCTTTTATTCTTCTTCTCCTCTTCCTTCTCCTTCTCCTTATCCGTCTCCTCCTCCTCCTCCTTCTTCTTCTTTTTCTTCTCCTTCTTCTTCTCTTGCTTCTTCTCTTTCTTCTTCTACGTAGCTTATTTTCCCCAACATAGACATACTTAGCTAATTATCCTCCAAAATGACATAATTAGCTTAGTTCGGTAAAAACATCATAAGAACCTTGGTTAGCTCATTAAAACGACACAATTATCTTCTTCTTCTTCTTCTCTTCTTATGCTTCTTCCTTCTTTTCATTTCTCCTCTTCTCCTCTTCTTGGAGCTAAATTAGCTAAGTATGACTTTTTGGAGCTAAATGGATATGCAACTTACTTATTTCTTCTCCTCTTCATCTAGTCTTCTTCTTCTAACTTACTTATTTCCCATTTTGCAGAATACATTCAATTCACGGAAGCTTGGATTATATTGATGGAGTGCTTCAATATGGTTTCTTCTAAAATGGCTTCACGGAAGCTTGGATTGAAACTATTGTAGTAAATGGATATGAAACTTTGTATGTATGGATGAAACTAGTGTAATATATGGTTTGGTACGGATGAAACTTGCATAATATGTATGTATTATGGATGAAACTTATTTTAATATGGTTATGAGTATGGGTATTTTGTGTGAAATATATTATGTCATTTGGAGCCTTTGTGTGAAATATATTATGTCATTTGGGGCAGTTTGTGTGAAATATATTCCTGATTTGTGTGAAAATTGCTAGATATCATTAGAAATAAAATAAACATTGGTAGTTTGGAGCCTTTGCCGTGTGCCCACCGACGGCAAAGGAGCTACAGCAGACGGTAAAGCGACCAAACTGGCCTTTTGAATCAAACTGGGTGCCCCCATTTCCCGTCTACCATGCTGGTGGGCAGACAGCAAAGGGTCAAAGGGCATACGACAAAGGGGCAACTGAGAGGGGCTTCGGTGGTACCTTTGCCGTCAGCCCACCAGCAGGGCAGTCGTCAAAGTGGCAAAGGGCAGACGCCAAAGGGTCAATGGACGGACACAAAGGGGCAAAGGGCAGACGACAAACTATCTGTGGGCCCAGCAGGCTCCCGTTAGCACTTGACGGAGGTGCCCGCAGATGTGTCGTCCCATATTCTTTGCCGTCTGCCCCAACACGGAAAACATCCTTTGCCGTTAGCTGTCCCAATGCAGACGGCAAAGAGGCCCTTCACCGGATTTTCGTTTGCCGTCCAGTTTGTCGTCTGCTGACGGACGGGAAATGCCTTTGCCGTTCGGGGTGGCCCCCTTTGCCGTCCACCATGGCAGACGGCAAAGTATGTGCTCCATGTAGTTACTAGCCTCACTCAGGGTATATCTTCATGAAGTAGGTGATCTCCTTCCCATTACAAACTTCTTGGTTCAACTCCACTCGAAGTCGGAGGCTCCCAAGCGACACCTAAACAATCTAGGAGACACCACTCTCCAAAAGATAATAGATGTGGTATGTATGATGAACTCCTTGCTCTTGTGCTTCCAAATATAGTCTCCTCAACACTCAATCACTCTCACAGATTTGGCTTGGTTGAAGAGCCTAATTGGGTGGAAAGCAACTTGGGGAGGATAGAAATCAAGATTCATATGGTTGGAGTTGCATATCTTGATCTCAACACATGATTAGGTGGTTCTCTCTTAGAAAATGGATGTGGCAAGTGTTGGTCTGCTCTGAGTGCTTCCTCTACGAATGAGAGGCAGTCGGAGGGGTATATATGCATCTCCAAAAATCCAACAGTTACAACATTATTGCCAACTCGGTGAAACCAAAGAAAAAACTCGGTTGCACCGACTAGTGCAAAATGTGACAACTTTTGGCGTTTCGGTGAGACCGATATATAAATCTCAGTGCGTCCAATTTTGGCTGGCCTATGTAGTTAAGCATACTCGCTGGTGCTAATTTGCTAAAATTGTAAAATATGATTTTAATCAAATGGACGTCACAAAGTTTGCCACTGTATTCCGTTACACTGAAAAGAGATTGGTTGCACCGAGATGCTAGGGTTTGGCTTTCGATCTGTCCAGGGTGAAACTCGGTGGGGCCGAATGAAAAATATAGGTGGCACCAAGTTTGTACTTTAGGCTTTGGACAGAATATTTTAGGGAGAATTTCATGAGTATTTTTTGTGGCTAACTCTAAGCACTTGAGGAACTAGATCATCTTAGACACCTCATCCCCTTCAAATAGTATTGGCTTTCCTATGGACTTAAAAGTGATCTCTTACAAAATGCAAAATGTAGAGTCTTGAAGCCTGTTGCCAATAGATGTTCCTTGCATATAGGGGACCTCCTCACAAACCTTAGCCAATCCATTCATCGAATTTTTCCTGAAATTTAGTTGGTAGAATCATTAGTCCAATTAAATATATGTTGTTATTAATTACCAAAACCACCTAGAGAGAAGTTGTCCTTTCAATCTTCCCATTTTTTGTAATTGATGACAGCATATAGATCAAAGCTTCGACATATAGTATAATCAATAGAAAGCTTTGTCGCTTTGAGAAGTATGTGATATTCTAGAGCTCCCACTAAATCTATGCATTTTTTTATTAATTTTGCTTTGAATGCAAATGCAAAAGCGATTAGGATCATGGGTCACTCTTCCATGTCACATACATCTTGGTGGTGCGCATAAGTGATATGAATGAATTACAATGCACATGACACCAAATGAGTGAATGGTCATCACATAGATATCTCAAGGATAGGAAATAGTAGCATCAAACTTAAATCGTATGATCAAACACAACAAGGTTTAAGACATCCAGATGATAAAGCAAATGTTTCTTAAAACAAAGAGAGCAAACAAAATGCAACTCTCTCTCTCTCTCTCTCTCTGTCAAAACCCTATGATCTATAGACTTCTCCCCCTTTGACAACAACTTACCAAAAATCTTGAAGGTATAGAGCTAAGTGTCGCTCTAGGCATGGTCTCCTCTAGTAGCTGTGGAAGGAGTCAAAAGAATAGCGTCTGTGAATACTTCAGCTGATGTCCTGTCAGGTGGTGGTGTAGACACTTGAGGTGTAGGGGCTGATACTGCTTATGCTGGTTCTGATGAAGATGGTCTCGTCTCCGCAACTGTCACATTAGAAGATATCGCATGTGTCTTGAATTGAGTATGAGTTTGTAGAGGAGGATTGTCATCATCATCACTGGAGCTGGGTAGGGGCACTGCATCCACTTCATGCTTCAGTAGGTTGACCGTGGTGGTCAACTCAGTTACCTTAATATTCAGGTCATGAAACTTGGTTTCCACTATCCTCTCAAGCCTCTTCTGATTATGAAGGATCTCATTGATGTTCTTCTCCATCCCTTGGATGGTGTTGATGAGAAAAGCCATTTGATCACCCTTAGTCTTTAGCATTGGAGCACTAGTGGCTCTCGCTGCTTGTGCTTGGGCCTCAGCCTCAACCTCAGCCTATGTTGTAGATGAAGTGGGATGACTAGGATACATCACCCTAACATTGTCCTCGAACTCTAGTTGAAGTGGCATGTGTTTTATGTCAAGCGGATATTTTCTCTTCCCAATTTTGGAGTTCATTAGCATCTGAATGTTCGAAACATATCCACACGACCTCCTCTCGTTAGCAACAGTCCTCTTGATTGTCTCCACAATCAAATCCATCACCCTTATCCTAGTGTCGGTGTCTACATGATGCAACATATTGATGGAATAACCCATGATCATCTTGTGATCACCTGATTTAGCATCAAGGTGTACCTCATAATGGTCTTGGTGGTGGGTGATGGGGATATGTACTTAGGGTAGGGTCACAGGCCTGACATAAATGTCCTACCCAAGGGCACCTCATTATTAGGCCAAGGGTCAGACAGAAGATTCCGACTGGATGAAGATGGTGCTTAAAAGTCACTTGGTACGAAGGCACTCAGATTATATTTACATCCACTCGACAACCCATGTACACTCGGAAGGATTCTAGTCAGTATTGAAGACCAGAAGTCACCCATAAGGGCCAACGGACACACGTTCATCCAATGGTATTTAGTAGCATTTATTGCCCGCTTACGTTATCAGTAACGTGTATCTTTAACTCATATTGATCGAGCCCTTAGATGCTGAGGTATTGATGAGAGGTGGTGCACTCTATATAAGCCACCCCTCCCATCTGGCACAAGGGTTCGCACCCCCTGCATTACACAAACCACAATGCAAGAGCTCCCGAGCACCTGAGACGTAGGGTTGTTACCTCCAAGAGAGGGGCCTGAACTCATACATCTTGCGTACAATCTTGTCGTAGCTAGGACTCTGCCCTCTCCATTCGTACCCTACACCTCTATTGTTAGGTTTATTCCCACGATAGTTGGCACCCACCATGGGCCAGGCCTCTAAGCGACTTCCGGCAAGTTTGCATTTTTTCACTCTTCATCATGTCTTCCGGCGGCGGTTCGTTCGTGGGTGGTAAGATCCATTTCGGCGCCCTAATCTTCGTCGCCGGCGAATCGGCATGGCTCCCTGAAGCGCCAGTCGACGTTGAGGCACTCCCAGCCCGTGGAGGGACGCACTTCCGTGCAAACTCATTCCGCGTTCTCCTTCTGCAGCCGTCGACTCCGATGTCAGCTCTTCACTCTGTTGTTCGTCACCGCAAGCGATTCGGTCGCTCTCGACTCCAGTGGTGGGTGAAGCACGCGGTGGCTCGTTAGGCGTTGTCTCCGTCGACCCCTCAGGTTGCAGCCATCGAGCCTGTTCTACCTCTTCAGGACCCGATCCACTCGGCGTAAGTATAGTGTAACGTTCCTTCCGAGTGCGAGAGTTGCAACCCAGCCGGAGAGGTCTTCACGACGAGATCCACGGAGAGCACACCCGGTTTCGGTCTCGGCAAGCACGAGGCCGGTGAACTGTCGTCTAGACGCGGTCGTCATCGTCATCAAACATCTAGTCGGCGTCAGCGGCAACTCTTTTCATGCGACCATCGCGCCAATACTGAGGTATATCGTCCTTCGGTACTTAATGTCGCAGCCGCAGCCAAAATACGAGATTCAATCCAGCCTTCAGATTCATAGGCAGACACAGGCTTAGAATAGAATTGCGCTTTGCTTCAAGCAGCACAGCAGCAGAATTCGATTGTATCACAGTCGATCAATAAATTGCACTGCAATTCTCCAAGGGCGGAGATAGTCCGGTCAGTATACAGTCTAGGTTCACCCCAGCGTCACACAGACGAAGGTTAGCGAGAGTATCAGCACAGAGACCAGGGTCGGAACCAGTTTCCCCCTCGTCGTCACCATGATGATCACCGTCGAGTGCATTCTCCTCCGCGGAGCGGCTCGTATGTGCCCCGACACTATGATGACTGGCGCCCATTCGGTGACGAGAAGAACCACGGATTTGATGCAAGAAATGTACTTGCAGAGAGAAGGATCGACAGAGGCAGAGCCTACCGGGATGGTCTCTAGAAGATCAACCGAGTGGAATTGGAACCGTAGTTTCTGGTCCCAAGTGTTTCATTAGAGCAATCTGATGTGCTGATATTCCACCCAACTTCAGGTTGGAAACTGGAGTCAGCAAGTTCACAGGCGAGTCGAAGCCCGAAACTTAGTTGGATGATCATCGAGTTGCAGTACAGATTGGCGGCGGCAACCACAATGTTGCAATGAAGCATTTGCCCCTGATGTTGGATGGCTCGGGCCGTGCATGGTTGAATAAATTGGCTCCTTCAACTATATATTGTTGGGAAGATCTGGCCCGAGTGTTCATCAAGACATTTGAGGGAACTTGCAAGCGTCCTGCTGGCCTTTCTGAGTTACAACACTGCGTATGCAAGCCGTGTGAGTCCTTGCGCGATTACATCCAGTGCTGGACCACTCTTCACCACAAAGTGGAGAATGTTACCGAGCACCAAGAAGTATGTGCCTTCAAGGCAGGTGTCTGGTATCAAGAGTTGTATCTGAAGTTTGGTCACTCAGGCGACATGCCAATGAGTGAAATGATGGAGATCGCCACCCGTTATGCAAACGGGGAAGAAGAAGACCGCATCTGTAGAGGCAAGGGTAAAGCAGTCGACAACACTGATGCTAATTCCAATCGGAAGCAGAAGCGTAAGGTTGAAAATGCAACCCCAGC
The DNA here is from genome assembly GCF_904849725.1 of Hordeum vulgare subsp. vulgare. Classification (NCBI taxonomy): domain Eukaryota; kingdom Viridiplantae; phylum Streptophyta; class Magnoliopsida; order Poales; family Poaceae; genus Hordeum; species Hordeum vulgare. Next base: position 246,446,273 of record NC_058518.1, on the reverse strand, counting down.
AGAAGCGGCCGCCCTGGCGGCAGGAAAGTTTAAGGGAAAGGCCAAGGCACCATTCCCTCCGAAGAAATCCAAGATACAGTCACATGTTTTGGATCAACCATGTGTTTGTCACACGAAGAAAGATGATGAAGGCAACTTGATATTGCCGAAGCATACCACTTGACAGTGCCGATTGTTGGTCCAAGAGTTCAAAGGTCAGTGGAGTGCAAAATAACCTGAAGAAGAAGATAATGAAGAAAAAGATAACTTCCCCAAGGTCAATGCAACTCTGATGATTTTTGCTGACGTAGAAAGCAAAAGTCGACTGAAAGTCATCAACAGGGAGGTCAACATGGCAGTACCTACCACCCCAACATACCTGAGGTGGTCACAAACTCCCATCTCATGTGATCAGTCGGACCATCCAGCTGTTGTTCCGACTCCGGGTCGCCAGGCTCGGGTAGTCGACCCAGTTGTCGAAGGTGTTCGGCTCCACAAAGTTTTCATGGATGGAGGGAGTGGGCTCAATATCCTGTACGCAGAAACTCTCAAGGGGATGGGCATTCCAATGTCCCGACTCAGCAAGAGTTCCATGTCCTTTCATGGAGTAATCCCAGGGAAGAAGGCCAAGTCACTCGGCCAGATCGGACTGGATGTCGTTTTCGGCTCTCACCGGAATTTTCGCAAAGAGAAGCTGACATTTGAGGTGGTGGAGTTCCAGAGTGCATATCATGCTATTATGGGTCGTCCTGCTTATGCACGTTTCATGGCCCGACCATGTTACGTGTACCTGAAGATGAAGATGCCAGGCCCTAAAGGGGTCACCACTTTTTTCGTTAATCGGCACAGAGTTGAAGAGGGCTTGCAGCAAGGTTCGAAGATTGCAGATCAGCAGATGACCGTGGTAGAATTGGAAGAGTACCCGAGGACCGCTGACCCAGCTCACCTAATGCGCTCTAAGAAGCCAGCTTCTGAGTCCGCTTTTCAATCGGCAAGAGAGGTCAAGCCAGTGAACGTTCATCCGACTGATCCCAATGTAGCTCCAACCAACATATCCACGACACTCGACAGAAATAGGAAGCTGAGCTCATCCAGTTCCTATGTGAGAACTGGTACATCTTCGCGCGGAAGCCCGATCACATGTTGGCTGTACCTAGGGAGCTAGTTGAGTACCATTTGCTAGTGGATCCAAAGGCGAAGCCAGTCAGAGAAGAGGAAAGCATCGGCAAGGAGGTAGTGAAGCTCTTGGAATCCAAATTCATTCGTGGGATTTACCACTCGGAGTGTCTCTTGAATGTTGCCGTGGTTCCCAAGAAGTACAATTCTCTTCGCATGTGTATCAACTTCAAAAACGTTAATAAAGTCTGTCCGAAAGACCACTTTCCTCTCCCTCGCATTGATCAGATTGTCGATTCAGCTGCAGGATGTGAGCGTTTGTCTTATTTGGATGCTTACTCTGGTTACCATCAGATCCGTCTATTTGGCCCAGATGAAATAAAAACAGCCTTCATCGCCCCTTTCGGGTGTTACTGTTACATCACTATGCCTTTTGGGCTGAAGAATGCTGGTGCAACCTTCATGCGCATGATCCAGAAGTGCGTGCTCAACCAGATGAGTCGGAATATTGAAGCATACATGGAAATTATTGTTGTCAAGTCATGCAAAGGTTCAGACCTACTGACTAACTTGGCAGAAACATTTGCTAATTTGAGGAAATATGACATCAAGCTCAATCCAGCTAAGTGCACTTTTGGAGTTCCTGGGGGAAAGTTACTTGGTTTTCTCGTTTCCGAACGAGGGATCGATGTTAACCCAGAGAAGATCGGAGCCATCATCCGAGCCTTGTGCGAGTGCATGATATGCAGAAACTTACAGGGTGTTTGGCAGCATTGAGTCGGTTTATATCTCGTGTCGGTGAGAAGGCACTGCCTTTGTACCGACTGATGAAGAAGTCAGATATATTTGAGTGGAATAATGAAGAAGAAGTAGTGTTTGTAGAGCTCAAAGCTCTGATTTCCACCCTGCCGGTGCTTGCTGCTCCGCACAGCAAAGAACCACTGCTCCTATACATCACAGCCACCAATCAAGTCGTCAGTACAGTCCTAAGTGTCGAGAGAGAAGAAGAAGGTAAAGCCTACAAGGTTCAACGTCCAATCTATATATTTCAGAAGTGTTGACTCCTTCGAAGCAAAGGTATCCCCATTGTCAGAAGCTTCTTTATGGAATATATTTGACAGCAAATAAAGTGGCACATTACTTTCAAGATCACTCCATAGCAGTCATCGGTGATGCTCCCCTATCAGAGTGACAAAATGTGCTATGGAGTTGTTGTATTTGGATATCAAGTTTCAAGCAAAGAAAACCATCAAATCTCACGCCCTGGCTGATTTTATGGCCGAGTGGGTGGAACAGCAACAGCCTGCACAGATTCACTAGGAGCATTGGACTATGTTCTTTCATGGATCCAAAATGTTAAATGGGCTCGGTGCTGGTTGCTACCTCTTGAGATTGCGTTGGTTTTTTCCTTGAAGAGGAAAGGGTGATGCAGCACAGTAGCAGTAAGTATTTCCCTTAGTTTGAGAACCAAGGTATCAATCAAGTAGGAGTATCAAGCCAAGTCTCAAAAGTACGTGCGTAAAAACAGCAAACTTGCACCCAACGCTACAAAGGGGTTGTCAATCCATTCACGATTGATTGCAAGGTGAGATCTGAAGGTGGAAAGTGCAACAAAGTAAAAGTGTAAGGCTGAAAATATGATGTGAAGTAGACCCGGGGGCCATAGTGTTCACTAGAGGCTTCTCTCATGATAGCAAATATTACGGTGAGTGAACGAATTACTGTCGAGCAATTGATAGAACCGCGCAAAGTCATGATGATATCTAAGGCAATGATCATACATATAGGCATCACGTCCGAGACAAGTAGATCGATACTTTCTGCATCTACTACTATTACTCCACACATCGACCGCTATCCAGCATGCATTTAGTGTATTGAGTTGATGACATACAGAGTAACGACTTAAGCAAGATGACATGATGTAGAGGGATAAATTCATGCAATAGATATAAACCCCATATTTTTACCCTTGATGGCAACAACACGATGCATGCCTTGCTATCCCTTCTGTCACTTGGTGAGGTCACCACACGGTATGAACCCAAAACCAAGCACTTCTCCCATTGCAAGAATCATAGGTCAGGTTGGCCAAACAAAACCCACAACTCGAAGAGAATTACAAGGATATGAAATCATGCATATAAGAGATCAGAAGAAACTCAAATAAGATTCATAGATAATCTGATCATAAATCCACAATTTATCGGATATCGACAAACACACCGCAAAAGAAGATTACATCGGATAGATCTCCATGAAGATCATGGAGAACTTTGTATTGAAGATCCAAGAGACAGAAGAAGTCATCTAGCTACTAGCTATGGATCCAAAGGTCTATGGTGAACTACTCACGCATCATCGGAGAAGCAATGGTGTTGATGAAGAAGCCCTCCATATCTGAATCCCCCCTCCGGCAGGGCACCAAAACGTGCCCCAGATGGGATCTTGCAGAGACAGAAGCTTGCGGTGGCGGAAAAGTATTTTCGTGGATCTCTCTCGTGGTTTTGGATTTTTCGGGGATTTATAGGCGGAAGAAGTAGGGCAGAGGAGCCACAGGGAGCCCACAAGCCTGCTAGGCGCCCCCCCCGGCCGCGCCTAGGGGGCTTGTGACCTCCCCTGGTTCCCTCTGCCTTGGTTCTCAAGCTCCCTGCGTATCTTCTGTTCCGAAAGAAATCTTTTCGGAGGTTTTATTCAGTTTGGACTCCGTTAATATTCTCCTCTCAAAAGGGTAAAAAACACGGAAAAAACAGGAACTGGCACTTGGCACTGAGTTAATAAGTTAGCCCCAAAAAAGATATAAAAGGCATACAAAACATCCAAAGCTTGACAAGATAATAACATGGAACCATCAAAAATTATAGATACGTTGGAGACGTATCAAGCATCCCCAAGCTTAACTCCTGCTCGTCCTCGAGTAGGGAAGTGATAAAGACTGGATTTTTGATGTGGAATGCTACCTAGCATATTTTTCCTTTGTAACTTCTTTCATGTGACATGAATGTTCAGATCCGTAAGATTCAAAACAATAGTTTGCTATTGACATGAAAACAATAATACTTCAAGAAAACTAGCAAGATAATCATGAACTTTCGAAATGACAAGGCCAAAGAATATTATCCCTACAAAATCATATAGTTTGGCTATGCTCCATCATCCCCACACAACTAGTTTAAATCATGCACAACCCCGGTATTGGCCAATTAATTGTTTTTGCACTCTTACTTTCTCCACTACAGGAATTAGCTTCTTTGCCGTCTGCCATCACAGACGATAAAGAGTATATCACGGACGGCAAACAGTATATCACAGACGGCAAAGAATCTCACTGTCGGCAAAATTTCAGCGTCAGCCTACGACGGCATTGTAGCTTCTTTGTCGTCTGCCTCATCGAAGCGGACGGCAAAGAGCTTTGCCGTCAGCTTTTCATAAGAGCAGTCGGCAAAGTGGTGGAGACGGCAGCCGACAGGCGTTGCCTCCGTTAGGGGCTAACGGAGGCTTTGCCGTCTGCCTCCCCCCTCTTCTGTGTCGTCTGCCTCCCCCCTCTTCTTTGCCGCCTGCCTCCCCCTGCTCCTCCCCCCTCCTCTGTGCCGTCTGCCTCCCCCCTCTTCTTTGCCGTCTGCCTCCCCCCTCTTCTATGTCGTCTGCCTCCCCTCTTCTTTGCCGTCGGCCTCCACCTCCTCCTCCCCCTCCTCTGTGACCTCTTCTTTGCCGTCTGCCCCCGTGGAAGCAGACGGCAAAGATACTATATGGCCAGCTGCTACTGCCCAGGTTGCACAATTGGGCGCCACGTGGCACCTTTGTCGTCGGTCAGCTGATGGCAAAGGCCTTTGCCATCAGCTGGCAGACGGCAAAGAGCCTATATTGTCACATTTTTGCTTATTTTTTCTATTTCACAGCACATATACATATAATTCATAGCACATATATGATAAATAGGTCACAAGACATATATGATATACATATAAAGCTCAGCAATGCCATTTGTTCATCAACGTACATCCCATATATCAAAAGAACGAACACATACAAAGTTTCATCCATATATACATACATATAGTTGCACATATATTATTCATCCATATATACATATACATATAGTTCCACATTGTTCATCAACTCAAATAAAAATAGGAACTAAAGCACTCCAATGCCAGCTTCCATGCATGTAGTACATCCAATCTGCAAAATGGGAATAAGAAAGTCAGAAGAAGAAGAACAACAACATATATATGACAAATAAGCTATATCGAAGAAGAAAGAGAAGAAGCAAGAAGATAACAAGGAGAAGAAAAACAAGAAGGAGGAGGAGGAGGAGGAGGAGGGGAAGGAGAAGGATAAGGAGAAGGAGGAGGAGGAGAAGAAGAAAAAAGAAAAAGAGAAGAAGAAGGAGAAGAAGGAGGAGAAGAAGGAGGAGAAGAAGGAGGAGAGAAGAAGAAGGAGAAGAAGGAGGGCTCCTTCTCCTTCGTCTCCTCCTTCTCCTTCTTCTTTTCTTCTTCTCCTCCTCCTCCTCCTTCTTCTCCTTCTCCTTCTCCTTCTTTTCTTCTTCTTCTCTTCTTCTTCTTCTTCTTCTTCATCCTTCTTTTCGTTTCTCCTCTTCTCCTCCTCTTGGAGCTAAATTACCTAACTATGTCTTTTTGCAGCTAAATGGGCTAATTATGTCATTCTAGAGGAAAACAAGCTAAGTATATAATATTAATGAGCTAACCAAGGTTCTTATGCCATTTTGAGCTTATTATGTCTTTTAGGAGCTTAATTAGTCATTTTGTTGAGCTAACCAAGGTTCTTATGACGTTTTTACCTAACCGAGCTAATTATGTCATTTTGGATGATAATTGGCTAAGTATGTCTTTGTTGGGGAAAATAAGCTAAATTGAAGAAGAAGAGGAGAAGAAGGAGGGAACAAGAAGGAGAATAAGGAGGGCTCCTTCCCCTCCTTCTACTTCTTCTCTTCTTCTCCTCCTCCATCTTCTCCTTCTCCTTCTCTTCTCTGTCTCTTCTTCTTTTTGTTCTTCCTTTTCATTTCTCCTCTTCTCCTCTTCTTGGAGCTAAATTAGCTAACTATGTCTTTTTGTTGCTAAATGGGCTAATTATGTCATTATAGAGGAAAACAAGCTAAGTATATAATATTAATGAGCTAACCAAGGTTCTTATGCCATTTTGACCTTATAATGTCTGTTTGGAGCTAAATTGGCTAATTATGTCATTGTTGGGGAAATTAAGGCAAGGAGAATATGAAACAGGAGAAGAAAGAGGAGGAGGAGAAGAAGAAGAAGAAATAAATAAGGAGGAGAAGGAGGAGGAGGAGGATAAGTACTAGAAGGTCCTTGGCCTTCTCCTCCTTCTCCTCCTCCTCCTCCTCCTTCTCCTTCTTCTCTTCTTCTTCTTCTTCTTTCTTTTCATTTTTCCTATTTATTCTCCTCTTCTCCTCTTCTTGGAGCTAAACTAGCTAACTATGTCTTTTTGGAGCTAATGGGCTAATTATCCCATTTTACAGGAAAACAAGCTAAGTATATAATATTAATGAGCTAACCAAGGTTCTTATGCCATTTTGAGCTTATTATGGCATTTTGGAGCTAAATGGGCTAATTATGTCATTGTTGGGGAAATTAAGGCAAGGAGAATATGAAAGAGGAGAATAAAGAGGAGGAGGAGGAGAAGAAGAAGAAATAAAGAAGGAGGAGGAGGAGGACGAGAAGGACTAGAAGGTCCTTGGCCTTCTCCTCCTCCTCCTCCTCCTCCTTCTCCTTCTTCTCCTCCTCCTTCTTCTCCTTCTCCTTCTCCTCTATTTCTCTTCTTTTTTTTCTTCCTTTTCATTTCTCCTCTTCTCCTCTTCTTGGAGCTAAATTCGCTAACTATGTCTTTTTGGAGCTAAATGGGCTAATTATGTCATTGTTGGGGAAATTAAGGCAAGGAGAATATGAAAGAGGAGAAGAGAAACTTACCGTAGTGGTCATCGAGGAGGAGAAACACCTGGAGAAGGGTCGTGCGATGCCGCTCGGGAGTTATTCTGCAGAATAGATATTTTGCAATGTCTAAGTTAGCATGATGACACTGAATTATTAATACTAGTTTATAATGAAACTCACCGTGCCAATCGAAGAGAAGACGGGCATCGACGGAGGGACTTGACCGCTCTTCTCTCACAGACCCTGAAGAGTGGGTCGTATTAGTTAGTAATGAAACAAACATTACACACATGATTTGGCTAATGTGAAAAAAAACTTACCACAAAAAGCTCGTACAGGGCCCGTTGACCCGCCTCATTCCAGGACCTCTCCTCCTCAATCAATCGTGCCCTGGTCTGGTCCCTCTCATCAAGAGCAGCCTGAAGAGCAGCCTGGCTTGCCAATCTCTCTTTCTCAAGAGCAGCCTAGTTTGCCAATCTCTCTTTCTCAAGAGCAACCTGGTTTCCCAATCTCTCTTTCTGAAGAGCAGCCTGAAACACCATTCCTCGTTACCATAGTAATGATCTACGGTGACACACATAATGAAATGGATGAAAGTGTTCTTAGTCCGTACAACTAACCTCGATGGCAAGATCGACTCGCCGTGGACGACGCGTTATCTCAGGACAACTGCTCGACTGGCTTGCCTTGATCTCCGGGAGAGTGAGTGGACAACGTATTATCCCATCTCCAATGGCTATCGAGCCATGGGGCCTCCCGCCACCAGATATCATCACCAACTCTGGATCCAAAGGTTCCTGGCTAGGGTTAAAGTCATCCCCTTTCGTAGCCTTCCCCGCGCCCCTGTGTGCCACGAGCTTGTGGTGGGATGATATGTTGCTGAAGTTATTGGGATCATCCAGGTCAGACTGAGAGAATGCCTTCGCCTTCTTGTAGGAGGCAGTATGGGCCATGCCATAAAGGTCGTACAAGTGTGGCATCTGTGTCTTATTGTGATGCGCCTAAAAGAGAGGAACAAAATATTACCATGAAGAATGAATTGCATGAATCATGAAGCAAATCACATACCCAGTTTCGTCTGAACTGAAGTAAGTTGGCGCTGCCTTGATGGTGTGGCACACCAACCATTTGGCTACTCCGATCCTTCGCATTCTCGTGGACGGCTCGCCAGCTTCCTGTGCACCACTCATCAACCAACGCCTCCCAACAATCCATCTTATCCGTACACCATCTCGGGGGCACCTGTAAGTTATTAGAAAGAATTTTGAGCGCTAGGCCTATGAATGAAATCAATAAAACTACGTAGAAGGACTTAAGAATAGGTAATTACCTTCATGTATTGATCCTTCTTCAGAAACTTTCCACGGCAATCCTTCTTCTGCTTCTTAATACCACGCGTGGCCTAGTAGTCTCGAATAGCCAGCGGCCAAGCCTCGTGGCGTAAGTTCTATAGTAACCGCCTACACTTGGCCTCGAGAACCTTGGCCGCCTCCTCCTCATATCCATCCTCACACCTATAGAAGGTCTGCAATCAAATGTGAAAACACCGATTAGTACAATAATTAGCTATATTGTTAATTTTAGATTGTGTAAAAGGATAATTTACCCAAAAGCTCTTGATCACGATGTCGGCCCTCGTGTGGCACAAGACACCATCTATAATCTCCTCCGGCGGGGCCTGCGCAGCCTGGTAGTGCTCCCACGAAAATCCTAGTGTAGGAACCTGACCCTCACCAGGCAACGTGAGAAACCCCAGGAAATTTGTCCGGCAAAGCACACAAAGGACGGAGTTCGGCCTGCGGACTCCAAGTGGGTGTACCCATCCCCTGCCGTATGATAAGGTCAACGCATAACATATTTGAACAAACTTGAAGGCAAAAGCTAAGAAGAGTAAATGTACTTACCTATCTCCTTCAGGTTTAATCACCGGCCTCTGCTCGCGGGTAGCCGGCACGACCGGGAGACATGTACTACCACGCTTGTACACGGTGGCCCCGTCCACCTGCACATCGCCCTCACTATCCGTAAGCTCATCCCCGCCATCCCCGCTCCCTAAGCCAACTCGGTCCAATCCGGCAACTCGGTCCGATCCGGCCAGGTCTCCCATGCGGGCCTCTCCACGTCTGGAGAAGCCTCCGGAACCGTAGTCTCATGGGCCGAATGCACCTCGACCCGAGGCTGATCCTGGACTGGAGTCTCATGGGGCGAATGCCCGTCAAGACCAGGCTCCTGGAACGGAGTCCCCGTAGCCTCCTCCGCAAACAGGTCGACCATACTAGTCCTATGCTCGGGTGAATGAGCTGGTGATGGTGGCGAGGACGGCTCAACAGTCCTCCTGGATCTTCCACGGCCACCACCTCTCCGTGTACCATTCCCCTTCTTCCCTACCCGACCAGCACCTCTCCCGGTGGGCAATCCCGCCGACGAAGAAGAACCCACGGGTGGTGTCGACAGACTATCTGCCAAGGCTCTACGGAGAGATAGGGGTGGAAGGGAAGTACCACCCCTCGTGTGGGGCGCCTGGGAAGAACCCGTCGAGCGATGTGGACCAGCGCCCACCATCTTTCAACACCTGGTGACCTGCCATGATAAAGATTAAAAGAAATTAGTACAACATAAAAAAATTGAATAACTGACATGAATAATAAAGATTAAAATATATATAATTTAAGTTGTGAATCTTACAAACTAATAATCATAATCAATAAATGCATCATCATCATCACTATCACGCATGTCTTCATGAATGACGTGCTCGTCGGGTTCAACGGCGTGAAGTTGTGAAAGGCCTTTCTTTAATCGTTGAAGCATTGATAGGTCATCCGCATCAGTAACCTCTACGAGTTCCTGGTCTTCTGGTTCCGGCTCAGGGCTGGAGTCAGATTCATTGTCGTTGTCTACTTCCATGTTCTTGGGTGAAGCATGGCGGTTCTTGAAGCGTTTCTTGGAAAGACGTGTTTCTTGGAAGAATTCTCCATTATATGTGTCTGGGTTAATGTGAGGTTCATAATCGTGTTCATTTGGGAGAGGTGGTCTGACATGTGGCGGCACTTCATAAACAACATACCAACCTTCCAGATTCTTATCCGTTTGGCATGCCCACGGTAGATAGAAAACTTGGATCGCCTGTTGAGACGTAATATAGACATCGGGAACATCTAAATGGGTGTTTGGATTGATTTCGACTAGTCCTATATGTTCGTGAGTCCTTCTAGTCTCCTTCGGCTGGAACCAATAACATTTGAAGACTACGAAGTTCGGTGGGTTTTCACCATAGAATTGAAGTTCATAAATTGCTTCAACTCTCCCATAATACTCGATAACAACTTCGCCGATAGCAGAGACACCACAATTTGTTGATTTCCGGTCGGGCATACATAGCTCTTTGCCAAAGGAACGAAAGAGATACCCGTTGATGTTGTATTTCTCAAATGAACGGACCATATAGTCAAAACCATTAGCGACTTGTCTCAATTCGGTGTCCATAGACTCTGAATTAGCCTACAAGTTAAATACGAAACGATTGTTGCATTAGCCGCAAGTTAGACCAAGAAATGAAATGGTCCATTATTGATAATTAACGTTTGTTTGAACCAAGAGATGAAACCGGGATAGCCGCCTCATGTCTTTGACAGAAGCTCATACTCTTCGACAGAATCATTTTCGATCACCGCTCCATCCGAGAATTTGGTGAAGTAACGGATGTTTGAAATATCTGGGAATAAGAGCAGTTCAAATGAATTAGAAGTTACGGGGAAATGTGCCCAGAACTCACTCGATGTACGGCCGCACTTCTGTTAAGTTGTTGAAGATATACAACGAAATGTTCCGCCATTCTTCGACATCCAACGTTATTGGTTTCGAAGCACCGACTGGTGCGAGCTTCCCTTTCAATAGGCTGAGGTTGGACCCACCGTTTTTAGGGTCTGCATCATTATGCCGAGCCTTCGGATTATGCAAATGATGATTTTTGGCTTCGTAGTGTGCTGTCACAAAGTTTGCCACCTCCTCAGTAATGAATGCCTCAGCCATCGATGCTTCAATTCTAAGCTTAATTTTATATTTAGCTCGAAGGGTCTTCTGCATCCTCTCAGTTGCATAGCACCAATGATCTTGCACGGGCCCACCCAATCTTGCCTCGGTCGGTATATTTAAAATCAAATGATGCATTGGATTAAAGAAGCCCGGTGGAAAGATCTTCTCTAAGTTGTACAACAACTCTGGTGCAAACTCCTCCATGTCTTCTACCACGCCAGGCGACAATTCTTTCGCACAAAGAACATGGAAGAAATAGCTCACCTCCGCTAGTACTAGCCATTCATCCTCAGGAATAAAGCCGCGTAACATCACCGGCATTACCCGCTCTAGCCATATGTGCCAATCATGACTCTTGAGACCAAAGATTTTTAATTTTTCAAGACTCGCTCCCCTCTTTAGATTCGCTGCATACCCATTGGGGAACATCAAGTGCATTTTGACCCACAAGATAATTTCCCTCATAGCTCGCCTTCCAAGATTGAACCAGGCCTTTGGCTTTGACCACTTCTGCTTTCCTTTACCCTCTCGCATGTTTTGTAACGGTCTATGACATAGTGTCTCTTGATCGACTCTAGCCTTAGTATTATCCTTTGTCTTCCCATCTATGTTGAACAATGTACCAAAAATAGCCTCTCCGATATTCTTTTCAGTGTGCATCATGTCGATATTGTGTGGAAGAAGGAGGTCTTTGAAGTAAGGCAGATCCCAGAAGCATGGCTTGTGAGTCCAGGCGTGTTTTGAATTATACCCCTTGAAATACCCTAGACGCTCTGGATCAGGCTCGAGGGCGTTTAACTGATTCAGGATCTGTTGGCCTGTCAACGCAGGTGGTGCCAAGTTTTTGACAACTTTACCTTTGGTAAAGTTGTTCTTGTCTTTTCTGAACTGATGGTCACGATCCAGGAACTGTCTATGCAATCAAAGCAAGAATACTTCCGACCCTCCTGCAACCAATAAAACTGAAGAGCTTCCTTGCATTGGGGGCACGGGAACCTTCCATGCACACACCATCCAGAGAATAGTGCATACGCCGGCAAGTCATGCATAGAGTACATGTACCACACATGCATTTTGAAGTTTTGTTTTCTAGCGGCATCGTATGTCTTGACCCCATTATCCCAGCCATCTTCCAATTCATCCTTAAACGGATGCAGGTACACATTCATATTCTTCCCTGGATAATTGGGCCCTGGAATTATCAACGTCAGAAATATGTTTTTTCTTTGCATAATCTGACCGGGGGGAGATTGAGTGGAATGACAAATACAGGCCAACAACTATATTTGGTTGTCGTCATGTCGAAGGGATTAAAACGATCAGTGGCGATGAAGACTCGAGGATTCCTTGGATCTGCCGCTTTATCCTGATGCAATCCATCAAAATGTTTCCACGCTTCCCCATCCGATGTGTGTACTACCATCTTATTCCCATCCGCATCTAGTTTGGTTCTTTTGCCTAATTTGTGCCATGTCATATATCTGGTTGTCTCTTCGACCATGAAAAGACGTTGAAGTCTTGGTACGATTGGCATATACCGAAGAACACTAACTGCAATTTTGGTCTGCCTCTTCTCACCCATACTGTTGTCTACCACAAGATACCTGCAAGACTCGAAATTGGGACAATAGTCCAAGTGTGCATACTCCTTCCTAAATAATACACATCCATTCTCACATGCATCTATCTTCTCATAGGGCATCTTAAGTACACGAAGTATTTTGTCCGACTGGTACAGGTTTGCAGGCATGACATGGCCTTTTGGTAGGAAGTGTCCAAATAGTGTCATCATCGCGTCGTAGAATTCTCTTCCCAAGTTGAACTGAGCCTTCAAAGCCATTACTTGTACAATTGCATCCAACTGACAGAGCTCAGTGTGCTCAAGGAGAGGACGTTTTGAAGACTCCAACATTTCACAAAAGGCCTTTGCAGATTCCTCCATCTCATCTTCCGAATCCCGAGCATCATCAAAGTCTTGCACCATGTCTTTGATCCCGGTACCATGCTCGTCCATGCGACGACGGAACACCTCAGCTCTTGTGCGTTGTATAGACTCACCATGAAATGTCCACACCATATGATTAGGCTTAAAACCCCTCCTCTACAGGTGTTTAATCATTACAGTCTCTTTCGTCATTTTATAGTTGTCGCATCCTGGAAAGGGGCAATAGTTTCTTTCCTGGCCATTTGCGAATGCGGCTTTCACAAATTCCTTTGTTTTTACAAACCATTCTTTCGTCATATCTTTATGACTAGGGTGACCGGTATACATCCACGCACGATCACTCATCTTGCCTAGCTACTAAAGATAGAAGAAATATATTTATATATAATTTAGCATTTATATTCATCGGTTAATCAGGTTCGCCATTTTTATTACGTCCAGGCAACCTACACGCTAATAGGTAAAGATAGGTCCTAATCCAACCCGAGTATGTGTAGATTGGGTTCGTTTTCCCATGCTCTGCTCTGGATCCAACGCAAAATTTCGGCAGCACCTCCCCGTTGCTCTCCTAATACACGTCTCCGAAATAAACAGAGAGGATGTCCATCCGGAGAACAACAGGGAGGCACTGACGAAATTCCGCATCGGATCCAGAGCACAGCATACGGGAAAACGAACCCATTCTACACATACTCGGGCTATCCATGGATAATGTTGGACAATTCAAAAGGATGGCGGTTATAAATATGCAAAGACATGCATATTTATAGATGTCGCCCTTTCGAACGGGAGACGCATACTGGTCACGCATACTGATAATTAAGTCATACACGAAAGGAAATCGTGCCACAGTAAATGAAGGGGCACGGAGGAGATGAAATTTGTACTGACCCACGAATGCAGGGGCGGAGCTCGTACAACGCACGGGGAGGTCTTCGCACGGCAGACCTCACAACGGTGAGACAACTATCACATGTAAATCCACCCGATCAACACAAATATTCTAATTATGTCATTTTAGAGGAAAACAAGCTAAGAATATAATATTCATGAGCTAAGCAAGGTTTTTATGCCATTTTGTAGCTAAATGGGCTAATTATCTCATTGTTGGGGAAAATAAGGTAAGGAGAATAATATAGAGGAGAAGAAAGAGGAGGAGGAGAAGAAGAACAAGAAATCAAGAAGAAGGAGAAGGAGGAGGAGAAGGAGGAGAAGAAGGAGGAGGAGAAGGTATTCTTCTTCTCTTCTTCTCTTCTTCTTCTCTTCTTCTTTTCTTCTTCTTTTCTTCTTCTCCTTCTTATTTTTGTCTTCTCCTCCTCCTCCTCTTCTTCTTCTTCTTCTTCTTCTCCTCCTCCTCCTCTTCTCCTCTTCTCCTCCTCCTCCTCTTCTTCTTCTTCCTATTCTTTCTATTAAGCTAACTAACTAACTAACCTAACTAACCAAGCTAACTAAACCTATCGCTAAACCTCGATAGCACTAAATAGCAAAAAATAACAAAAACAGAATCTACCACTAAGTAACTAAAAAAGAATCTAGCTAACTAACCAAGCTAACTAACTTCTCCTTCTTATTTTTTTCTTCTTCTCTTCTTCTCTTCTTATTTACTTCTTCTCCTTCTTATTTTTTTCTTCTTCTTCTTCTCCATCTTATTTTTTTCTTCTCCTCTTCTTCTTCTTCTTCTTCTTCTTCTTCTTCTTCTTCTTCTTCTTCTTCTTCTTCTTCTTCTTCTTCTTCTTTTTCTTCTCCTCCTCCTCCTCCTCCTACTCCTCTTCTTCTTCTCCTCTTCTCGTCCTCCTCCTCCTCCTCTTCTCCTCTTCTCCTCCTCCACCTAACTAACCAAGCTAACTAACTAACCTAACTAACTTAACAAGCTACCACTAATTAACAAAACTAATTTAACAAGCTATCACTAATTAACAAAGGTAATTTGACAAGCTACCACTAGTTTAACAAGCTACCACTAATTAACAAAATAATAATGCGAGTGCGGGGGGGGGGGGGGGGTGGGGTGGGGGTGTGGAGGCTCACGGGGAGGGGCGGCTGTGGCGGGGCCGGGGGTGTTGGTGGTGGCGGGGCGGCGCCGGGGGTGCCAGGGGCGGCGGCGCGACGGTGGTGGGGCAGCGGCGGCGGGCGCGAGGTGGGGCAGCGGCGGGACGGTGGTGGTGGCGCGACGGTGGCGGCTGGGGCGACAGGGGCGGCGGTGGGGGGCGACAGGGGCAGCGGCGGGGGCGACAGGGGCGGCGGCGGGGGCGAAAGAGGCGGCGGCGCAACGGGGGCGACGGCGCGATGGTGGTGGCGGCGGCCGGTGGGCGTCGAGGATTGGGAGAGAGAGAGAGGGGGCCGTTACACAGTGTGGGTGAGAGAGAGGGACGGGGTGGGGGGAAAGAGTCGTTAACGGAGTTAGCTCTTTGCCGTCTGCCTCCGGACTCTTTGCCGTCCGCTAGCAGACGGCAAAGAAGAGACTCCAGTTTAACCGAACCACCCCACGGTGAGGTGGGCCCATCTACATGTTTGCCGTCTGCTGTGAGAATCTTTGTCGTCTGCTAGCTGACGGCAAAGATGTGACTGATGGCAAAAACACTCTATGCCATCAGCCAGTGCTTTGTCGTCTGCTTTGTGGAAGCTGACGGCAAAGACACACTTTGCCATCAGCTAGCAGACGGCAAAGATTAGGCAGATGGCAAAAAACTATTTTCCAGTAGTGCTCAAACCTTTTTCAACTCTCACGCAATACATGAGCGTGAGCCATGGATATAGCACTATAGGTGGAACAAAGTGTGATGGAGTTTGTGAGACAAAAAGGAGGAGATGGTCACATCGACTCGGCGTATCAAAGGGCTATGGAGATGCCCATCAATAGATATCAATGTGAAAGAGTATGGATTACCATGCAATGGATGCACTTAGAGCTATAAGTATGTGAAAGCTCAAAAGGAGAACTAGTGGGTGTGCATCCAACTTGCTTGCTCACGAAGACCTAGGGCAATTTTGAGGAAGCCCATCATTGGAATATACAAGCCAAGTTATATAATGAAGATTCCCACTAGCATACGGTGGTG
Organism: Hordeum vulgare subsp. vulgare; assembly: GCF_904849725.1. NCBI lineage: Eukaryota > Viridiplantae > Streptophyta > Magnoliopsida > Poales > Poaceae > Hordeum > Hordeum vulgare. The sequence continues at coordinate 246,430,230 of NC_058518.1, read as the reverse complement.
ATAAAACAAGAGACTCTCAATCATGAAGAACATGGTGCTATTATGAAGCACAAGTGTGGGAAAAGATAGTAGCATTGTCCCTTCTCTCTTTTTCTCTCTTTTATTTATTTATTTTTTGTTTGGGCTCTTTGGCCTCTTTCCATATCTCTCTCTCTCTTTTTTGTGGGCAACTTTGGCCTCTTTTATCTTTTTTTTATTTCCTCACATGCGACAATGCTCTAATAATGATGATCATCACACTTTAATTTACTCACAGCTCAATGCTTAGAGTGATGAGGACTCTATAGGAAATGCCTCCGGTAGTGTACCGGGATGTGCAACGATCTTGCTTGGCGTATGACGTTGAAACATCTCGCTAGCTATCTTACGATCATTCAATGGCAATATGAAAGTGACGGCACATGTCATGGGACGGAACGGTGGGAGTTGCATGGCAATATATCTCGGAATGGTTATGAAAATGCCATAATAGGTAGGTATGGTGGCTGTTTTGAGGAAGGTATATGGTGGTTTTGTGTACCGGCAAAAGCTGCACGGCACTTGATAGGCTAGCAATGGTGGAAGGTGACAGTGCATCTAGACCATGGACTCACATTAGTCATGAAGAACTCACGTACTTATTGCGAAAGTTTTTATTAGTAATTGAAACAAAGTGCTAAACGCATACTACTAGGGAAGGGTTGCTATGTGTTAACCATTGCACGATACCGACCGCAACACAAAGGATGACAATCAATAAATCAATTATGCTCTGACTTCCTAACATAGCGGTTCACCATACGTGCATGTTACGGGAATCACTAACTTCAACACAAGTATTTCTAGATTCACAACACCCTACTAACATAACTCTTAATATCACCAAATCCATGTCTCAAAACTATTTGAGAAGAATCAAACTTCTCTTTCTAATCAATGTACATGAATATGGAAGTTTTAGTGTATCCTCTTTGGGTGCCTATCACCTTTGGGACTACTTTCATAGCACAAGCCAACTAGCAAGTTACTCTTAGAGAGCACTCTCAAAAAGATATAAGTGACGATCAAGAGTTCTTATTTCTCCAAAATAGGACACCGTCGTGCTCTAAAAGATCTAAGTGAAGCACTTAGAGCAAAGTTATCTAGCTCAAAAGATATAAGTGAAGCACATGTGAGCTAAATTGCCTAACTCAAAAGATATCAGCGAAGCTCAATGAGTATTCTAGCAAATTCATGATGAGTGCATGTCTCTCCCAAAAGGTGTGCAGCAAGGATGATTGTGACACAACAAAAAAGAAAAGACTCCTATAATACACGACGCTCCAAGCAAAACACATATCATGTGGTGAATAAAAATATAGCTCCAAGTAATGTTACCGATGGATTGAAGACGAAAGAGGGGATGCCTTCCCAGGGCATCCCCAAGCTTAGGCTTTTTTGTGTCCTTGAATTTGGCTTGGGATGCCTTGGGCATTCCCAAGCTTGAGCTCTTTCCACTCTTTATCCCTTTGTCCATGAGAACATCACCCAAAACTTGAAAACTTCACAACACAAAACTTAAACAGAAACTCGTGATATGATTAGCACAAGAAAACAAACTACCACCTCTTGAGGTACTGTAGAAAAATTGATTTCTATTTATATTGGTGTTAGATTACTGTATTCTCACTTTTCCATGGCTAATACTCCCCGATACTATCCATAGTTTCATCAAAATAAGCAATCAACACAACAAAAATAGAATCTGTTAAAAACAGACCAGTCTTTAGCAATCTGTATACTTCGTATACTTCTATTATCTCACAAATTCTGAACAATTACGACAGTTTCGGCAATTGGCATATAAAACAGCATCAAAACGAATCAACTCAAAAGCTCTTTCTGAATAAAAATGAAAAATAATTTCGTGAGCGAAAAGTTTCTGTCTTTTTCCAGCATGATCAAACAACCATCACCAAGCTAGTCATAAAGGTTTTACTTGGCTCAAACACAAAAAGAAACACAAAAGACACAATCATAAGAGAATTATGATGGTGTGGACGCAATAAAACAGAAAGCAAAAAAGAAAAGATAAATTCATTGGGTTGCCTCCTAACAAGCGCTATTGTTTAACGCCATTAGCTAGGCATAAGGTGATAGAATCACGTATCGTCGTCTTTGGTACTCAAACCATAAATATCCCTCATCATGGATTCATAAGTCAATCTTATTTTCTTTCTAGGAAAATGTTCCATGGCCTTCTTTAAAGGAAATTGAAATCTAATATTCCCTTCCTTCATATCGATGACAACACCAATAGTCCTTAGGAAAGGTCTACCAAGAATGATAGGACATGTAGGATTGCAATCAATATCAAGCACAATGAAATCTACGGGTACATAGTTCCTATTTGCAATAATAAGAACATCATTGATCCTTCCCATAGGTTTCTTAACAGTAGAATCCACAAGATGCAAATTAAGAGAGCACTCATCAATCTCATTAAAGCCTAGAACAACACATAAAGACTTTGGAATTGTGGAAACACTAGCACCCAAATCACACAAAACATTGCATTCATAGTTTTTGATCTTGATTTTGATAGTAGGTTCCCACTCATCATGAAATTTTCTAGGAATAGAAACTTCCAATTCAAGTTTCTCTTCAAGAGATGTTATCATAGCATCCACAGTATGATCGGTAAAGGCCTTGTTTTGGCTATAAGTGTGTGGAGAGTTTAACATGGATTGCATCAAGGAAATACATTCAATCAAAGAACAACTCTCATAATTGAATTCCTTGAAATCCAAAGTAGTAGTTTCATTACTACTCAAAGTTTTTATATCCTCTACTCCACTTTCAATACTTTTAGCATCAATATAGATAGACTCCGAAACATTGGGGCGTTTTTCAACCAAGGTGGATTCATATCCAGCCCCATCATCATTAGGTTTGACACTAGAAAACAAGGATTCAATGGGAGTCACACCAAGTACTTTCAGATCTTCGTGATTCTCATCACGAGAACACGCCTTTTTAAGCCATACATGTCTAGCACGAATTTGGGCGGTTCTTTCTTTACTCTCATGCATGGAAACATGCATAACTTTCAAAGTTTCATCCATATTGATCTTGGGAGGAGCACATCTAACTTTCAAAGCATCGATATCAAGAGACATTCTATGAACGCTCCTAGCCAAATCATCAATTTTGAGTAGTTTTTCTTCTATGGACGCATTGAAAATCTTTTGCGAGTTGATAAACTCTTTAATATTACTCTCTAGATCAGAGGGTAATTTATTGTAATTTCCATGAGCATTGTTGTAGGAGTTGCCAAAGTTATTAGAGGGATTACTAGGAATAGGCCTAGGAATATAGTTTCTCCAAAAGCATTGTTGTTGCCAAAATTATTCCTACAACAAAATTAACATCCAAGATTTCATTGCTACTCTCAATCAAGGAAGACAAGGGCATATCATTTGGATCTAAAGGAGCACCTTTACTAGCAAACAATTTCATTAACTCATCCATCTTAGCACTCAACGAGTTAATTTCTTCTATAGTCTGTACCTTTTTACTAGTAGGTAACCTTTCAGTGTGCCACTGAGAATAGTTTGTCATGATATTGTCTAGGAGTTTTTTGGCTTCTCCTAAGGTGATTTCCATGAAGGTTCCACCGGAGGCGGAGTCCAAGATATTTCTAGAAGCAAAATTCAAACCAACGTAGAAGATTTGTATAATCATCCAAAGACTCAAGCCATGAGCGGGACAATTTCTAATCATCAATTTCATTCTCTCCCAAGATTGTGCAACATGTTCATGATCAAGTTGCTTCAAATTCATGATATCATTACGGAGAGAGATAATCTTAGCTCGCGGAAAATACTTGGATATATAAGCATTTTTGCACTTGTTACAAGAATCGATACTATTTTTGGGCAAAGATGAAAACCAAGTTTTTGCTCGATCTCGTAATGAGAACGAAAATAGCTTCAATTTAATAACATCATTATCCACATATTTCTTCTTTTGCATATCGCATAACTCAATGAAGGTATTAAGATGGGATGGGGCATCTTCACTAGGAAGGCCGGAGAATTGCTCTTTCTTAACAAGATTCAGCAAAGCAGCATTGATTTCATATGACTCAGCACTCGTGGCGGGAGCAATCGGAGTACTAACAAAATCATTATTATTAGTATTCGAGAAGTCACAAAGTTTGGTGTTTTCAGTCATGGTGACTTCAGCAAGCAAACAAGCACACAAGCGGACAGAAAGCAAGCGAAAGAAAAGGGCGAACGAAAAAGGCAAATATTTTTGTAATTTTTTGTTTTTCAGAAGTGGGGGAGAGGAAAACGAGAGGCAAAAAAAAGTGAATGCAAGAGATGAGTTTGTGACACTTACTTGGATAAGATTCATTTGATGCTCCCCTACAACGCCGCCAGAAATTGGCACGTTGACGGGAACTATTATTGACTTGATACTCCTCGGGAACGGCGCTAGAAATTGGCACGTTGACGGGAGACTATTCTTGACTTGATCGTCCTCGGCAACGGTGCCAGAAATTCTTCTTGCTACCTCTTGAGCTTGCGTTGGTTTTTCCCTTGAAGAAGAAAGGGTAATGCAGCACAGTAGCAGTAAGTATTTCCCTCAGTTTGAGAACCAAGGTATGAATCCAGTAGGAGTATCAAGCCAAGTCTCCAAAGTACCTGCGCAAAAACAACAAACTTAAACCCAACGCTACAAAGGGGTTGTAAATCCCTTCATGATTGATTGCAAGGTGAGATCTGAAGGCGGAAAGTGCAACTAAGTAAAAGTGTAAGGCTGAAAATATGATGTGAAGTAGACCCGGGGGCCATCGTGTTCACTAGAGGCTTCTCTCATGATAGCAAATATTACGGTGGGTGAACGAATACCTGTCGAGCAACTGATAGAACCGCGCAAATTCATGACGATATCTAAGGCAATGATCATACATATAGGCATCACGTCCGAGACAAGTAGACCGATACTTTCTGCATCTACTACTATTACTCCACACATCGACCGCTATCCAGCATGCATCTAGTGTATTGAGTTCATGACAAATAGAGTAACGCCTTAAGCAAGATGACATGATGTAGAGGGATAAATTCATGCAATAGATATGAACCCTATATTTTTACCCTTGATGGCAACAACATGATGCGTGCCTCGCTACCCTTTCTATCACTGGGTGCGGTCACCGCACGGTATGAACCCAAAACCAAGAACTTCTCCCATTGCCAGAATCATACATCAAGTTGGCCAAACAAGACCCACAACTCGAAGAGAATTACAAGGATATGAAATCATGCATATAAGAGATCAGAAAAAACTCAAAGAAGATTCATAGATAATCTGATCATAAATCCACAAGTCATCGCATCACGACAAACACACTGCAAAAGAAGATTACATCAGATAGATCTCCATGAAGATCATGGAGAACTTTGTATTGAAGATCCAAGAGAGAGAATAAGCCATCTAGCTACTAGCTATGGACCCGAAGGTCTATGGTGAACTACTCACGCATCACCGGAGAGGCAATGGTGTTGATGAAGAAGCCCTCTGTATCCGAATACCCCTCCGACAGGGCACAAGAACGTGCCCCGGATGGGATCTTGCGGAGACAGAAGTTTGCGGTAGTGGAAAAGTATTTTCGTGGATCTCTCTCGTGGTTTTTCATTTTTCGTGGATTTATAGGCGGAAGAAGTAGGGCAGAGGAGCCACAGGGGGCCCACAAGCCTGCTAGGCGCGGGCCCCCTTGCCGCGCCTAGGGGGCTTGTGGCCTCCCGTGGTGCCCTTTGCCTTGGTTCTCAAGCTCCCTGCGTATCTTCTGTTCCGGAAAAAAAATCGGAGGTTTTATTCCTTTGGACTCTGTTTATTATTCTCTTCTGAAAAGGGTCAAAAACACGGAAAAAAGGAACTGGCACTTGGCACTAAGTTAATAAGTTAGTCCCAAAAAATATATAAAAGGCATACAAAACATCCAAAGTTTGACAAGATAATAGCATGGAACCATCAAAAATTATAGATACGTTGGAGACGTATCACTCGTGTGGTACTGGTGTCTCCAAAAGGCGACATGCTTAACAATGTCCTTCAGATCCACTTTGAATCATCCAACAATGAAGTTGAGTATGAAGCTCTCCTTTACGGGTTGCGTATGGCCATCTCACTCGGCGTCCGACGTCTGATGGTCTACGGCGACTCAGATTTAGTGGCCGGTCAGGTGATGAAGGAGTGGGACGTCAGGAACCCTCTCATCACAGGTTACTGTAATGAAGTCAGGAAGCTGGAGAAGAAGTTTGAAGGCTTAGAACTCCATCATCTACCCTATTGAAGAACTATGCAGCTGATGAATTGGCTAAGATCGAATCTACTCGGAAGCCTATACGAGCAATGTATGTTTGGAACATTTACACACTCCGTATGTGCAAGAGGATCCTTTCACTGAAGAGTCCCCACAACCAACAAGTACTTCAGATCCGACTGAAATTGATGTTCCACCACTCGTCGATCTTATCATGGAAATTTTGGTGATTACTCCCGACTGGACAGTGCTGTACATTACTTACATCTTAAGGCGAGAGCTGTCAGAGGACGAAGACGAAGCCCGACAGATTGTGTGCAGGTCAAAGGCCTTCACAGTAATGGGTGATTGATGACCCACAAGTATAGGGGATCAATCATAGTCATTTCGATAAGTAAGAGTGTCAAACCCAACGAGGAGCAGAAGGCTCTGATAAACAGTTTTCAGCAAGGTAATAACTGCAAGCACTGAAAGTAGCGGTAACAAGTGATGGTGTAGTGAGGTGAAACGTAGCAAGCGAAAAGTAACAAGTAACAAGTAGTAGCAATGGTGCAGCAAGTGGCCCAATCCCTTTTGTAGCAAGGGAGAAGCCTGAACAAAGTCTTATAGGAGGAAAAATGCTCCCGAGGACACACAGGAATTTCTGTCATGCTAGTTTCATCATGTTCATATGATTCGCGTTTGTTACTTTGATAGTTTGATATGTGGGTGGACCAACGCTTGGGTACTGCCCTTACTTGGACAAGCATCCAACTTATGATTAACCTCTCTCGCAAGCATCTGCAACTACAAAAGAAGAATTAAGACAACGTCTAACCATAGCATTAAACTAGTGGATCCAAATCAGCCCCTTACGAAGCAACGCATAGACTGGGGTTTAAGCTTCTGTCACTCCAGCAACCCATCATCTACTTACTACTCCCCAATGCCTTCCTCTAGGCCCAAATATGGTGAAGTGTTATGTAGTCGACGTTCACATAACACCACTAGAGGAAAAACAACATACAGCATATCAAAATACCGAACGGATATCAAATTCACATGACTATTATTAACATGACTTATCCCATGTCCTCAGGAACAAAAGTAACTACTCACAAAGCATAATCATAATCATGATCAGAGGTGTAATGAATAGCATCAAGGATCTGAACATAAACTCTTCCACCAAGTAATCCAACTAGCATCAACTACAAACAGTAATCAACACTACTAGTAACCTTACAAGTACCAATCGGAGTCGTGAGACGAAGATTGGTTACAAGAGATGAACTAGGGATTGGAGAGGAGATGGTGTTGATGAAGATGTTGATGGAGATGCCTCCCCTCCGACGAGAGGAGTGTTGGTGATGACGATGGCGATGATTTCCCCCTCCGGGAGGGAAGTTTCCCCGGCAGGATCGTCCTGCCGAAGCTCTAGATTGGATCTGCTCAAGTTCCGCCTCGTGGCAGCGGCGAAACCACGAAAAAGCTCCCGATTGATTTTTTTTTTCTGGAACGAAACCATTCATATAGAAAAATAGGGGGCAATGGGCCGTCAGGGAGCCCATAAGCTTGCCCTCCGCCACCAGGGGGTGGCGGTGGGAGGGCTTGTGGTGCCCTGGTAGCCCCCCTCTGGTAATTCTTTCGCCCAGTTTTTTTAATATAATCCGAAAAAATTACGTAACTTTTCAGGGCGTTTGGAGATGTGCAGAATAGTGGACTAAGATTTGCTCCTTTTCCAGTCCAGAATTCCAGTTGCCTGAATTCTCCCTCTCCAAATAAACCTTGCAACATACGAGAGAAAAGGCATAAATATGGTATCATAAAGTAATATAACTGCCCATAAAGCAATAAATATCAACATGAAAGCATGATGCAAAATGGACGTATCAACTCCCCCAAGCTTAGACCTCGCTTGTCCTCAAGCGAAAACCAAGTTCCATAAACATGTCCACATGTTGAGGGACGAAGGTGTCGATAAAAAATAATACGGACATGAGGGCATCATGATCACACATAGGACAGCAATACATCATAAAGATTCTTATGGGAAAGTAACAATTCTTTCACAAAGCAAAGTATGAAGCGGAAACCTTACCAAGAAGTAACCAACAACAGTCCAAAGTCATTGAAGCAATTGAAATTTATCACAACATCAGAAAGAGTCAAGTAAGAGCTTGTAACGCAAATCCACATACTCAATCATCTCTTTTGTTTTCCACAATTGTTACAACTCACGTGGTACTCACAGTGTCAAAGTTTCAGCTGGACACAGAGGAAGATAGGGGCTTATAGTTTTGCCTCCCAACTATTTACCTCAAGGGTAAAGTCAACAATAATAAAGCATAAGTACTCAACTCCAAGTTGATATATGAATATAGATCTTTCCCAAGCATGTGACGGTAGCCAAGTCAAAGGCAAAAATAGGGAATTGGTGAAGATCACCATGACTCTTACAAGGGCAAAAAGTAAAGGTACAAGATAGGCCCTTCGCAGAGGGAAGCAGAGGTTGTCATGCGCTTTTGAGATTTGAATGCGTGTTCTCTTAATGCGGAGGAACGTCACTTTATATTGCCTCCTGTGATAAAGAACTTTATTATGCAGTCTGTCGCTTTTATGTCTTCCTCGTCACAGGTTCATACAAAGCTTATTTTCCACACACTAATAGATCATACATATTAGAGAGCAATTTTTATTGCTTGCACTGATGAAAACTTACTTGAAGGATCTTATTCAATCCATAGGTAGGTATGGTGGACTCTCATGGCAAAACTGGGTTGGAGGTTTATGGATGCATAGGTAGTATCTCTACTTGGTGCGGGAGTTTTGGCTAATATGAGGTGGAAGCAATCGTCACATGCTAAGGGATCTCTAATCATATAACATTGTTTGGAACCAAGCAAACACAATTCATTATGTTGTCTTCCTTGTCCAACATCTACTCCTGAGCATGTAATAGTTTGGTGAATGCTCACAATTGTAAAAAGTGTCTAAGTTGATATATTTATATGTGAACCTCTCTTTCCTTATTACTTCTTATTAATTGCAACAATGACTAAGGTCTATATTGATTTATTCTCAACAAGTTTCAACCATCATACGTGTCATATGTGAAGTTATCACTTTCCGTAAGATCGTCTCATGATCTTTCATGCTATCGTTCTTTTCATACTTTTGATCATGGCACAAAGCAAACCCCTTGACTAAGATACTCTTTATTATATAGCTCGTGAGCTCGAATACATCAGGGGAGAGACAAAAGCAAAAGACTCAAACTAAACACTAAAGACTTATTCCTCTAAGAGAAGAAATAAAAACTGAAAAGGAAAGAACTAAAACAAAGGTAAAAGCAAAAGATATAAAGGTGATACGATACCAGGGCAACTCCCCCAAGCTTGGTAGAAGCCAAGGGGATTTCCCATACCAATGCTTAGTTGTCTTCCTTTAGTGGTCATGGTGGTGGAGTTGTTGAAGCAGTCTTGAGCTTGTCTAATTTCCACTAGAGAAAAAAGTGATGCTCCCTTAGATCGTCATTTTCCTCCTCAAGTTTCAACACTCTAATGGAAAAGTTCCTGCTTACTCTCCTGCGAGAAATGAGAAGGGATAAACAAGGTCTTAGGCTTCTTCCTATGGTCAGTGAGGCTTGACTTCTTGAACTCCACATGAGTGTGTCCAGGTTGAGGTAGAGGAGCCTCCTGTTCATCGGAACTCGTTTGTTCCTTCCCCTTGGGCTCATAGTCCTCTTCCTCGTCAGTGGTCCAGCCATATGGTTCCAAGTCCCCATAGACCTTGGGGTTAGAAAGGTAGTAAGCCACATAGCTCTGCCCCTCTGAATCCTGAGAAGACATCTTGACCTAGATCTGCTACACACAACAGGCTCGAAACGAAAACAGAGGAAAACTGTGTGATACAGAGGTCAAAACCTTCGGGCGAATATATATTGATTTTTCTGGACCAGAAGGAGTGCTGCACAAGAAAACGGAGTCCGGGAGGCACACGAGGTGCCCACAAGCCCTCTCTCCGCCACCAGGGGGAGGTGGCGGTGTCCAAGCTTGTGGTCGCCTCGTGCGCTCTCCGGGCTGCTTTTTATTTTTCTAATTTTCCAAAAATTCCAAAACGGAGGAAAATTCCTATTGGAAAAGCATCGGAGTCCAATTTCTTACCGAAACAGATACCTCTTCGTTTTCACGGTCCAAAACAGGCTGATAAACATCCCTTATGTACTCTTCTGAAGTTATGACATTGATGATATTGGTCTCAACAATTATGGGAGTACAAGAGATGTAATGCTTGATTCTTTGCCCATTTACCACTCTAGGAAAATTTCCTTCCATGTTAATGATTTTGATGGCACCGGAACGATATACTTCCTCGATAACGTAAGGATCTTCCCATTTAGAGAGAAGCTTGCGTGCGAAGAATCTTAAAAGAGAATTGTATAGCAGCACATAATCACCTACATTGAACTCTCGTTTCTGTATTCGTTTGTCGTGCCATCTCTTAACCTTTTCCTTGAACAACTTGGCATTCTCATATGCCTGGGCCCTACATTCATCTAACGATCTGATATCAAACAACCGCTTCTCACCGGCAAGTTTGAAATCAAAGTTGAGCTCTTTGATTGCCCAATAAGCTTTGTGTTCCAGCTCAAGAGGTAAATGACAGGCCTTACCGTAAACCATTTTATAAGGCGACATGCCCATGGGATTCTTATAGGCGGTCCTATAAGCCCATAGTGCATCGTCAAGTTTGCTAGACCAATTCTTTCGAGATCTATTGACGGTCTTTTGTAGGATCAATTTGATCTCCCTATTACTCAACTCCACTTGACCACTAGACTGAGGATGATAAGGAGATGCAACTCTATGGTTGACATCATACTTAGCGAGCATCTTGCGGAAAACACCATGAATAAAGTGTGAACCGCCATCAGTCATCAAATATCTAGGGACTCCAAATCTTGGGAAAATGACTTCTTTAAGCATCTTAATAGAGGTGTGGGGATCAACATTTTTAATGGGGATAACTTCTACCCACTTAGTAACGTAATCCACAGCAACTAAGATGTGAGTGTACCCATTGGAACTCGGGAAGGGTCCCATATAATCAAAGCCCCAGACATCAAATGGTTCAATGACAAGTGAATAGTTCATAGGCATTTCCTGACGCTTACTGATGTTCCCTATTCTTTGGCATTCGTCACAGGACAAGACAAACTTACGGGCATCCTTGAAGAGAGTGGGCCAATAGAAACCTGATTGCAATACCTTATGAGCAGTTCTATCTCCAGCGTGGTGTCCTCCGTAAGCCTCGGAATGACACTTCTGCAAGATCTGTCCCTGTTCATGTTCAGGCACACAACGTCTAATAACACCATCTAGTCCTTCCTTATAAAGGTGAGGATCATCCCAAAAGTAGTGTCTCAAATGAAAGAAGAATTTCTTCTTTTGCTGATAGGTGAAACTGCGTGGTACGTATTTGGCTACGATATAGTTTGCGTAATCAGCATACCACGATGCACTATGTGAAGTGCGGATGACATTTAGTTGCTCATCAGGAAAGTTGTCATCAATAGGTCGTGGGTCATCAAGGACATTCTCTAGCCTAGAAAAGTTATCTGCTACAGGGTTATCAGCACCCTTTCGGTCAACGACGTGCAAATCAAATTCCTGTAGGAGGAGAACCCATCTGGTCAGCCTAGGCTTAGCGTCCTTCTTCTCCATAAGGTACTTAATAGCAGCATGATCAGAGTGAATAGTGACTTTGGAGTCAACTATATAAGATTTGAACTTTTCACATCCAAACACGACTGCTAAAAATTCCGTCTCCGTAGTGACATAGTTTCTTTGGGCACTGTCTAGAGTTTTACTAGCGTAGTGAATAACATTCAACTTCTTGTCAACTCTTTATCCAAGAACAGCACCAACAGCATAATCACTAGCGTCGCACATGATTTCAAAGGGCAAGTTCCAGTCAGGTGATTGAACAATAGGTGCGGTTATCAAAGCCTTCTTAAGTATTTCGAAAGCTTCCTCACAATCCTCATCAAAAACAAAAGGAACATCCTTCTGCAAGAGGTTGGGAAGAGGCCTAGAAATCTTAGATAAGTCTTTAATGAACCTTCTATAGAAACCAGCATGACCTAGGAAACTTCGTATACCTCTGATATCTGTGGGGCAAGGCATTTTCTCAATTGCATCAACCTTAGCCTTATCAACTTCAATTCCTCTTTCAGAAATTTTGTGTCCTAAGACGATACCTTCATTTACCATAAAGTGGCACTACTCCCAATTCAAGACGAGGTTGGTATCTTCGCATCTCTGTAAGACTCGATCAAGGTTGTTGAGGCAATCATCAAAAAAAGACCCGTAAATGGAGAAGTCATCCATGAAAACCTCGACAATCTATTCACAAAAGTCAGAGAATATAGCCATCATACATCTTTGAAAGGTGGAAGGTGCATTGCATAAGCCAAAAGGCATACGTCTATAAGCAAAGGTACCGAAGGGGCAGCTGAAAGTGGTTTTCTCCTGATCAAATTGTGCAACAGGTATTTGCGAGAAACCTGAATAACCGTCTAGAAAGCAGAAGTGTGTGTGTTTTGATAGCCTTTCTAGCATTTGGTCGATAAATGGCAAAGGATAATGATCTTTCCTGGTTGCCTTGTTCAGTTTCCGGAAGTCTATCACCATCCTATAGCCGGTAATAATCCTTTGTGGGATTAGTTCATCCTTATCATTAGGAACGACGGTGATACCTCCCTTCTTAGGTACGGAATGTACCGGACTTACCGAATCACTATGAGCAACATGATAAATGATTCCTGCTTCCAGAAGCTTTAATATTTCTTTTCTAACAACCTCTTTCATCTTAGGATTTAATCTCCTTTGATGATCAGCAACTGGTTTAAAGTCAGGATCGGTTTTAATCTTGTGCTGACATAGAGTGGGACTAATACCCTTAAGATCATAAAGAGTATATCCAATAGCAGCATGGTGCTTCCTCAGAGTTCTTAGTAACTTCTTCTCTTCATGCTCTAAGAGGAGAGCACTAATAATAACAGGATATATCTACTTCTCATCAAGATAGGCATACTTAAGAGTATCAGGGAACTGTTTGAGCTCGAACACAGGACCACCCTTTGGTGGGGGAGGATCCCCAAGCAGTTCAACAGGCAGATTATTCTTGAGAATAGGATATTGTTCTAGGACAATTTTATCTATCTCATCTCTCTCCTCCATATGCATATTATTTTCATGCTCAAGCAGATATTGCTCTAAAGGATCCGTAGGAGGTACGGCAATAGAGGCAAGAGCAATGGTTTCATCCCTACCAGACAACTCTTTTTCATGGGGTTGTCTTCCAAACTTGGAGAAGTTAAATTCTTGAGACACACCCTCGAAACTAACAGTGACGGTCTGCTTAATGCAATCAATGTGAGTATTGACAGTGTTGAGAAAGGGTCTACCAAATATGATGGGACAAAAGTTATCTTGTGCAGTACCAAGGATGAGGAAATCAGTAGGATACTTCGTCTTACCACACAGGACTTCTACGCCTCTCACAATTCCCAGAGGGCAGATTGTGTATCTATTAGCTAGCGTAATAGTGACATCAATGGGTTCTAGCTCAGCAGGTGCAATCTCATCTTTGGTTTCATCATATAGAGAACGGGGTATTGCACTAACACTAGCTCCCATATCACATAAACTATGGTAACAGTGATCTCCTATCTTGACAGAAACAACGGGCAGGCCAACTACAGGTTCGTATTTGTCTTTCGCGTGAGGTTTAGCAATTCTAGCGGAGTCCTCACAAAATTTGATAACATGCCTGTCTACTTCTTCGGCTAAGAGATCTTTGATAATAGCAACACTAGGTTCAACTCTAATTTCCTCAAGGGGTGCAAGTGGTCTAATGTAACCCCTACGTATCATAGTTGGAGCTTTAGAATAATCCTTTATCCTAGGAGGGTATGGTGGTTTCTCAGTGTAAGCACATGGAACAACAGGATCACTAAAAGCAATGAATTTCTCCTCAACTAGATTGGTTTTGACTATGTTGCTTTCTACAGGAGGATGATACTTAAACCACTTCTCTTTGGGAAGATCAACATGAGCAGCAAAAGATTCACATAGAGAAGCTACTATCTCAGAGTCAAGTCCGTACTTAGCACTAAAATCTCTACAAGTATTTGTCTCAACAAAAGATTTAACGCAATCAAACTGGAAATTCATACCTGACTCCTTACCTTCCTCCAGCTCCCAATCTTCAGAGTTACGTTTGATTCTCTCCAGTAAATTCCACTTGTCGTCAATATCCTTCTTCATGAAAGAACCGGTACAAGAAGTGTCAAGCATGATACGATCTTCATGAGAAAGCCGAGCATAAAAGTTTTGAGTGATGATTTCTCTCGAGAGCTCATGATTGGGGCATGAATATAGCATTTATTTAAGCTTCCCCCAAGCTTGAGCTATGCTTTCCCTGTCACGAGGCCAAAAGTTATAAATAAAGTTCCGATCACGATGTACTAAATGCATAGGATAGAACTTTTGATGAAATTCCAATTTCAACTGATTGTAGTCCCATGATCCAGTATCATCACATAGCCAATACCATGTCAACGCCTTATCCTTCAAAGAAAAGGAAAGACTTTCTTATTTACCTCTTCCTCGGGCAAACCTGCAAGCTTAAATAAACCAAAAACTTCATCTACATAGATCAGATGCAAGTCTGGATGTGAAGATCCATCTCCTTTGAAAGGATTAGCTAGCAGTTTCTCAAGCATACCCGAAGGAATTTCATAAAAGATATTTTTAGTAGGTACCTCAGGTTGAGGAACAACTCCTCGTGCTTCCGTTCGTGGTGAAGATACCCCGAACAAACTCCTCAAAGGAACAGTTTCCATAGTGACAAGTGACTATAAATTTTAGCATAGTATATAAATGTTTCCATACCAATTTCCACTTATCAAAGGCGCTTCACTCCCCGGCAACGGTCCCAGAAAAGAGTCTTGATGACCCACAAGTATAGGGGATCAACCGTAGTCCTTTTTATAACTAAGAGTGTCGAACCCAATGAGGAGCAGAAGGCTCTCATAAACGGTTTTCAGCAAGGTAATAACTGCAAGCACTGAAAGTAGCGGTAACAAGTGACGGTGTAGTGAGGTGAAACGTAGCAAGCGAAAAGTAACAAGTAACAAGTAGTAGCAATGGTTCAGCAAGTGGCCCAATCCCTTTTGTAGCAAGGTACAAGCCTGAACAAAGTCTTATAGGAGGAAAAACGCTCCCGAGGACACACGGGAATTTCTGTCATGCTAGTTTCATCATGTTCATATGATTCGCGTTCGTTACTTTGATAGTTTGATATGTGGGTGGACCGACGCTTGGGTACTGCCCTTACTTGGACAAGCATCCCACTTATGATTAACCTTTCTCGCAAGCATCCGCAACTACAAAAGAAGAATTAAGACAACGTCTAACCATAGCATTAAACTAGTGGATCCAAATCAGCCACTTACGAAGCAACGCATAGACTGGGGTTTAAGCTTTTGTCACTCGAGCAACCCATCATCTACTTACTACTCCCCAATGCCTTCCTCTAGGCCCAAATATGGTGAAGTGTTATGTAGTCGACGTTCACATAACACCACTAGAGGAAAAACAACATACAGCATATCAAAATACCGAACGGATATCAAATTCACGTGACTATTATTAACATGACTTATCCCATGTCCTAGGGAACAAAAGTAACTACTCACAAAGCATAATCATAAGTATGATCATAGGTGTAATCAATAGCATCCAGGATCTGAACATAAACTCTTCCACCAAATAATCCAACTAGCATCAACTACAAAGAGTAATCAACACTACTAGTAACCTTACAAGTACCAATCGGAGTCGTGAGACGGAGATTGGTTACAAGAGATGAACTAGGGATTGGAGAGGAGATGGTGTTGATGAAGATGTTGATGAAGATGCATCCCCTCCGACGAGAGGAATGTTGGTGATGACGATGACGATGATTTCCCCCTCCGGGAGGGAAGTTTCCCCGGCAGGATCGCCATGTCAGAACTCTAGGTTGGATCTGCTCAAGTTCCGCCTCGTGGCGGCGGCGAAACCACGAAAAAGCTCCCGGTTGATTTTTTTTCTGGAACGAAACCCTTCATATAGCAAAAGAGGGGGCTAGTGGGCTGTCAGGGAGCCCACAAGCTTGCCCTCCGCCACGAGGGGGTGGCGGTGGCAGGGCTTGTGGCGCCCTGGTAGCCCCCCTCTGGTACTTCTTTTGCCCAGTATTTTTTATATAATCCCAAAAAATTCCACGTAACTTTTCAGGGCATTTGGAGATGTGCGGAATAGTGGACTAAGATTTGCTCCTTTTCCAGTCCAGAATTCCAGCTGCCTGAATTCTCCCTCTTCAAATAAACCTTGGAAAATAAGAGAGAAAAGGCATAAATATGGTATCACAAAGTAATATAATAGCCCATAAAGCAATAAATATCAACATGAAAGCATGATGCAAAATGGACGTATCAGTGATCAACTATACAGAGAAAGCGTGACCGGCATAGCTCGACGATGTATCTCCCCTAAGGAGGGCCAACTGATTGTGGAAGAAATCCACTTGGGGACCTGTGGCCATCATGCGTCCTCTCGGACCATTGTTGCCAAAGCATACCAATCTGGATTCTTCTAGCCACGCGCAAGTGAAATGCCCAAAGATCTCATCGACCATTGTGAAGGCTGTCAGTTCTACTCCAACCAGTCTCACAAACCTGCATTGGCCCTGAAGACAATCCCTCTCATTTGGCCGTTTGCTATCTGGGGCTTAGACATGGTCGATCCTTTCCAGACAGGTCAGAGTGGGTTCACACACTTGCTCGTTGCAGTAGACAAGTTCACCAAATGGATCGAAGCTAAGCCAATTTAGAATTTGGATGCCTGCACAACCATCAAGTTTGTGAAGGAAATTACATTCTGGTATGGAGTCCCGCATTGCATCATCACAAACAATGGGTCAAACTTCGACTCGGACGAGTTAAGATGTTTCTGCACTAACCAAGGCACCCAAGTGGATTATGCATCCGTTGCTCATCCGCAAACCAACGATCAAGCAGAGCGAGGGAATTGCCTTATCCTACAAGGATTAAAGCCTCGACTCATGCGAGACCTTCAGTATGCCGCAGGCGCTTTGGTGACTGAACTACCTTAAGTTCTCTGGGGTCTGAGGACAACACCGAACCGGTCGGCTGGGCGAACTCCTTTCTTCCTGGTCTATGGAGTCGAAGCCATTCTACCAAGTGACTTACTTCACAGTTCACCCCGAGTGGATCTCTATTCAGAAGCTGAAGCCGAGCAAGCACGTCAAGATGGACTCGATCTTTTGGAGGAGGAACTCGAGATGGCGCCGATGAGACCCACAGTTTATCAACAGGACCTACGGCGTTTTCATTCAAGGCATGTGAGGAGTCGGGCGTTTCGTGAAGGTGATCTGGTGCTCAGAGTGGATCAACAACAACCTCATAAGTTAGCTCCTGCTTGGGAAGGGCCTTTCATCATCACTACACTACTGGAATCCAGTTCTTTGCCGTCAGCCAGTTCTTTGTCGTCTGCTGGCTGATGGCAAAGAACCTCTTTGCCATCAGTTGACACCAAGCAAACGACAAAGGGCTGACTGATGGCAAACAGACTATTTGCCATGTGTCGGCCCTTTGCCGTCTGCCAGCGGACGGCAAAGAGGATGGGTGGGTCCCATGCGTGTCGTGTCCGACGGAAGGCAAACTTTGCCATCCGGGGGCCTTTGTCGTCCGCCATGGGGGCCTTTGCCGTCGGGGGGCGGACGGCAAAGGGACCGACCCTATAACGGCCGTCAACCCCTCCCCTCGCTCAGTTTATCTCTCTCCAACCCACGGTCTCTCTCCCCTCACCTCACTCGCCCCCGCCGCCGCCCCGCCTCGCTCCAGAACCACCGACGGAGCCCCTGCCCCCGCCCCTGCGCCGCCCCCGCCCCCTGCCCCCGCCCCCTGCGCCGCCCTCGCCCCCTCCTCCCCAGGCCCCTCCACCCCGCACCCCTGCTCCAGCGCCGCCGGAGTTGCCCTCCCCTCCTCTCGCGCCGCCGGAGCTCACCACCCACCACCACCGGCCCGGTCCCCCACGCCCCTCCTCCCCGCGACCTGCCCCCGCCCGACCCCACTGCCGCGGCCGCCCACTGCCCCTGTGCAATGCCTGGTGAGTTTTTTTTCCTTTTTGGCTTTATTTCCTGTTTATTAAATTAGATAGTTAATTTAGATAGTTAGTTTATTTTCTTTTTCTGTTAAATTGGATAGTTATTTTTTCTGTTTTTATGTTAAATTAGATAGCTAGTTTATTAGGTAGAAAAAGTTGATAGAAAGGAAAAAAATAGATAGAAAATAAAAAAACTTAGAAGAAAATAAGAGAATAATATACTAGAAGAAGGAAGAAGAAGAAGAAGAAGAAAGAGGAGAGGAGGAGAAAGAGAAAAGAAAGAAGAAGAAGAAGAAGAAGAGGAATAGGAGGTGGAGGAGGTGGAGGAGGAGGAGAAAATAGAATAATAATAATAGTAATAAGATGATAAAGAAGAAGAAGAAGAAAAAGAGGAGAGAGGAGAAGAAGAAAGAAGAGGACCCCAACCCCCGACCCTCGCCCACGACCCCCGACGCCCGACACCACAAACCCCCGACGCCCGACGCCACCAACCCCTGACCCTCGACCCCCGACCCTCGGCGCCACAGATACCCGACTCCCGACCCCCGACGCCCGACAGCACCGACCCCCGACTCCACTAACCCCCGACCCCTGACGCCCAACGCCACTGAACCTTGACTCCCAACGCCACTGACCCTCGACACCCGACCCCGGATGCCCGACGCCACTGATCCTCGACTCCCGACGCCACTGACCCTCGACCCCTGACCCTCAACCCCCTACCCCTGACCCCCGACGCCACTGACCCCCAACCCCGGACCCCGGACACCTCTTTGGCCTCTTGTTGATCGAAAAGACCCCAACCACCGACGCTAGTGACCCTCGACCCCCGACGACACTGACCACCGACCATCGACGCAACTAAACCCTGACTCCCATCGCCACCGACACCAGACACCACCGGCCGTCGACGCCACTAAGCCCCGACCCCCGACACCTCTTCTACTTACAGTTGAACAAGAAGTTGTTTTCGGCCTTCTAGAGGCCCATGGGGTCATAGTTTTGTAAATTATGAGTTAGGTCACATATTTTCCGATTATGTTAATTAGAAAAACATCATATTTGTGTTGATCGAGTGAATTTTAATGTGCAGTTGTTCGACAACCTCCACGTGCGTTGGATAAGCTCCGCCACTGCGTTTGTTGGTGAGCAAAATTGACTTCTCCTCCTACCCCCTTAATTTGCTCTGTTCCGGTCTTCGTGCCGATGAAACTAGCTAGATATAGGTTTCTTCAATCATGAGTATGCGTGACCAGTATGCGTCTCCCGTTCGAAAGGGCGACATCTACAAATATGCATGTCTTTGCATATTTATAACCGCCATCCTTTCGAATTGTCCAACGTTATCCGTGGACAGCCCGAGTATGTGTAGATTGGGTTCCTTTTCCCTTATGTTGTGCTCCGGATCCGATGAGGAATTTCGTCAGTGCCTCCCTGTTGTTCTCCGGGTACACATCCTCTCTGCTTATTGCCGAGACGTGTATCAAGAGAATAGCAGGGAGGTGCTGCTGAAATTCTGCATCACATCTGGAGCAGAGCATGGGAAAACGAACCCAATCTACACATACTCGGGGGGGATTAGAACCTATCTTTACCTATTAGCGTGTAGGTTGCATGGACGTAATAAAACTGACAAACTTGATTAGCGGATGAATATAGATGATGAATTATACATTTATTTCTTGTGCGCCCATAGGTACCTTGGCAACATGAGTGATCGTGCTTGGATGTACACTAGTCACCCTAGTTAGAAAGACATGACCAATGAATGGTTAACAAAAACCAGGGGGTTTGTGAGAGACGCATTTGCAAATGTCCAGCAAAAACGTGGTGCCCCTGTCCCAACTACGACAACTGGAAAAAGCAGACAGAGTTTGAAATGGGTAAACACCTGCAGACGTGGGATTTTACGCCTAATTATACGGTGTGGACTTTTCATGGTGAGTCTGACCAATGTGCCAGAGCTGAGGTGATTCGTCGTTGCACCGACGAGCATGGTACCGGGATCGAAGACATGGTGCAAGACCTTGATGATGCTCGGGATTCGGACGATGAGATGGAGGAATCTGCGAAGGCCTTCTATGAAATGTTGGAGTCTTCAAAACGTCCTCTCCACGAGCAGACTGAGCTTTGTCAGCTGGATGCCATCGCGCAAGTAATGGCTCTGAAGGCTCAATTCAACCTAGGCAGAGAATGCTACGACGCGATGATGACGATATTTGGACGCTTTCTACCCAAAGGCCATGTATTGCCTACAAACATGTACCAGTCAGAGAAAATCCTCCGTGTACTTAAGATGCCCTATGAGAAGCTACATGCCTATGAGAATGGATGTGCCTTATTTAGGCTTGAGTATGCAGCCTTGAACTATTGCCCCATTTGCAATTCTTCCAGGTATATTGTGGTAGACAACGGTATGGGTGAGAAGAATCTGACAAAAATCCCCATTAGTGTTCTTCGATATCTGCCAATCGTACCAAGACTTCAACGTATTTTCATGGTCGAAGAGACGGCCAGACAGATGACATGGCGCAAATTGGGCAAAAGAACCGAACTAGATGCGGATGGGAACAAGATGCTGCTACACACTTCAGATGGTTTTGCGTGGAGGCACTTCGATGCATTACATAAGGCTAAATCGAAAGATCCAAGGCATCCTATAGTTCCCATCAGCACGGATGGGTTCAATGTGTATGGTATGACGGCAG
Organism: Hordeum vulgare subsp. vulgare; assembly: GCF_904849725.1. Classification (NCBI taxonomy): domain Eukaryota; kingdom Viridiplantae; phylum Streptophyta; class Magnoliopsida; order Poales; family Poaceae; genus Hordeum; species Hordeum vulgare. Next base: position 246,409,018 of record NC_058518.1, on the reverse strand, counting down.
CACAATACAGTTGTTGGCCTGTATTTTTCATTCCACTCAATTTGCCACCCGGAGAGATTATGAAAAGAAAGAACATTTTCCTGACATTGATAATTCCAGGGCCCAACTATCCGAGGAAGAATATGAATGTGTACATGCAGCCGCTTAAGGATGACTTGCAAGAATCCTGGGATAATGGGATCAAGACCTACGATGCGGCTACCAAAACAAATTTCAAAATGCATCTGTGGTACATGTACTCGACGCATGATTATCCGGCGTTTGCGCTATTCGCTGGCTGGTGTGTGCATGGAAGGTTCCCGTGCACCACTTGCAAGGCAGCTCTTTAGCTCCATTGGTTGCAGGCTGGTCGCAAGTTTTCTTGCTTCAACATGCATAGACAATTCCTGGATCCTGACCATAAGTTTAGAAAAGACAAGAAGAATTTCATCAAAGGTAGAGTTGTCAAAAACACTGCACCAGCTGCGTTGACAGGCCAACAGACCCTTGATCAGTTAAACACTCTCGAGCCTGATCCTTTGCGTCCAGGATACTTCAAAGGGTATAATACGGAACACGCCCAGACTCACAAGTCATGCTTATGGGATCCGCCTTACTTCAAAGACCTCCTTTGCCCACACAACATCGACGTGATGCACACTGAAAAGAATAGTGCGGAGGCCATTTTTTGTACATTGTTCGTCATAGAGGGGAAGTCAAAAGATAATCCTAAGGCTAGAATCAACCTGGAGGCTCTATGTGATAGATCGTTGCAAAACATGCGACAACGGAAAGGAAAGCAAAGCATAGCGAATTTAGCCAATTTAGCTTGGCTTCCACCTAAATGATATAATTAGCCAATTTAGCTCCAATATGTTTTAATAAGCATAGTTAGCTCCAAAATGACATATTTAACCCAAGTTAGCTCCAAAACGACATATAGTTAGCTTGGCTTCCACCTAAATGACATAATTAGCTTAGTTAGCTCCAAAATTATGTATTTAATAAAACATGACCTATACTTAGCTAAGTTCTCTCCTAAATGACATAATAAGGCTAACTTAGCTCCAAGATGACCTATTCCCCTAACTTAGGTATTAAATGGCCTATAATTAGCTTAGCTAGATCCAAAATGGCTTAATAAGCATAGTTTGCTCTGGAATGACATATTTTTCCCCAAGTTAGCTCCGAAATGACCTATAGTTAGCTAGGCTTCCACCTAAATGACATAATTAGCTTAGTTAGGTCCAAAATGGTCTATTTAATAAAACATGACCTATACTTAGCTAATTATCCTCAAAATGACATAATTAGCTCCAAAAAGGCATAATTAGCTAATTTAGCCCGAAGAAGGGACAAGAGGAGAAGAAAGAGGAAAAATGAAAAGAAGGAAGAAGAAGAAGAAAAGAAGAAGGACAAGAAGAAGGAGAGGAAGGAGAAGGAGGAAGCTCCTTCTCCTTCTCCTTCTTCTTGTCCTTCTTCTTTTCTTCTTATTCTCATCTTCCTTCTCCTTCTCCTTCTCCTCCTCCTCCCCCTCCTTCTTCTTATTCTTTTTCTTCTCCTTCTTGATTCTCTTCTTGCTTCTTCTCTTTCTTCTTCTACGTAGGCTATTTTCCCCAACAAAGACATACTTAGCTAATTATCCTCCAAAATGACATAATTAGCATAGTTAGGTAAAAACTTCATAAGAACCTTGGTTAGCTCATTAAAATGAATAATTTAGCTCCAAAATGACATAATAAGGGCAAAATGGATTAATAATCATAGTTGGCTACAAAATGACATATTTTATCCAACTTAGCTCTAGAATGACCTATACTTAGCTAAGTTCTCTCCTAAATGACATAATAAGGCTATGTAGCTCCAAGATGACCTATTCCACCTAACTGAGCCATTAAATGGCCTATACTTAGCTAAGTTCTCTCCGAAATAACCTATATATACTTCTTCATCTAGTATTCTTCTTCTAACTTTCTTATTTGTCATTTTGCAGATTACATTCACTTCCCGGGAAGCTTGGATTATATTGATGGAATGCTTGAATATGATTTCTTATACCATGGCTTCACGGAAGCTTGTATTGAAACTATTGTAGTATATGGATATATATGAAACTATGTATGTATGGATGAAACTGGTATAATATATGGTTTGGTACGGATGCAACTTGCATAATATGTATGTATTATGGATGAAAGTTATTTTAATATGCTTATGAGTACGGAAACAAATTTATTTTTCTCAAATATATATATATATATCCTGATTATTGTGAAAATTGCTGGATATAATAGGAAATAAAATAAAAAGGGGCTGTTTCCAGCCTTTCCCGTCTGCCCCTCATGGCAAAGGGTGAGGGCAGACGACAAAGAGGGGAAAGAGAGGGGTTGGGTCCCCCCTTTGCCGTCAGCCCCCTCATGGCAAAGGGTGAGGGCAGACGGCAAAGAGGGGAGAGAGAGGGGTTGGGTCCCCCCTTTGTCGTCAGTCCCCTCATGGCAAAGGGGCGGGGGAAGACGGCAAAGAGGGGAGAGAGAGAGGGGTTCGGTCCCCCCTTTGCCATCAGCCCCCTCTTGGCAAAGGGGGGGGGCAGACGGCAAAGAGGGGAGCGAGAGAGGGGCTGGGTCCCCCCTTTGCTGTCAGCCCCCTCATGGCAAAGGGGGGCAGACGACAAAGAGGGGACGCGTGCCGTTAACACTTAACGGGACCGTGTGTGGATCTGTCGTCCCATTTATGTCACACCCTGTTTTTAACCACAAGTATTTTATGTTGCCAAATCAGAGCTTGTTAAAACTTTTTCAAATAATGTTGTGAGCGCAATGTAAGCCCTTGTATGAGTGAATGCTTGCTTGCTTGATGACTCAAACCCATGAAAAACTTATTATTTTGTTCTCTTCAAAAACCCTTTTTCCTTTATATCCAGATCACCTTCATCATGTTGGGATACACTACTAGCTCATGAAGCCAAGTGGCACTTCCAACCAAAGTTGGTGGTCTGATCCAAATATTATTTTCATTCATTAAAAACATTAATTGGTGATTTAAAATATTATTTTCCTATTTTATATTTATGTCTGTTTCTAAGGCAAGGAATGATATTCCCACAAGGAAAATTGCTTTCCTGCCTTAGAAAATTCTGAGGAAATTCATGGAAACTAAGAAGAACATATATTTTCCATTTATAAGATTTTCAACCCTATTTTATATTAATAGTATTTGAGTAAAACCCTGAAAACCATTTCTGTCTGTTTGAGCTTTTTGAGATGTTTCCAAAGGAAATAATCTCAATAAATTCCCATAAAATTACAGCAGCCCTCCCAATCCATATTAGGTGCTCACACAAAATCTCACCTTGATCCAAGGTGGGGAAGTGCACCTAATGAGCCGAAAACCCTCTCTGTCCAGAGAAGAGTTGGAACAAATCTACATTGCAAAGTTTCTCCAATGGAGCTGAAACTTTGCAAAGGTGTTTGACACCCCAAATGAGGACTCCACACCAAAGATGGGATTTGTGAGACTCTGTTTGGCCACACTTCCTTTGTAAATGAAAGTACTGGTCATTTTGAAGCATTTCCGAGTTTACAAAGCTAAACTTGTTCAATGGAGCTCAAATTTGGTGAAACCCCATGTTTTTACCCCAAGACCAAACCTGTTAATTTTCAGTTCCAGTGGTGGAGTGGAAGCACCCCAAATCACTGTCGAACACCTTCTGACAGGAAGGTAAAAACCCTCCTAGCCACTGTCTTACCCAATGACAAAGCCCCAAACTTGGTGAGTTAGAGCCCCAGAACACCCTGAGCACTCAGTCAACCAGCCCCTCCCCAACTCCAAGCACTAGTGACAAGATCTTCAATTTGAGCCGCAGGCCAGGACTGGCAACACTGGTGTTCCTTGCCTCCTTTGACCAGCTCGTGCTCCCACTAGCACACCATGGCTAGGCACACTCCCAGCAACACTCAAGACATGGAGGACACGTCCTAAGAGCCCCAGAGCGCGACAGCATGCCGTGGCATGCCAAAACTGTGCTCTGGGCGCGCTACAGAGAACCTCCAGCAAGTGGACGTCGCCCCGGCCAGTTCCAACCTCCCCAGTAATGTCCAAACGCTCCCCCGACAGCCACTCTGTGCAAAGCTACCATCAGGGGCCCCCTCTCCTCGCGCAAGAGCTTAGGCGACGCGTGCCCGCGCACGCCCGATGCGACCGAGCATGCACAGTCGCTGCGGCTCAACCCCACTCGCTCTCCCTCTGCGGACGATGCACCAGAAGGTCCTAAACCACGTCCCGAACCCGTGGTTTCGGGACCAGCACCTCACTATGCACGCACGCGCGCCACGGTGAGTCACCGACGCGCCCGAGTCTGCTCACCGTCGCGGGCCTATAAATAGGTCCCCCCGGCACCCCGGCACCCCCAGGCAGCTTCAGCACAACCACTAGACTCTCCCTAGCCGCCCAATCGAGCTCGTAGAGCCCCAGTGCTCGAGATCGACCGAGGCCCCTCCGCCTCGGAGCTCCGGTTGATCTCCGGCTCCTGCGCCGCCGGACCTCCCATTGCACTTCCCTTGACGCCAGGATCATTTCCCCCAACTTCCCCGAGCGAATCCGTGCCCCGAGCCACTAGCTCGACGCCATCCCGAAACCTTTCCGCCACGGTCACCTCGTCGTCGGCGACCTAGACCACCTCCGGTGACGTCCCGACCACGAGCAGGTAGGCGGAGGAACGAGGGACCCATTCCCGCTCCTAGATTGGCGTGAGGGCAACAGTAGCCTCGCCGGCGTCCGTCTCCACCTCTCTGGCTGGAGGTAGGAGAAGGACCCGACAGGTGGAGCCCACCTGTCGGTGTCCTGGGGCAGCCAACGCGCGCAGCCGCTGACACTGACCCCAAGGGCCCGCATGTCAGGTTTGAACCTGGCCCGCGCACGCCTGGTGGCCGGTCTGCTGGCTGGGCCGGCTGGGTCCTCCCCCCTGGCCTTTTCTTTTATTTTTAACCTGCAAGCTTAAATGATTTTTATAAAAATATTTAGCCAGTAGAAAAATATGATTCTTCCACCAACAATTTTCTTAAATTGATTCTGTAGAGTTTGACATTTTTCAAAAACAGAATCTGTTTTGGTATAATAAAATGATATTAAAAGCATTTGTTTGCTCCTATTTGCTTTTAAATAAGTATGCTTAGCTAATAAGAACCATAGGAAACATTTTCCAAAATAATAAAATGAAATTATTCAAGCTTTGCAACATTTTTAAAAGCACCTTGTGATCTATTTTGGTGTGAGCTATTATTTATTTATTCCTTTCTCGACGGTAGAGTTACCGAGTGACGGAGGATTCGGAGCGGAAGTCCTCGAAGACCCCGGATACCTAGCTTACCAAGGCAAGCAGCCCTTTGACCATGACTCGATCATAAACATTGTTGCATGCTAGTATAGTTGGTATTTTCCCGTTGCATGTGATCACGATGCCGGTTCATCATTGTGGTGATGGCACCGGAGGCTTCTTCAAAGCCCTTGAATGTTGATGATGTTATTCACATGGCTCCTCGGAGCATGAGCATGATGAGCTTGATCTTACCATCTATGAGGGTCACGCTACTATCATGCGGGTTACTAAAGTTATAGGATCATTGCATTGAGCTTGACCCTACCCCTTGAGGGTCATGTTAATACCATGTTGACAAGTAAAGTAAAAGCACTTTATCATGAGCATGATAATGAGTTAAATCAAAGAGTTTATGAAAACCCCGTCGGGTGCCACTAATGCCCGAGGGTGATGATGAGTTGGTGTCCACTTTGGGAGAAGTGGTGCACCGGGTATTTTGGCGTGTGTGGTTTCGGAAATGGGATTAGATTTATGATGTGTCGACCGTCCCAACCTTACCTGTAAGACCACGTTACCCCTTTATGGGAGGGGGCTTTGTTGATTACTCTGGTCGGTACTAGCAAAGAGCCACATTACTAGTGGCGGGAGTGATCGGTGTCACTCTCGTGATGGGGTCGTGCTAGGTAGGACGACTATGCCATTATTATGAGTTCCAGGCACACCGTTGGTCCCCGCATGGTTGATACTGTCCAGAGTCGGTGCTCGTAAGACGTACAACATGTGGGCTGGGTACCAATCGAGTGGACCTCTTTGTCTAGTATCGTCAGGGGAAAGATGATGATCGGGTACTTACCTCGGGTATACGTGATATACCGTGAGCCGTGGATGACACGGAAGTTTCTCGTTTCTCGTGGGTCCAGCGTACTACCGCTGCAGAGTGTCAAACTGTTCGAATAGCCGTGTCCACGGTCAAGGAGAGTTGGGTGGTGCTGCATAAACTACGTCCAGTGTTTCCGCATAAACCAAGTGTGTGTGTGTGTGAGTTCGGTGAATGGTGTTAAATACCGGAGTTACTTGAGGAATTGATATGACCAAGTTCGGTGACTTGGCATATAGGGTGAACCCGGTGTGTTCAACCCTTGTCATATATGTCGATATCTGTAACCTGTTCTTCAAGAGTAGTTTTTTAACTTGTTGCATATACCTGATCATTCCACCAAATTGCATTCCACCAAAGATACACGTTAGTGTTATTCTTCACTATCAATGTTCATATCATGGGCTGTTTGCGAGTACATTCAAAGTACTCATTGGCTTGCCACAGGTTATATTATTGACCATACATGGAAGGAGTGGAGTTTGGTGATGAGTACGCCCTCGGAGACGAACCTGCGATCTAGGACGCTTCCAAGTCAGAATGCCTCTCAGTGTAGGCTTGATGGCATGGGCACCGCTTAGCCCTTACAAGTTTCCGCTACCCGATGTACCTGTTTAATTGGCCTTAGGCCTTGCTCTTGAACTCGACCTTCTGGTCGTTTGATGTAATAATTTCGGTACTTGGATGTAAGACTCTATTATTCAGTATCTGTGTTCAGTGAACATTGATCCTTGGGGTCACTTGGCACGACGAACTCGACTTGCTAGTCGGGGTCCCCACAGAACTAGTATCAGAGCCATCCTGACTATAGGAAGCCTTAGATAGCACGGACGTTAGCCGAGAACGTTAGAACGCCAGCCTTACACAAAACTTTTGCACATACAACCTTCTGACTTCTCTCCTATACCTTGTAGATGGATGCCGTACATAAGACGCTTCTGGAGACCGGCTTTCCACTACTCCTGGTGGATTGTCTCGAGAAGTGCCACGTACATCGCACGCCCATCTTCCTCTACCACGAGCACTGGGTTAATGCCGACACTAAGGAATATCACGTGGACGTGATAGTGAAGGCTAATGACTCCCCATCTAGTTGGTTCTTCGAAGGACCACGGATGGGAGAGCTGATGTTGGCAGTGGAGACGGCCGCACGAGAGGCGCTCGTGCGTCTCCGCAGCATCCTCCCTGAGATGGCTAACGAGCCTGTCACTCGTCACCTACCTTTCATTAAGGAAGGAGTGGATGGGAGTTGGACACTCACCCCAGCCACGGAGGATGGGATGCCATTAAGGTTTCAGACCTACTTCAGCCTCTCGTCGGACACCCTGACGCACTTCCTGGTTAAGGAATCAGCCAAGCTTCACCAAGAGCTGCACCTAGTCAAGGGCCTGCTCCACACTGAAAAGATGCAGAATCGCAAGATAAAGAATGCAGGCGCACCTGAAGGAAGGACAGCTGTTGCTACTAGGGGTGGTGTGTTACCCATCCAGGCAGTCCCACTTCGGAGTCGCCGCCTGACAGCGGAAGAGTACACTGAGATCTTCGCCGCCTCGCCTAAGAGACGCCGTGATGTGCGGATTCTTTCTTCCACTCCTATAAAGGAAGAAGATGCTGATGAAGACAAAGATGAGGATCCTGTTGAATCCGCCTTTGAGACCGAGCAGTCCGCCGCGTAGGATTTAGCGTAGGCAATTAGGAGTACCCCGAGCATAGGGTATCCATGTATCCGTTTCTGATTTATGTATGTGTGTATGATGTAAGTCACATATTGCCTTAGGCAGCCTGTAAGTGACTACATCACCTAGTTTTTATGAATGCAATCTCCGTTTGTCAAAAACTTTGGTTTTGATAACTTGTCACTTGCACGCATTGGACCCCCTCTTACTAGGAACGAATCCTTGTATTTCTGAGCAAGGTGGCATTTTGACCTGTCTGTTTCTATGATAGGATGGTGAATGCAACCCGCAACAGCACCTTTGACAACCCCGGCGCCGGCTCCTTAGGGACGCCGCATGGAACCGAAGGGGAAGCTCACGCTGGAGGTCACCACGAGCAGCATGGCGACATTCCGCCACCACCTCCTCCTGAGAACTTGACGATGGCTCAGTTCCTTCAAGCTCTTCGGGAGGAGTGTCAAGCCAGCAATGCCGCTATTCAGCAGCTGACTCAAGCCCTGGTGGACAACCCGCCGCGGAATGGGAATGGCGGTGGCCGCTCTACTCTTTCTGAGTTCATGCGGACTACGCCTCCCATATTCACGGAGACGACTGAACCACTGGACGCCGATGACTGGATCCACACCATTGAAGACCTCCTTGCGCTGGTCAAGTGCACCGACGATCGTGAGAAGGTCCTTTATGCTTCTCACTGTCTCGGAGGCACCGCCAGGGCATGGTGGGATGGATTCCAGATCATGCGGATAGGGCATGTCATCACTTGGATGATGTTCAAGGAAGGATTTCGCGCGGCTCACATTCCACCTGGAATGTTGACCATTAAGAAGCGGGAATTCCGAGCCTTGAGGCAGGGCAGTGGAACTGTTAAGGAGTACCTGCAGAAGTTTAACCTCTTGTCGAGGTACGCGCCCGAAGATGTTAACACTGAGGCCGCTAAGGTGGAACGCTGCATGGAAGGGTTACAGCAGTCCCTGCAATATCAGCTGGTGGTTTGCGACTGCAAGACTTTCAGCGAGTTGGTTAACAAGGCGCTTATGCTGGAAGACAAGCATCATGCGCTGGACGACACCCGCAAGCGCAAACTGATAGCCAATGGAGGACCCGGTAGCGCAAGACCAAGACCATGGCAGTCAGCACCTACGAGACCCAACGTTCAGCAGCAGCAGTACAAGCACCCGGTGTTCCACCAAAATTATCAGCCTCAGCAGCAAGCCAAGCCAGTAGTCAACCCGTCGAACAACGGTGGAGTCAAGACCAACCGTCCGGGGCAGGTCACCTGCTTTGGGTGTGGTCAGACCGGGCACTATTCCAGGCAGTGCCCCAACAAGAAGCCCGACGCACCGCGTCCCAATGCAACCAACCCCGGTCAAGGTGCACCAGGAAGGAACCAGGCTCCCTGCAACCAGCAGTTCAATGGCAGGGGCCGGATCAATCACATCACTGCAGAAGAGGCGCAGGAAGACCCGGACTGCATTCTGGTTACGTTCCTCGTCAATTCAACTCCAGCAATAGTGTTGTTTGATTGTGGTGCCTCGCATTCTTTTGTTACTCAAAGGTTTGCGGAGAAGTGTGGTTTAAAACCCACTCTACTCCGTGGACAGATCGCAATTCCAACCCCGGGAGCAGTATTGAAGACCAACCTCGGGTGTAGAAGGGTCGAGATAGTTATCAATGGAACGAGTTTCTTGGCAGACCTCATTGTGCTTAAATCGCAAGGTTTAGAAGTAATCCTCGGCATTGATTGGTTGGCCAAGCACCAGAGTCTTTTGGACTGTGCCAACAGGGCCATTACCATGACAAGCAACCAAGGGGTCAAGGTCAAGTTTGTCTCCGAGCCAGTATCGGCTCAAGTGCCTCGAGTCAACAGTCTATCCGAGGTAGAGCTTGATCAAGTGCCTGTAGTCTGTGAATACCCGGACGTCTTTCCTGACGAGCTACCCGGACTGCATCCTGACCGAGACATCAAGTTCATCATTGAGCTCATGCCCGGATCAAGGCCTATATATAAAAAGCCTTACAGGATGGGTTCCAAAGAGCTGGCAGAGCTGAAGAAGCAGCTGGATGAGCAACTCAGGAAAGGGTTCATCCGTCCGAGTGTATCACCTTGGGGATCACCTGTTCTATTTGTTTCAAAGAAGGATGGTACCATTCGACTATGCGTCGATTATCATTCTCTTAATGAAATCACAATTAAGAACAAGTACCCGCTCCCCAAGATCGAAGACATGTTTGACCAGTTAAACGGGGCCAGGGTATTTTCCAAGATCGATCTTCGATCGGGATATGACCAGTTGAAGATTCGACCCGAAGATATACCCAAGACTGCATTCGTGACTCGATACAGTCTATATGAATGCACTGTCATGTCCTTCGGTTTGACAAATGCCCTAGCCTACTTCATGTACCTCATGAACAAGGTCTTCATGGAATATTTGGACAAGTTTGTCTTCGTGTTCATCGATGACATATCAATCTTCTCCAAGTCCGAAGAGGAGCATGAGAAACACCTGAGGTTAGTTCTGGGAAAGCTTCAAGAGCACCAACTTTATGCCAAATTCAGCAAGTGTCAGTTCTGGCTGAACGAAGTTGGATTTCTGGGTCATACCCTGACGGCAAGCGCTTTGGTCGTAGATCAGTCCAAGATTACTACAGTGACCAACTGGGAATCACCAAAGGACGTGAAGGATGTCAGGAGTTTCCTCGGGCTCGCGGGATACTACCGCAAGTTTGTAGAAGGATTCTCCTGCATCGCTCGACCTATGACTCAGCTCTTGAAGAAAGGCTGAAAGTTCGAGTGGACACCAGCGTGTGAAGCAAGTTTCCAGGAGTTGAAGAAGAGGCTAACTGCCGCCCCGGTATTGGCTACCCCAGACATCAACAAAGAATTCGTGATATATTGTGATGCCTCTGGAACCGGGCTCGGTGGAGTCCTGATGCAAGATGGCAGGGTCGTGGCATACTTGTCACGGCAACTGCGACCGCATGAGGAGAACTACGACACCCATGACCTCGAGATAACAGCCGTAGTGCATGCTTTGAAGACGTGGCGACATTACCTTCTGGGGAAGCGATGTGAGATATATACAGACCACAAAAGTCTGAAATATATCTTCACTCAAAGGGAGCTAAATATGAGGCAGCGGAGAAGGATTGAGTTATTCAAGGATTACGACCTCAGCATTCAGTATCATCCCGACAAGGCGAACGTGGTAGCCGATGCCTTAAGCCGAAAGGCACGCTCCTTGAACGTCACGCTCAAGGAAAGGTTACCTGTCTTGTATGAAGAGATGGAGAGCTTCGGGCTTGAGATAGTCGAACCAGGATACCTGGCCAACCTCGAAGTCAAACCTACTCTGGCAGACGACATCAAGGAAGCCCAGAAGGGACACAAGAGTATCGAAGGCCTCAAGAGGAAGGTGCGAGAAGGCAAAGCCCCAGGATTCTCGATTGATGAGCAAGGAGTATTGTGGTACGGGAAGCGCTTATGCGTACCTAACAAGGCCGAACTTAAGGACTCGATCCTGCAAGAGGCTCATGACACATCGTACTCTATCCATCCAGGTGGTACCAAGATGTACCAAGACCTCCGAGAACGATTCTGGTGGCATGGCATGAAGAGAGAAATTGGCTCCTATGTCGATAAATGCGATGTATGCCAGCGAGTCAAGGCTCAACACCAGCGACCTGCTGGATTGTTGCAACCTCTTCAAGTGCCGGAATGGAAGTGGGATAAAGTCGGCATGGACTTCATCACCGGGTTGCCCCGGTCGAAGAAGGGTCATAACTCCATTTGGGTCATAGTCGATCATTTGACCAAGGTGGCCCATTTCATCCCCGTTAACACCACCTACGATGGCAGCCAGCTGGCCAGTCTATACATTCATCGAGTGGTGAGTCTCCATGGAGTGCCCAAGGAGATCGTGTCCGACCGCGGCACACAATTCACCTCAAGATTCTGGAAGAAGTTCCAAGAAGCTCTCGGAACCAAACTTTCCTTCAGTACGGCATTGCACCCGCAAACGGGCGGACAGACCGAGAGGGTAAACCAGATACTTGAGGACATGCTCCGCGTCTGTGTTTTGGCTCATGGTGCCAAGTGGGAACATTGCCTGCCGTTTGCTGAGTTTTCTTACAACAACAGCTACCAGTCCAGTCTTCAGATGGCCCCATTCGAAGCGTTATATGGGCGGAAGTGCCGCACCCCGCTCAATTGGTCCGAAACCGGTGAAGAACTAGTTTTCGGACCAGAAGCACTGCAGGAAGAAGGGGACAAGGTTCAGCTTGTCCGAGAGAACTTGAAGGCAGCTAAGTCAAGGCAGAAGAGATATGCGGACCCTCGCCGCAGAGATGTGGAGTTTGTTCCCAGAGACCAGGTGTACTTGCGAGTCACGCCTCTCAAGGGGACCAAGCGTTTCCATGTCAAGGGGAATCTAGCTCCAAGTTTCATTCGACCCTTCAAGATCACGGCAAGGCGCAAGGAAGTAGCTTATCAGCTGGAGTTACCTCCTGAGCTTTCGGGTGTGCACAACGTGTTTCAGGTGTCACAGCTCCGGAAGTGTTTACAAGTGTCGAACCGTCCCGATCTTTACAAGGACATTGATCATCAAGCTATTGACCTTCAACCGGACCTTACCTACCGCGAGAAACCGATCCGCATTTTGGATGAAGCCGAAATTTGCACCAGAAGCCGCACCATCAAGTTTTTCAAGGTTCAGTGGAGCAACCATACCGAAGCAGAAGCCATGTGTGTGGGGACCCCGACTAGCAATTCGAGTTCGCCGTGCCGACTGACCCCAAGGATCAATGTTCACTGAACACAGATACTGAATAATAGAGTCTTACATCCAAGTACCGAAATTATTACATCGAACGACCAGAAGGTCGGGTTCAAGAGCAAGGCCGAAAGCCAAATTAAACGGATACATCCAGTAGCGGAAACTCGTAAGGGCTAAGCGGTGCCCATGCCATCAAGCCTACACCGACAGGCATTCTGACTTGGAAGCGTCCTAGATCGCAGGTTCGTCTCCGACGGCGTACTCATCGCCAAACTCCGGTCCTTCCATGTCTAGTCAATAATATAACCAGTGGCAAGCCAATGAGTACTTTGAATGTACTCGCAAACAGCCCACGATATGAATATATATATGGTAAAGAATAAGAGTAACATGTATCTTTAGTGGAATGCAATGTGGTGGCATGATCAGGTATATGCAACAAGTTAAAGGGTTACTCTTAAGAACAGGTTACAGATATCAACATATCTGACAAGTTAAAGGGTTACTCTTAAGAACAGGTTACACACCGGGTTCACCCTATATGCCAAGTCATCGGACTTGTCATAATCTCAATGTACTAATGAGGGCTAAACCATCCGGGTTTACCCTATATGTCAAGTCACCGAACTTGATCATATTATAGTGATTATCATGATAATAACAACACCTTTTTAACACCACACACACACACTTTTGGTTTACGCGGAAACACTGGACGTAGTTTAAGCAGCACCACCCAACTGTCCTTGACCGTGGACACGGCTATTCAAATAGTTTACACTCTGCCGAGGTAGTACGCTGGACCCACGAGAAACGGGACACTTCCTTGTCATCCACGACTCGCGGTATATCACATATACCCGAGGTAAGTACCCGATCATCATCTTTCCCCTGACGATACTAGACAAAGAGGTCCACTCGATTGGTACCCAGGCCACATGTTGTACGTCTTACGAGCACCGACTCTGGACTGTAACAACCATGCAGGGACCAATGGTGTGCCTGGAACTCATAATAATGGCATAGTCGTCCTACCTGGCACGACCCCATCACGAGAGTGACACCGATCACTCCCGCCACTAGTAATGTGGCTCTTTGCTAGTACCGACCAGAGTAATCAACAAAGCCCCGTCCCATAAACGGGTATCGTGGTCGTAATGGTAAGGTCGGGACGGTCGACACATCATAAATCTAATCCCATTTCCGAAACCATACTCACACGAAAACAACAGTGCATCACTTCACCAAAAGTGATCACCAACTCATCATCACCCTCGGGCATTAGTGGCACCCGACGGGGTTTTCATAAACTCTTTTATTTAACTCATCATCATGCTCATGATAATATGCTCTATCATTACTTGTCAACACGGTATAATATGACCGTCACGGGGTAGGGTCAAGCTCGATGCAATGATCTTACTTTACTAGTCAACATGACAGTAGCATGATCCTCGTAGATGGTAGGGTCAGCTCATCATGTTTGTGCTTCGAGGAGCCATGTGGATATCATTACTATCAATGCAAGTGCTTCGAAGAAGCCTTCGGTACCATCACATCAATGATGAACCGGCATCGTGATCACATGCAACGGAAAAATACTTGCTATACTAGCATGCATCAATTCATATGCTTAAGTCATGGCAAAAGGGTTGCTTGCCTTGGTCAGCTAGGTATCCGGGGTCTTCGAGGTCTTCCGCTCCGGATCCTCCGTCACTCGGTAACTCTGCCGTCGAGAAAGGAATAAATAAATGCTAGCTCTCACTAAAACAGATCTCAAAGTGCTTTTAAAAATGTTGCAAGGCTTGAATAAATTCAGTTTATTATTTTGAAAATGTTTCCTATAGTTTTATTAGCTAAGCATATTTATTTGAAAGCAAACAGAAGCAAACAAGTGCTTTTTAATATCATTTTATTATATCAAAATAGTTTCTGTTTTTGATAAATGTCAACTATTACAGAATCAAATACTACTCATTTTTAGAAAATTACTGGTGGAAGAATTATATTTTTCTACTCACTAAATCTTTTTATAAAAATCATTTAGGTTACTAGATTAAAATAAAAGGAAAAGGCCAGGGGAACAGAACCAGCCGGCCCAGCCAGCAGGCCTGGCCACCAAGCGCGCGCGGGCCAGGTTCGAACCTGACCTGCGGGCCCCTGGGATCAGCGTTAGCGGCTGCGCGCGCTCGCTGCCCCAGGACACCGACAGGTAGGCTCCACCTGTCGGGTCCTTCTCCTACCTCCAGCCAGAGAGGTGGAGATGGACGCCGGCGAGGTTGTCGTTGTCCTCAGGCCAATCTAGGAACGGGAACGGGTCCCTCGTGCCTCCGCCTACCTCCTCGTGGTCGGGACGTCACCGGAGGTGGTCTGGGTCGCCGGCGACGAGGTGCCCGTGGCGGAAGGGTTTCGGGTTGGTGTTGAACTAGGGGCTAGGGGCACGGATTCGCTCGGGGAAGTTAGGGGAAATGTTCCTGGTGTCCAGGGGAGTGTAATGGGAGGTCGGGCAGCGTAGGAGCCGACGTGTAGTCGGAGATCGACCAGAGCTCCGAGGCGGAGGGGCCTCGGTCGACCTCGAGCACCGGGGCTCTGCGAGCTCGTTTGGGTGGCTAGGGAGTGTCTACTGGTTGTGCTGAAGCTGCTTGGAGGGTGCTGGGGTGCCGGGGGGGACCTATTTATAGGCCAACGACGGTGACCCGACTCGGGCGCGACGGTGACTCACCGTGGCGCGCGCTGAGCACAGTGAGGTGCTGGCCGCGAAACCACGGGTTCGGGGCATGGTTTAGGACCTCCTGGTGCAACGGCCGCAGAGGGAAAGCGAGTGGGGTCGAGCCGCAGCGATCCTGCATGCTCGGCCGCGTCCGGCGCGCACGGGTACGCGTCGCCTGAGCTCTTGCACGAGGGGGAGAGTGTCCCTGGGGTAGCTTTGCACTGAATGGTTGTCGGGGGAGCGTTTGGACATAACTGGGGAGGTTGGGACCAGCCGGAGCGTCGTCCCCTTGATGGTGGCTCTCTGCAGCGCACCCAGAGCGCAGTTTTGCCATGCCACGGCATGCTGGCTCGCTCTGGGGCACTTGGGACGTGTCCTCCATGTCCTGAGTGTTGCTGGGAGTGTGCCTAGCCGTTGTGGCTTAGTGGGAGCTCGAGCTGGTCAAGGGAGCAAGGAACACTAGTGTTGCTAGTACTGCCCTGCGGCTTAAATTGGAGTTCTTTTCACTTGTGCTTGGAGTTGGGGAGGGGCTGATTGACTAGGTGCTCAGGGTGTTCTGGTGCTCTAACCCACCAAGTTTGGGGCCTTGACATTGGGTAAAACAGTGGCTAGGAGGGTTTTTACCTCCCTGTCAGTAGATGTTCGACAGTGACTTGGGGTGCTTCCACTCCACCACTGGAAATGAAACTTAACAGGTTTGGTCTTCGGGTAAAAACACAGGGTTCCACCAAATCTGAGCTCCATTGAACAAGTTTGGCTTTGTAAACTTGAAAATGTCTCAAAATGACCAGTACTGTCCCTTACAAAGGAAGTGTGGCCAAACAGAGTCTCACAAATCCCATCTTTGGTGTGGAGTCCTCATTTGGGGTGTCAAACACTTCTCCAAAGTTTCAGCTCCATTGGAGAAACTTTGCAATGTAGAGTTGTTCCAACTCTTCTCTGGATAGAGAGGGTTTTGGGCTCATTAGGTGCACTTCCCCACCTTGGATCAAGGTGACGTTTTAGGTGGGCACCTAATATGGATTGGGAGGGCTCCTGTAATTTTATGGGATTTTACTGAGATAATTTCCTTTGGAAACATCTCAAAAAGTAAAACAGACAGAGATGGTTTTCAGGGTTTAACTCAAATAATATTAATATAAAATAGGGTCTAAAATCTTATATATGGAAAATATATGTCCTTCTGAGCTTCCATGAATTTACTCAGAATTTTCTAAGGCAGGAAAGCAATTTTCCTTGTGGGAACATCATTACTGGCCTTAGAAACAGACATAGATATAAAATAGGAAAATAATATTTTAAATCACCAATTAATGTTTTTAATGAATGAAAATAATATTTGGATCAGATCACTAACTTTGGTTGTAAGTGCCACTTGTCTTCATGAGCTAGTAGTGTATCCCAACATGATGAAGGTGATCTTGATATAAAGGAAAAAGGGTTTTTGAAGAGAGCAAAATAATAAGTTTTCATAGGTTTGAGTCATCAAACAAATAAGCATACACTCAAACAAGGGTTCACATTGCACTCACAACATTATTTGAAAAAGTTTTAACAAGCTCTGATTTTTGCAACATAAAATACTTGTGGTGAAAAACAGGGTGTGACAGACCTATCCCTCTTACAAGAATCTCGTCCCCGAGATTCCTAAGCTAAGCGCTAAATAGCTCGGGAAATTCTGATCGGAGATAGTCTTCACGTTCCCATGTGGATTCTGCTTCGGTATGGTTGCTCCACTGAACCTTAAAAAACTTGATGGTGCGGCTTCTGGTGCAATGTTCGGCTTCATCCAATATGCGGATCGGTCTCTCACGGTAGGTAAGATCTGGTTGAAGGTCAATAGCTTGATGATCAATGTCCTTGTAAAGATCGGGACGGTTCGGTACTTGCAAACACTTCCAGAGCTGTGACACGTGGAACACGTTGTGCACACCCGAAAGCTCAGGAGGTAGCTCCAACTGATAAGCTACTTCCCCGTGCCTTGTCGTGATCTTGAAAGGTCCAACGAACCTTGGAGCTAGCTTCCCCTTGACGTGGAAACGCGTGGTCCCCTTGAGAGGCGTGACTCACAAGTACACCTGGTCTCCGGGAACAAACTCCACGTTTTTGTGGCGAGGGTCCGCGTAACTCTTCTGCCTTGACTTAGCTGCCTCCAAGTTCTCTCGGACAAGCTGAACCTTGTCCCCTGCTTCCTGCAGTGCTTCTTGTCCGAAAACTAGTCCTTCACCAGTTTTGGACCAATTGAGCGGGGTGCGGCACTTCCGCCCATATAAAGTTTCGAATGGGGCCATTTGAAGACTGGACTGGTAGCTGTTGTTGTAAGAAAACTCAGCAAACGGTAGGCAGTCTTCCCACTTGCCACCATGGGCCAAAACACAAGCGGGGAGCATGCCCTCAAGTATCTGGTTTACCCTCTCGGTCTGTTCGCCCGTTTGCGGGTGGAAAGCCGTACTGAAGGAGAGCTTGGTTCCGAGAGCTTCTTGAAACTTCTTCCAGAATCTTGAGGTGAATTGCGTGCCGCGGTCGGACACAATCTCCTTGGGAACTCCATGGAGACTCACCACTCGATGAAGGTACAGACTGGCCAGTTGGCTGCCATCATAGGTGGTGTTGACGGGGATGAAATGGGCCACCTTGGTCAAATGATCGACTATGACCCAAATGGAGTTATTGTTGGAATTATGCCGTAGAGGCAATAATACATGTATAGTTATTATTATAATTCCTGTATCAAGATAATAGTTTATTATCCATGCTATAATTGTATTGAATGAAGACTCATTTACATGTGTGGATACATAGACGAAACACCGTCCCTAGCATGCCTCTAGTTGGCTAGCCAGTTGATCGATGATAGTC
This sequence comes from Hordeum vulgare subsp. vulgare, assembly GCF_904849725.1. Classification (NCBI taxonomy): domain Eukaryota; kingdom Viridiplantae; phylum Streptophyta; class Magnoliopsida; order Poales; family Poaceae; genus Hordeum; species Hordeum vulgare. The sequence goes on along the minus strand of NC_058518.1, from coordinate 246,390,828 downwards.
AGTGTCTTCTGATTATGAACAAGGTGTTGTTGCTTGATAACTGGATCACGTCATTGGGAGAATCACGTGATGGACTAGACCCAAACTAATAGACGTACCATGTTGATCGTGTCATTTTGTTGCTACTGTTTTCTGCGTGTCAAGTATTTATTCCTATGACCATGAGATTATATAACTCACTGACACCGGAGGAATGCTTTATGTGTATCAAACGTCGCAACGTAACTGGGTGACTATAAAGATGCTCTACAGGTATCTCCAAAGGTGTTAGTTGAGTTAGTATGGATCAAGACTGGGATTTGTCACTCCGTGTGACGGAGAGGTATCTCGGGGCCCACTCGGTAATACAGCATCACACATAAGCCTTGCAAGCAATGTAACTTAGTGTAAGTTGCGGGATCTTGTATTACGGAACGAGTAAAGAGACTTGCCGGTAAACGAGATTGAAATAGGTATGCGGATACTGACGATCGAATCTCGGGCAAGTAACATACCGAAGGACAAAGGGAATGACATACGGGATTATACGAATCCTTGGCACTGAGGTTCAAACGATAAGATCTTCGTAGAATATGTAGGATCCAATATGGGCATCCAGGTCCCGCTATTGGATATTGACCGAGGAGTCTCTCGGGTCATGTCTACATAGTTCTCGAACCCGCAGGGTCTGCACACTTAAGGTTCGACGTTGTTTTATGCGTATTTGAGTTATATGGTTGGTTACCGAATGTTGTTCGGAGTCCCGGATTTGATCACGGACGCCACGAGGGTTTCCGGAATGGTCCGGAAACGAAGATTGATATATAGGATGACCTCATTTGATTACCGGAAGGTTTTCGGAGTTACCGGGAATGTACCGGGAATGACGAATGGGTTCCAGGAGTTCACCGGGGGGGCGGCAACCCACCCCGGGGAAGCCCATAGGCTTTGGGGAGACACACCAGCCCTTAGTGGGCTGGTGGGACAGCCCCAAGTGGGCCTATGCGCCAAGAAAAAGAAATCAACGGAAAAGAAAAAAAAGAGGGAAGAAGTGGGAAGGGAGGGGGACTCCTCCCACCAAACCAAGTCCAACTCGGTTTGGGGGGGGGAGTCCTCCCCCCCTTCGCTCGGCCGACCCCTTGAGGGTCCCTTGGACCCCAAGGCAAGGTCCCCCTCCCTCCTCCTATATATATGGAGCTTTTAGGGCAGATTTGAGACGACTTTCTCACGGCTGCCCAACCACATACCTCCATAGTTTTTCCTCTAGATCGCATTTCTGCGGAGCTCGGGCGGAGCCCTGCTGAGACAAGATCATCACCAACCTACAGAGCGCCGTCACGCTGCCGGAGAACTCTTCTACCTCTCCGTCTCTCTTGCTGGATCGAGAAGGCCGAGATCATCGTCGAGTTGTACGTGTGCTGAACGCGGAGGTGACGTCCGTTCGGTACTAGATCGTGGGACTGATCATGGGATTGTTCGCGGGGCGGATCGAGGGACGTGAGGACGTTCCACTACATCAACCGCGTTCTCTAACGCTTCTGCTGTACGATCTACAAGGGTACGTAGATCACTCATCCCCTCTCGTAGATGGACATCACCATGATAGGTCTTCGTGCGCATAGGAAAATTTTTGTTTCCCATGCGACGTTCCCCAACAGTGGTATCAGAGCTAGGTTCATGCGTAGATGTCTTCTCGAGTAGAACACAAAAGTTTTTGTGGGCGGTGATGTGCGTTTTGCTGCCCTCCTTAGTCCATTCTTGATTCCGCGGTATCGTTGGATTGAAGCGGCTTGGACCGACATTACTCGTACGCTTATGAGAGACTGGTTTCATTGTTACGAGTAACCCCCTTTGCTCAAAGATGACTAGCAAGTGACGGTTTCTCCAACTTTAGTTGAATCGGATTTGACCGAGGAGGTCCTTGGATGAGGTTAAATAGCAATTCATATATCTCCGTTGTGGTGTTTGCGTAAGTAAGATGCGATCCTTCTAGATACCCTTGGTCACCACGTAAAACATGCAACAACAAAATTAGAGGACGTCTAACTTGTTTTTGCAGGGTATGATTGTGATGTGATATGGCCAATGATGTGATGTGATATATTGGATGTATGAGATGATCATGTTGTAATAGAAATATGACTTGCACGTCGATGGTACGGCAACCGGCAGGAGCCATAGGGTTGTCTTTATACTAACGTTTGTGCTTGCAGATGCGTTTACTATTTTGCTAGGATGTAGCTTTAGTAGTAATAGCATAAGTAGCACGACAACCCCGATGGCAACACGTTGATGGATGATCATGGTGTGGCGCCGGTGACAAGAAGCTCGTGCCGGTGCTTTGGTGATGGAGATCAAGAAGCACGTGATGATGGCCATATCATGTCACTTATGAATTGCATGTGATGTTAATCCTTTTATGCACCTTATTTTGCTTAGAACGACGGTAGCATTATGAGGTGATCTCTCACTAAAATTTCAAGACGAAATTGTGTTCTCCCCGACTGTGCACCATTGCTACAGTTCGTCGTTTCGAGACACCACTTTATGATCGGGTGTGATAGACTCAACGTTCACATACAACGGGTGCAAAACAGTTGCGCACGCGGAACACTCGGGTTAAGCTTGACGAGCCTAGCATGTGCAGACATGGCCTCGGAACACATGAGACCGAAAGGTCGATCATGAATCATATAGTTGATATGATTAGCATAGGGATGCTTACCACTGAAACTATACTCAACTCACGTGATGATCGGACTTGGGATAGTGTAAATGGATCATGAAGCACTCAAATGACTAGAGAGATGTACTTTTTGAGTGGGAGTTTAGCATATAATTTGATTAAGTTGAACTCTAATTATCTTGAACATAGTCTAAGTCCACTTTGAATATATTTGTGTTGTAGATCATGGCTCACGCAAGTGTCATCCTTGATTTTAATACGTTCCTAGAGAAAGCTAAGTTGAAAGATGATGGAAGCAACTTTGTAGACTGGGCTCGTAATCTTAAGCTAATCTTACAAGCTGGGAAGAAGGATTATGTCCTTAATGCTGCGCTAGGAGATGAACCACCCGCTACGGCTGATCAGGATGTTAAGAACGCTTGGTTAGCGCGTAAGGAGGACTACTCAATAGTTCAATGTGCAGTCTTGTATGGCTTAGAACCGGGACTTTAACGTCGCTTTGAGCGTCATGGAGCATTTGAGATGTTCCAGGAGTTGAAGTTTATCTTTCAGAAGAACGCCCGGATCGAGAGGTATGAGACCTCCGATAAATTCTATGCTTGCAAGATGGAGGAAAACTCGTTTGTCAGTGAACATGTGCTCAAAATGTCTGGGTACTCAAACCGTCTAGCTGAACTGGGGATTGAACTCCCGCAAGAAGCTATCGCTGACAGAATCCTTCAATCACTGCCGCCAAGCTATAAAGGCTTTGTGTTGAACTACAACATGCAAGGGATGAACAAGTCTCCCGGCGAGTTGTTTGCGATGCTGAAAGTCGCAGAGTCTGAACTCCGTAAAGAGCATCAAGTGTTGATGGTGAGCAAGACCACTAGTTTCAAGAGAAACGGCAAAGGCAAGAAGGGCAGTTCGAAGAAGAGAGGCAAGCCTGTTGCCAATCCGCCAAAGAAACCCAAGGCTGGACCTAAGCCTGAAACAGAGTGCTTCTATTGCAAGGGTATGGGTCACTGGAAGCGCAATTGCCCCAAGTACCTGGCAGATAAGAAGGCGGGCAAAGAAAAATCAGGTATATTTGATATACATGTTATTGATGTGTACTTAACTAGCTCTCGTAGTAGTGCCTGGGTATTTGATACCGGTTCTGTTGCTCATATTTGCAACTCGAAACAGGAACTGCGGAATAGGCGAAGGCTGGCGAAAGACGAAGTGACGATGCGCGTAGGAAATGGTTCCAAGGTTGATGCAATCGCCGTCGGCACAGTGTCACTTCAGCTACCATCGGGATTAGTGATGAACTTAAATCATTGTTACTTAGTGCCTGCGTTGAGCATGAACATTATATCTGGATCTTGTTTATTGCGAGACGGTTACTCTTTCAAGTCTGAGAATAATGGTTGTTCTATTTCTATGAGTAACATCTTTTATGGTCATCCACCGAATGTGAGAGGATTGTTCATATTGAATCTTGATAGCGATACACATATACATAAAGAGTTAGAGTAAACAATGATAGCGCCATATTTTTGTGGCACTGCCGTTTAGGTCATATTGGTGTAAAGCGCATGAAGAAACTCCATGCTGATGGACTTTTGGTGTCACTTGACTTCGATTCACTTGACACGTGCGAACCATGCCTTATGGGCAAGATGACTAAAACTCCGTTCTCCGGAACAATGGAGCGTGCAAGTGACTTGTTGGAAATCATACATACCGATGTGTGTGGTCCAATGAGCGTGGAGGCACGCGGCGGATATCGTTATTTCCTCACCTTCACTGACGATTTAAGTAGATATGGTTATGTCTACTTGATGAAGCACAAGTATGAAACATTTGAAAAGTTCAAGCAATTTCAGAGTGAAGTGGAAAATCATCGTAACAAGAAGATCAAGTTCCTACGGTCTGATCATGGGGGTGAATATCTGAGTTTCGAGTTTGGTGCTCACTTAAGACAATGTGGAATTGTTTCGCAGTTAACACCGCCTGGAACACCATAGCGTAATGGTGTGTCCGAACGTCGTAATCGTACTTTGTTAGAGATGGTGCGATCTATGATGTCTCTTACTGATTTGCCGTTATCATTTTGGGGTTATGCATTAGAAACAGCTGCATTCACTTTAAATAGGGCACCATCAAAATCCGTTGAGACGACACCATACGAAATGTGGTATGGCAAAAGACCAAAGTTGTCGTTTCTTAAAGTTTGGGGATGTGATGCTTATGTCAAAAAGCTTCAGCCTGAAAAGCTGGAACCCAAAGCGGAAAAATGCGTCTTCATAGGTTATCCAAAAGAGGCAGTTGGGTACACCTTCTATCTCAAATCCGAGGGCAAAGTGTTTGTTGCTAAGAACGGAACTTTTCTCAAGAAGGAGTTTCTCTCGAGAGAATTGAGTGGGAGGAAGATAGAACTTGACGAGGTTGTCGAACCACTCATCCCTCTGGATGGTGGCGCATGGCAAGCCTCTGTCATTGCGACGCCGGTTGAGGAGGAAGTTAATGATGATGATCATGAAACTCCAGTTCAAGTTTCTGTTGAACCACGCAGGTCGACGAGATCACGCGCTGCTCGAGAGTGGTACGGTAATCCCGTCTTATCAATCATGTTGTTAGACAACAATGAACCTGCAAATTATGAAGAAGCAATGGTGGGCCCAGATTCCAACAAATGGCTAGAAGCCATGAAATCCGAGATAGGATCCATGTATGAGAACAAAGTGTGGACTTTGGAGATACTACCTGAAGGCCGCAAGGCTATTCAGAACAAATGGATCTTTAAGAAGAAGACGGACGCTGACGGTAATGTGACCGTTTATAAAGCTCGACTTGTGGCAAAGGGTTTTTCACAAGTTCCAGGAATTGACTACGATGAGACTTTCTCTCCCGTGGCAATGCTTAAGTCCGTCAGAATCATGTTAGCAATAGCTGCATTTTTCGATTATGAAATCTGGCAGATGGATGTCAAAACGGCGTTCCTTAACGGTTTCCTTAAGGAAGAGTTGTATATGATGCAACCCGAAGGTTTTGTCGATCCTAAAAATGCTGACAAAGTGTGCAAGCTCCAGCGATCCATTTATGGACTGGTGCAAGCATCTCGGAGTTGGAACAAACGCTTTGATGAGGTGATCAAAGCATTTGGGTTTATAAAAGTGGTTGGAGAATCTTGTATTTACAAGAAAGTGAGTGGGAGCTCTGTGGCGTTTCTAATATTATATGTGGATGACATATTACTGATTGGAAACAACATAGAGCTTTTGGAGAGCATAAAAGGTTACTTGAATAAAAGTTTCTCTATGAAGGACCTAGGAGAAGCTGCTTACATTCTAGGCATTAAGATCTATAGGGATAGATCAAAATGCCTGATAGGACTTTCACAAAGCACATACCTTGATAAAGTTTTGAAAAGGTTCAAAATGGAACAGTCCAAGAAAGGGTTCTTGCCAGTTTTACAAGGTACGAGATTGAGTAAGACTCAGTGCCCAGCAACTGATGAAGATAGAGAGCATATGCGCTCCGTCCCCTATGCTTCAGCCATAGGTTCTATCATGTATGCGATGCTGTGCACTAGACCGGATGTTAGCCTGGCCATAAGTATGGCAGGTAGGTTCCAGAGTAATCCAGGAGTGGATCACTGGACATCGGTCTAGAATATCCTAAAGTACCTGAAAAGGACTAAGGAGATGTTTCTCGTGTATGGAGGTGACGAAGATCTCGCCGTAAAAGGTTACGTCGATGCAAGCTTTGACACAGATCCGGCCAACTCTAAGTCGCAAACCGGATACGTATTTATTCTTAATGGGGGTGCAGTAAGCTGGTGCAGTTCCAAGCAAAGCGTCGTAGCAGTTTCTACATGTGAAGCAGAGTACATGGCTGCCTCGGAGGCGGCTAAGGAGGGTGTCTGGATGAAGCAGTTCATGACGGATCTTGGAGTGGTGCCAAGTGCACTGGATCCAATAACCTTGTTCTGTGACAACACTGGTGCCATTGCCTTAGCAAAGGAACCAAGGTTTCACAAGAAGACCAGACACATCAAACGACGCTTCAACCTCATCCGCGACTACGTCGAGGAGGAGGACGTAAATATATGCAAAGTGCACACGGATCTGAATGTAGCAGACCCGCTGACTAAACCTCTTCCACGGCCAAAACATGATCGACACCAGAACTGTATGGGTGTTAGTTTTATTACAATGTAATTCACATGGTGATGTGAGGGCTAGATTATTGAGTCTAGTGCAAGTGGGAGACTGTTGGAATTATGCCGTAGAGGCAATAATAAATGTATAGTTATTATTATAATTCCTGTATCAAGATAATAGTTTATTATCCATGCTATAATTGTATTGAATGAAGACTCATTTACATGTGTGGATACATAGACGAAACACCGTCCCTATCATGCCTCTAGTTGGCTAGCCAGTTGATCGATGATAGTCAGTGTCTTCTGATTATGAACAAGGTGTTGTTGCTTGATAACTGGATCACGTCATTGGGAGAATCACGTGATGGACTAGACCCAAACTAATAGACGTAGCATGTTGATCGTGTCATTTTGTTGCTACTGTTTTCTGCGTGTCAAGTATTTATTCCTATGACCATGAGATCATATAACTCACTGACACCGGAGGAATGCTTTGTGTGTATCAAACGTCGCAACGTAACTGGGTGACTATAAAGATGTTCTACAGGTATCTCCGAAGGTGTTAGTTGAGTTAGTATGGATCAAGACTGGGATTTGTCACTCCGTGTGACGGAGAGGTATCTCGGGGCCCACTCGGTAATACAGCATCACACATAAGCCTTGCAAGCAATGTAACTTAGTGTAAGTTGCGGGATCTTGTATTACGGAACGAGTAAAGAGACTTGCCGGTAAACGAGATTGAAATAGGTATGCGGATACTGACGATCGAATCTCGGGCAAGTAACATACCGAAGGACAAAGGGAATGACATACGGGATTATACGAATCCTTGGCACTGAGGTTCAAACGATAAGATCTTCGTAGAATATGTAGGATCCAATATGGGCATCCAGGTCCCGCTATTGGATATTGACCGAGGAGTCTCTCGGGTCATGTCTACATAGTTCTCGAACCCGCAGGGTCTGCACACTTAAGGTTCGACGTTGTTTTATGCGTATTTGAGTTATATGGTTGGTTACCGAATGTTGTTCGGAGTCCCGGATGAGATCACGGACGTCACGAGGGTTTCCGGAATGGTCCGGAAACGAAGATTGATTTATAGGATGACCTCATTTGATTACCGGAAGGTTTTCGGAGTTACCGGGAATGTACCGGGAATGACGAATGGGTTCCGGGAGTTCACCGGGGGGGGCAACCCACCCCGGGGAAACCCATAGGCTTTGGGGAGACACACCAGCCCTTAGTGGGCTGGTGGGACAGCCCCAAGTGGGCCTATGCGCCAAGAAAAAGAAATCAAAGGAAAAGAAAAAAAAAAGAGGGAAGAAGTGGGAAGGGAGGGGGACTCCTCCCACCAAACCAAGTCCAACTCGGTTTGGGGGGGAGTCCTCCCCCCCTTGGCTCGGCCGACCCCTTGAGGGTCCCTTGGACCCCAAGGCAAGGCCCCCCTCCCTCCTCCTATATATATGGAGCTTTTAGGGCAGATTTGAGACGACTTTCTCACGGCTGCCCGACCACATACCTCCATAGTTTTTCCTCTAGATCGCGTTTCTGCGGAGCTCGGGCGGAGCCCTGCTGAGACAAGATCATCACCAACCTCCGGAGCGCCGTCACGCTGCCGGAGAACTCTTCTACCTCTCCGTCTCTCTTGCTGGATCAAGAAGGCCGAGATCATCGTCGAGTTGTACGTGTGCTGAACGCGGAGGTGCCGTCCGTTCGGTACTAGATCGTGGGACTGATCGCGGGATTGTTCGCGGGGCGGATCGAGGGACGTGAGGACGTTCCACTACATTAACCGCGTTCTCTAACGCTTCTGCTGTATGATCTACAAGGGTACGTAGATCACTCATCCCCTCTCGTAGATGGACATCACCATGATAGGTCTTCGTGCGCGTAGGAAATTTTTTGTTTCCCATGCGACGTTCCCCAACAGTTATGGCCCTTATTCGACCGGGGCAACCCGGTGATGAAGTCCATGCCGACTTTATCCCACTTCCATGCCGGCACTTGAAGAGGTTGCAACAATCCAGCAGGTCGCTGGTGTTCAGCCTTGACTCGCTCACATACATCGCATTTAGCGACATAGGAGCCGATTTCCCTCTTCATGCCATGCCACCAGAATCGTTCTCGGATGTCTTGGTACATCTTGGTACCACCTGGATGGATAGAGTACGGCGTGTCATGAGCCTCTTGCAGGAACAAGTCCTTAAGTTCGGCCTTGTTAGGTACGCATAAGCGCTTCCCGTACCACAGTACTCCTTGCTCATCAATCGAGAATCCTGGGGCTTTGCCTTCTCGCACCTTCCTCTTGAGGCCTTGGACACTCTTGTGCCCCTTCTGGGCTTCCTTGATGTCGTCTGCCAGAGTAGGCTTGACTTTGAGGTTGGCCAGGTACCCTGGTTCGACTATCTCAAGTCCGAAGCCCTCCATATCTTCATACAAGACGGGTAACCTTTCCTTGAGCGTGACGTTCAAGGAGCCTGCCTTCCGGCTCAAGGCATCGGCTACCACGTTCGCCTTGACGGGATGGTACTGAATGCTGAGGTCGTAATCCTTGATTAACTCAAGCCATCTCCGATGTCTCATATTCAGCTCCCTTTGAGTGAAGATATATTTCAGACTTTTGTGCTCTCTATATATCTCACATCGCTTTCCTAGAAGGTAATGTCACCACGTCTTCAGAGCACGCACTACAGCTGCTAGCTCGAGATCATGGGTGGCGTAGTTCTCCTCATGCGGTCACAGTTGCCATGACAAGTACGCCACGACCCTGCCATCTTGCATCAGGACTCCACAGAGCCCGGTTCCAGAGGCATCACAATATATCATGAATTCCTTGTTGATGTCTGGGGTAGCCAACACCGGGGCGGTAGTTAGCCTCTTCTTCAACTCCTAGAAGCTTGCTTCACATGCCGGTGTCCACTCGAACTTCCGGCCTTTCCTCAAGAGCTGAGTCATAGGTCGGGTGATGCTGGAAAATCCTTTGACAAACTTGCGGTAGTATCCCGCGAGCCCGAGGAAACTCCTAACATCCTTCACGTCCTTTGGTGATTCCCAGTTGGTCACTGTAGTAATCTTGGACTGATCTACGGCCAAACCGCGTGCCGTCAGGGTATGACCCAGAAATCCAACTTCGTTCAACCTGAACTGACACTTGCTGAATTTGGCATAAAGTTGGTGCTCTCGAAGCTTTCCCAGAACTAGCCTCAGGTGTTTCTCATGCTCCTCTTCGGACTTGGAGAAGATTAATATGTCATCGATGAACACGACGACAAACTTGTCCAAATATTCCATGAATGCCTTGTTCATGAGGTACATGAAGTAGGCTGGGGCATTAGACAAACAGAAGGGCATGACAGTGCATTCATATAGACCGTACAGGGTCACGTATGCAGTCTTGGGTATGTCTTCGGGTCGGATCTTCAACTGGTAGTATCCCGATCGAAGATCGATCTTGGAAAATACCCTGGCCCCGTTTAACTGGTCAAACAGGTCTTCGATCTTGGGGTGCGGGTACTTGTTCTTAATTGTGACTTCATTAAGAGAACGGTAGTCGATGCAGAGTAAAATGGTACCATCGTTCTTTGAAACAAATAGAATAGGTGATCCCCAAGGTGACGCACTCGGACGGATGAACCCTTTCCTGAGTTGCTCATCCAACTATTTCTTCAGCTCAGCCAGCTCTTCGGAACCCATCCTGTAAGGCTTTTTATATATAGGCCTTGATCCGGGCATGAGCTCAATGATGAACTAGATGTCTCGATCAGGAGGCATTCCGGGTAGCTCGTCAGGAAAGACGTCCGGGTATTCACAGACTATAGGCACTTGATCAAGCTCTATCTCGGATAGACTGTTGACTCGAAATGCATGAGCCGATACTGGCTCGGAGACAAACTTGACCTTGACCCCTTGGTTGCTTATCATGGTAATGGCCCTGTTGGCACAGTCCAAAAGACTCTGGTGCTTGGCCAACCAATCCATGCCAAGGATTACTTCTACACCTTGCGACTTAAGCACAATGAGGTCTGCCAAGAAACTCGTCCCATTGATAACTATCTCGACCCTTCTACACCCTAGGTTGGTCCTCAATACTGCTCTCGGGTTTGAATTGCAATCTGCCCATGGAGTAAAGTGGGTTTTAAACCGCACTTTTCCGCAAACCCTTGAGTAACAAAAGAATGCGAGGCACCACAATCAAACAACACTGTTGCTGGAGTTGAGTTGACGAGGAACGTACCCAGAATGCAGTCTGGGTCTTCCTCTGCTTCTTCTGCAGTGATGTGATTGATTCGCCCCCTGCCATTGAACTGTTGGTTGCGGGGGGGCTGGTTCCTTCCTGGTGCACCTTGACCGGGGTTGGGTGCATTGGGACGCGATGTGTCGGGCTTCTTGTTGGGGCACTGCCTGGAATAGTGCCCAGTCTGACCACAGCCAAAGCAGGTGACTTGCCCCGGAGCATTGGTGTTGACTCCACTGTTGTTCGGCGGGTTGACTACTGGCTTGGCTTGTTGCTGAGGCTGATAATTCTGGCGGAACACCGGATACTTGTACTGTTGCTGCTGAAAGTTGGGTCTTACAGGTGTTGACTGCCATGGTCTTGGTTTTGCGTTACAGGGTCCTCCACTGCCTATCAGTTTGCGCTTGCGGGTGTCTTCCATCGCACGACGCTTGTCTTCCAGCATAAACGCCTTGTTAACCAGCTCACTGAAAGTCTGGCAGTCGCAAACCACCAGCTGGTATTGCAGGGACTGCTGTAACCCTTCCATGAAGCGTTCCACCTTAGCGGCCTCAGTGTTAACATATTCAGGCGCGTACCTCGACAAGAGGTTAAACTTCTGCAGGTACTCCTTAACAGTTCCACTGCCCTGCCTCAAGGCTCGGAATTCCCGCTTCTTAATGGTCATCAGTCCAGGTGGAATGTGAGCCGCGCGAAATCCTTCCTTGAACATCTCCCAAGTGATGACTTGCCCTATCCGCATGATTTGGAATCCATCCCACCATGCCCTGGCGGTGCCTCCGAGACAGTGAGAAGCATAAAGGACCTTCTCATGATCATCGGTGCACTTGACCAGCGCAAGGAGGTCTTCAATGGTGTGAATCCAGTCATTGGCGTCCAGGGGTTCAGTTGACTCCGTGAATATGGGAGGCGTAGTCCGCATGAACTTAGAAAGAGTAGAGCGACCACCGCCATTCCCATTCCGTGGCGGGTTGTTCACCAGGACTTGAGTCAGCTGCTGGATAGCGGCATTGCTGGCTTGACGCTCCTCCCGAAGAGCTCGAAGGAACTGAGCCATCGTCAAGTTCTCAGGAGGAGGTGGTGGCGGAAGGTCTCTAGGCTGCTCGTGGTGACCTGCAGCATGAGCTTCTCCTTCGGTTCCCTGCGGCGTCCCTGAGGAGCCGGCGCCGGGGTTGCCGAAGGTGCTGTTGCGGGTTGCGTTCACCATCCTGTCAGAGAAATAGACAGGTCAAAATGCCACCTTGCTCGGGAATACAAGGATTCGTTCCTAGTAAGAGGGGGTCCAATACGTGCATGTGCCAAGTTTTCAAAACCAAAGTTTTTGACAAACTGGAAATTGCATTCATAACAACTAGGTGATGTAGTCACTTACAGGCTGCCTACGGCAATAGGTGACTTACATCAAGCATACATACGCAAATTAGAAACAGATACACGGATACCCTATGCTCGGGTACTCCTAATTGCCTACGCTAAAACCTACGCGGCGGACTGCTCGGACTCAAAGGCGGACTCAATAGGATCCTCATCTTCATCAACATTTTATTCCTTTATAGGAGTGGAAGATAGAATCCGCACATCACGGCGTCTCCTGGGCGAGGTGGCGAAGATCTCAGTGTACTCTTCCCCTGTCAGGTGGCGACTCCGAAGACGGACTGCCTGGATGGGTAACACACCACCCCTAGTGGCAACAGCTGCCCTCCCTTCAGGTGCGCCTGCCTTCTTTACTTTGCGGTTCTGCATCTTCTCAGTGTGGAGCAGGCCCTTGACTAGGTGCTGCTCTTGGCGAAGCTTGACCGATTCCTTAACCACAAAGTGTGTCAGGGTGTCCGACGAGAGACTGAAGTAGGTCTGCAAGCTTAATGGCATTCCATCCTCCATGGCTGGGGTGAGTGTCCAACTCCCATCCACTCCTTCCTTAATGGAAGGTAGGTGATGAGTGACAGGCTCATTAGCCATCTCAGGGAGGATGCTGCGGAGTTGCACGAGCGCCTCTCGTGCAGCTGCCTCTACTGCCAACATCAGTTCTCCCATCTGTGGTCCTTCGAAGAACCAACTCGACGGGGAGTCATTAGCCTTCGCTATCACGTCCACGTGATATTCCTTGGTGTCGGCTTTGACCCAGTGCTCGTGGTAGAGGAAGATGGGCGTGCGTTGTACGTGGCACTTCTCAAGACAATCCACCAGGAGTAGTGGAAAGCCGGTATCCAGAAGCGTCTGAGGTACGGCAGCCATCTACAAGGCATACGAGAGAAGTCAGAAGGTTGTATGTGCAAAAGTCTTGTGCAAGGCTGGCGTTCTAACGTTCTCGGTTAACGTTCATGCTATCAAAGGCTTCCTATAGTCAGGATGGCTCTGATACCAGTTCTGTGGGGACCCCGACTAGCAAGTCGAGTTCGCCGTGCCCAGTGACCCCAAGGATCAATGTTCACTGAACACAGATACTGAATAATAGAGTCTTACATCTAAGTACCGAAATTATTACATCGAACGACCAGAAGGTCGGGTTCAAGAGCAAGGCCTAAAGCCAAATTAAACGGATACATCGAGTAGCGGAAACTCGTAAGGGCTAAGCGGTGCCCATGCCATAAAGCCTACACCGACAGGCATTCTGACTTGGAAGCGTCCTAGATCGCAGGTTCGTCTTCGACGGCGTACTCATCGCCAAACTCCGGTCCTTCCATGTCTGGTCAATAATATAACCAGTGGCGAGCCAATGAGTACTTTGAATGTACTCGCAAACAGCCCATGATATGAATATATATATGGTAAAGAATAACTGTAACATGTATCTTTAGTGGAATGCAATGTGGTGGCATGATCAGGTATATGCAACAAGTTAAAGGGTTACTCTTAAGAACAGGTTACAGATATCAACAGATCTAACAAGGGTTGAACACACCTGGTTCACCCTATATGCCAAGTCATCGGACTTGTCATAATCTCAATGTACTAATGAGGGCTAAACCATCCGGGTTTACCCTATATGTCAAGTCACCGAACTTGATCATATTATAGTGATTATCATGATTATAACAACACCTTTTTAACACCACACACACACACTTTTGGTTTATGCGGAAACACTGGACGTAGTTTAAGCAGCACAACCCAACTGTCCTTGACCGTGGACACGGCTATTCGAATAGTTTACACTCTGCAGAGGTAGTACGCTGGACCCACGAGAAACGGGAAACTTCCGTGTCATCCACGACTCGCAGTATATCACATATACCCGAGGTAAGTACCCGATCATCATCTTTCCCCTGACGATACTAGACAAAGAGGTCCACTCGATTGGTACCCAGCCCACATGTTGTACGTCTTACGAGCACCGACTATGGACTGTAACAACCATGCAGGGACCAACGGTGTGCCTGGAACTCATAATAATGGCATAGTCGTCCTACCTGGCACGACCCCATCACGAGAGTGACACCGATCACTCCCGCCACTAGTAATGTGGCTCTTTGCTAGTACCGACCAGAGTAATCAACAAAGCCCCGTCCCATAAAGGGGTATCGTGGTCGTACTGATAAGGTTGGGACGGTCCACACATCATAAATCTAATCCCATTTCTGAAACCATACTCACACCAAAACACAGGTGCATCACTTCACCAAAAGTGATCACCAACTCATCATCACCCTCGGGCATTAGTGGCATCCGACGGGGTTTTCATAAACTCTTTTATTTAACTCATCATCATGCTCATGATAATATGCTCTATCATTACTTGTCAACACGGTATAACATGACCCTCACGGGGTAGGGTCAAGCTCGATGCAATGATCTTACTTTACTAGTCAACATGACAGTAGCATGATCCTCGTATATGGTAGGGTCAGCTCATCATGTTTGTGCTCCGAGGAGCCATCTGGATATCATTACTATCAAGGCAAGTGCTTCGAAGAAGCCTTCGGTACCATCACATCAATGATGAACTGACATCGTGATCACATGCAACGGAAAAATACTTCTATACTAGCATGCATCAATTCATATGCTTAAGTCATGGCAAAAGGGCTGCTTGCCTTGGTCACCTAGGTATCCGGGGTCTTCGAGGTCTTCCGCTCCGGATCCTCCGTCACTCGGTAACTCCACCGTCGAGAAAGGAATAAATAAATACTAGCTCTCACTAAAACAGATCTCAAAGTGCTTTTAAAAATGTTGCAAGGCTTGAATAAATTCAGTTTATTATTTTGGAAAAAATTTCCTATAGTTTTATTAGCTAAGCATATTTATTTAAAAGCAAAAAGAAGCAAACAAGTGCTTTTTAATATCATTTTATTATATCAAAATAGTTTCTGTTTTTGATAAATGTCAACTATTACAGAATCAAACAGTACTCATTTTTAGAAAATTACTAGAGGAAGAATTATATTTTTCTACTAGCTAAATCTTTTTATAAAAATCATTTAGGTTAGTGGATCAAAATAAAAGGAAAAGGCCAGGGGAACAGATCCAGCCGGCCCAGCCATCAGGCGTGGCCACCAGGCGCGCGTGGGCCAGGTTCAAACCTGACCTGCGGGCCCCTGGGGTCAGCGTCCGCGGCTGCGCGCGCTGGCTGCCCCAGGACACCGACAGGTGGGCTCCACCTGTTGGGTCCTTCTCCTACCTTCAGCCAGAGAGGTGGAGATGAACGCTGGCGAGGCTGTCGTTGTCCTCAGGCCAATCTAGGAACGGGAACGGGTCCCTCGTACCTCCGCCTACCTGCTCGTGGTCGGGACGTCACCGGAGGTGATCTGGGTCGCCGGCGACGAGGTGCCCGTGGGAGAAGGGTTTCGGGTTGGTGTTGAACTAGGGGCTAGGGGCACGTATTCGCTCAGGGAAGTTAGGGGAAATGTTCCTGGTGTCCAGGGGAGTGTAATGGGAGGTCGAGCAGCGCAGGAGCCGACGTGTGGCCGGAGATCGACCGGAGCTCCGGGGCAGAGGGGCCTCCGTCGATCTCGAGCACCGGGGCTCTGCGAGCTCGATTGGGTGGCTAGGGAGTGTCTACTGGTTGTGATGAAGCTGCTTGGAGGGTACTCGGGTGCCGGGGGGACCTATTTATAGGCCAACGACGATGACCCGACTCGGGCGCGCCAGTGACTCACCGTGGCGCGTGTGCGAGCACAGTGAGGTGCTGGTCGCGAAACCACGGGTTTGGGACGTGGTTTAGGACCTCCTAGTGCAACGGCCGCAGAGGGAAAGCGAGTGGGGTCGAGCCGCAGCGATCGTGCATGCTCGGCCGCGTCGGGCGCGCACGGGTACGCGTCGCCTGAGCTCTTGCGCGAGTGGGAGAGTGTCCCTGGGGTAGCTTTGCACTGAATGGTTGTTGGGGGAGCGTTTGGACATAACTGGGGAGGTTGGGACCGGCCGAAGCGTCGTCCCCTTGCTGGTGGCTCTCTGCAGCGCGCCGAGAGCGCAGTTTTGCCATGCCACGGCATGCTGGCTTGCTCTGGGGCACTTGGGACATGTCCTCCATGTCCTGAGTGTTGCTGGGAGTGTGCCTAGCCGTTGTGGCTTAGTGGGAGCTCAAGCTGGTCAAGGGAGCAAGGAACACTAGTGTTGCCAGTACTGCCCTGCGGCTTAAATTGGAGTTCTTGTCACTTGTGCTTGGAGTTGGGGAGGGGCTGATTGACTGGGTGCTCAGGGTGTTCTGGTGCTCTAACCCACCAAGTTTGGGGCCTTGACATTGGGTAAAACAGTGGCTAGGAGGGGTTTAACCTTCCTGTCAGTAGGTGTTCGACAGTGACTTGGGGTGCTTCCACTCCTCCACTGGAAATGAAACTTAACAGGTTTGGTCTTGGGGTAAAAACATAGGGTTCCACCAAATCTGAGCTCCATTGAACAAGTTTGGCTTTGTAAACTTGAAAATGTCTCAAAATGACTAGTACTGTCCCTTACAAAGGAAGTGTGGCCAAACAGAGTCTCACAAATCCCATCTTTGGTGTGGAGTCCTCATTTGGGGTGTCAAACACTTCTGCAAAGTTTCAGCTCCATTGGAGAAACTTTGCAATTAGAGTTGTTCCAACTCTTCTGTGGACAGAGAGGGTTTTGGGCTAATTAGGTGCACTTCCCCACCTTGGATCAAGGTGAGGTTTTAGGTGGGCACCTAATATGGCTTGGGAGGGCTCCTGTAATTTTATGGGATTTTACTGAGATAATTTCCTTTGGAAACATCTCAAAAAGCTAAAACAGACAGAAATGGTTTTCAGGGTTTTACTCAAATAATATTAATATTAAATAGGGATTAAAATCTTATATATGGAAAATATATGTCCTTCTCAGCTTCCATGAATTTACTCATAATTTTCTAAGGCAGGAAAGCAATTTTCCTTGTGGGAATATCATTACTGGCCTTAGAAACAGACATAGATATAAAATAGGAAAATAATATTTTAAATCACCAATTAATGTTTTTAATGAATGAAAATAATATTTGGATCAGATCACCAACTTTGGTTGGAAGTGCCACTTGGCTTCATGAGCTAGTAGTGTATCCCAACATGATGAAGGTGATCTTGATATAAAGGAAAAAGGGGTTTTGAAGAGAGCAAAATAATAAGTTTTCATAGGTTTGAGTCATCAAAAAAACAAGCATACACTCAAACAAGGGTTCACATTGCACTCACAACATTATTTGAAAAAGTTTTAACAAGCTCTGATTTTTGCAACATAAAATACTTGTGGTGAAAAACAGGGTGTGACAACGTGGGAACGTGAAAACTATCTTCGATCAGAATTTCCCGAGCTATTTAACGCTTAGCTTAGGAATCTCGGGGACGAGATTCTTGTAAGAGGGATAGGTCTGTCACACCCTGTTTTTCACCACAAGTATTTTATGTTGCAAAATCAGAGGTTGTTAAAAAAAATTCAAATAATGTTGTGAGTGCAATGTAAGCCCTTGTATGAGTGAATGCTTGCTTGCTTGATGACTCAAACCCATGAAAAACTTATTGTTTTGCTCTCTTCAAAAACCCTTTTTCCTTTATATCAAGATCACCTTCATCATGTTGGGATACACTACTAGCTCATGAAGCCAAGTGGCACTTCCAACCAAAGTTGGTGATCTGATCCAAATATTATTTTCATTCATTAAAAACATTAATTGGTGATTTAAAATATTATTTTCCTATTTTATATTTATGTGTGTTTCTAAGGCGAGGAATGATATTCCCACAAGTAAAATTGCTTTCCTCCCTTAGAAAATTCCGAGGAAATTCTTGGAAACTCAGAAGGACATATATTTTCCATATATAATATTTTCAACCCTATTTTATATTAATATTATTTGAGTAAAACCCTGAAAACCATTTCTGTCTATTTTAGCTTTTTGAGATGTTTCCAAAGGAAATAATCTCAATAAATTCCCATAAAATTACAGGAGCCCTCCAAAACCATATTAGGTGCTCACATAAAATCTCACCTTGATCCAAGGTGGGGAAGTGCACCTAATGAGCCCAAAACCCTCTCTGTCCAGAGAAGAGTTGGAACAACTCTACATTGCAAAGTTTCTCCAATGGAGCTGAAACTTTGCAGAGGTGTTTGACACCCCAAATGAGGACTCCACACCAAAGATGGGATTTGTGAGACTCTGTTTGGCCACACTTCCTTTGTAAAGGACAGTACTGGTCATTTTGAAGCATTTCCAAGTTTACAAAGCTAAACTTGTTCAATGGAGCTCAAATTTGGTGAAACCCCCTGTTTCTACCCCAAGACCAAACCTATTAAGTTTCAGTTTGAGTGGTGGAGTGGAAGCACCCCAAATCACTTTCGAACACCTTCTGATAGGAATGTAAAAACCCTCCTAGCCACTGTTTTACCCAACGGCAAAGCCCCAAACTTGGTGAGTTAGAGCCCCAGAACACCCTGAGCACTCAGTTAACCAGCCCCTCCCCAACTCCAAGCACTACTGAGAAGATCTTCAATTTGAGCCGCAGGCCAAGACTGGCAACACTGGTGTTCCTTGCCTCCTTTGACAGGCCCGTGCTCCCACTAGCACACAACGGCTAGGCACACTCCCAGCAACACTCAGGACATGGAGGAAACGTCCTAAGTGCCCCAGAGCACGCCAGCATGTCGTGGCATGCCAAAACTGCACTCTGGGCGCGCTACAGAGAACCTCCAGCAAGGGGACGTCGCCCCGGCCAGTTCCAACCTCCCCAGTAATGTCCAAACGCTCCCCCGGCAGCCACTCTGTGCAAAGCTACCATCAGGGGGGCCCTCTCCTCGCGCAAGAGCTCAGGCAACGCGTGCCCGCGCACGCCCGACGCGGCCGAGCATGCACGGTCGCTCCGGCTCGACCCCACTCGCTCTCCCTCTGCGGCCGATGCACCAGAAGGTCCTAAACCACGTCCCGAACCCGTGGTTTCGCGACCAGCACCTCACTGTGCACGCACGCGCGCCACGGTGAGTCACCGGCGCGCCCGAGTTCGCTCACCGTAGCGGGCCTATAAATAGGTCTTCCCGGCACCCCAGCACCCCCCAGGCAGCTTCAGCACAACCACTAGACTCCCCCTAGCCGCCCAATCGAGCTCGCACAGCCCCGGTGCTCGAGATCGACCGAGGCCCCTCCGCCTTGGAGCTCCGGTCGATCTCCGGCTACACGCCGGCTCCTGCGCCGCCCGACCTCCCATTGCACTTCCCTTGACGCCAGGATCATTTCCCCCAACTTCCCCGAGCGAATCTGTGCCCCTAGCCACTAGCTCGACGCCATCCCAAAACCTTTCCGCCACGGTCACCTCGTCGCCGGCGACCCAGACCACCTCCTGTGACGTCCCGACCACGAGCAGGTAGGCGGAGGAACGAGGGACCCATTCCCGCTCCTAGATTGGCCTGAGGGCAACAGTAGCCTCGCCGGCGTCCGTCTCCACCTCTCTGGCAGGAGGTAGGAGAAGGACCCGATAGGTGGAGCCCACCTTTCGGTGTCCTGGGGCAGCCAGCGCCCGCAGCCGCTGACACTGACCCCAGCGGCCCGCATGTCAGGTTTGAACCTGGCCCGCGCGCGCTTGGTGGCCGGTCTACTCGCTGGGCCGGCTGGGTCCTCCCCCTGGCCTTTTATTTTATTTTTAACCTACAAGCTTAAATGATTTTTATAAAAATATTTAGCCAGTAGAAAAATATGATTCTTCCACCAACAATTTTCCAAAAATGTGTAGTAATTGATTCTGTAGAGATTGACATTTTTCAAAAACAGAATCTGTTTTCGTATAATAAAATGATATTAAAAGCATTTGTTTGCTCCTATTTTATTTTAAATAAATATGCTTAGCTAATAAAAACCATAGGAAACATTTTCCGAAATAATAAACTGAATTTATTCAAGCTTTGCAACATTTTTAAAAGCACCTTGTGATCTGTTTTGGTGTGAGCTATTATTTATTTATTCCTTTCTCGACGGTAGAGTTACCGAGTGACGGACGATTTGGAGCGGAAGACCTCGAAGACCCCGGATACCTAGCTGACCAAGGCAAGCAGCCCTTTGACCATGACTTGATCATAAACATTGTTGCATGCTAGTATAGTTGGTATTTTCCCGTTGCATGTGATCACGATGCCGGTTCATCATTGTGGTGATGGCACCGGAGGCTTCTTCAAAGCCCTTGCATGTTGATGATGTTATTCACATGGCTCCTCGGAGCATGAGCATGATGAGCTTGATCTTACCATCTATGAGGGTCATGCTACTATCATGCGGGTTACTAAAGTTATAGGATCATTGCATTGAGCTTGACCCTACCCCTTGAGGGTCATGTTAATACCATGCTAACAAGTAAAGTAAAAGCACTTTATCATGAGCATGATAATGAGTTAAATCAAAGAGTTTATGAAAACCCCATCGGGTGCCACTAATGCCCGAGGGTGATGATGAGTTGGTGGCCACTTTTGGAGAAGTGGTGCACCGGGTATTTTGGCGTGTGTGGTTTCGGAAATAGGATTAGATTTATGATGTGTCGACCATCCCAACCTTACCTGTACGACCACGTTACCCCTTTATGGGAGGGGGCTTTGTTGATTACTCTCGTCGGTACTAGCAAAGAGCCACATTACTAGTGGCGGGAGTGATAGGCAGGCCCGTCTACAAGGGTGGCCAAATTGGCCGACCGCACAGGGCCCCTGAAATTTTGGGGCCCCCAGTCAAAGCACAATGGATACGCCTGCCCTGCCCTCCCCTCTCGTGATTTCTTTTTTTGATTTGCCATGAATTTTTCTGTTGCTGAATGTGCATAACGCACATACCATCTGGCGACTGATTTGAAGCCTGTATACATGCACACGCAATCCATTCCAAGGCCCCTACAGCGATCGATTAGATTATAGCCTACACATACAGGAAGAGGCCGGGACTACTATTAGAGATCCATTTGATACGTTTACTCAGCCGACAGATCGATTAGAGGATTACTCGATTACCTATCGCACATCGCTGGAATTTCAGTCGGCTTGGCGATCTCTTCTTTTTTCTTGAAAAAGGAAACCGAGCTGGGTTGCAGGGCAACTGGCCGATGGCAGCAGACGGCAGTTGCATGGAACAACGCCACCGACATCATACCATGATCACAGAAGAAAGCATCCAGTGCTGAGGGAAAGTCTAATCTTTGATACAAAACTTCAAAACCCTATCCTTTTACTAATATAACACATCCAAATTTTCAATGTAGTTTTTATAATCAAGTTCATATTTATCTATTTTAGATCATCTACCTAAAGCCTATAATTAATTAAGTATATGTCATGGTTATATAGCCATTTAAGAATAAACATTTTAAAAAATTTAGGACCTCATTTCGATTTTCGTCCCGGGCCCCTAAATTTCAGGAGACGGCCCTGGTAATAGGTGTCACTCTCGTGATGGGGTCATGCCAGGTAGGACGACTATGCCATTATTATGAGTTCCAGGCACACCGTTGGTCCCCGCATGGTTGATACTGTCCAGAGTCGGTGCTCGTAAGACGTACAACATGTGGGCTGGGTACCAATCGAGTGGACCTATTTGTCTAGTATCGTTAGGCGAAAGATGATGATCGGGTACTTACCTCGGGTATACGTGATATACCGCGAGTCGTGGATGACACGGAAGTTTCCCGTTTCTCGTAGGTCCAGCGTACTACCTCTGCAGAGTGTCAAACTATTCGAATAGCCGTGTCCACGGTCAAGGACAGTTGGGTGGTGCTGCTTAAACTACGTCCAACGTTTCCGCATAAACCAAGTGTGTGTGTGTGAGTTCAGTGAATGGTGTTAATAACCGGAGTTACTTGAGGAATTGATATGACCAAGTTCGGTGACTTGGCATATAGGGTGAACCCGGTGTGTTCAACCCTTGTCAGATATGTTGATATCTGTAACCTGTTCTTCAAGAGTAGTTCTTTAACTAGTTGCATATACTTGATCATTCCACCAGATTGCATTCCACCAAAGATACATGTTACTGTTATTCTTCACTATCAATGTTCATATCATGGGCTGTTTGCGAGTACATTCAAAGTACTCATTGGCTTGCCACTGGTTATATTATTAACCAGACATGGAAGGACCGGAGTTTGGCGACGAGTACGCCCTCGGAGACGAACCTGCGATCTAGGACGCTTCCAAGTCAGAATGCCTGTCCGTGTAGGCTTGATGCCATGGGCACCGCTTAGCCCTTACAAGTTTCCGCTACCCGATGTATCTGTTTAATTGGCCTTAGGCCTTGCTCTTGAACCCGACCTTCTGGTCGTTTGATGTAATAATTTTGGTACTTGGATGTAAGACTCTATTATTCAGTATCTGTGTTCAGTGAACATTGATCCTTGGGGTCACTGGGCACGGCGAACTCGACTTGCTAGTCGGGGTCCCCACAATTTAATTTGCCGTCTGCCCCCTCATGGCAAAGATTCTTTGTCGTCCGCCTTACAAAAGCAGACAGCAAAGAACCTCTTCACCGGATATTTTTTTGCCGTCTATTTTGCCATCTGCTGACGGACGGCAAAGCCTTTGCCGTCCGTGGTTCCCCCCTTTGCCGTCAACCATGGCAGACAGCAAATTCTTAGATTCCTGTAGTGCTAAGGTGTTAAACAATGGAGCCTACCGACTCTACAATCTCCAGAAGAGGACACATGAACCGCGCGCATGGAATGCGGATCTACTGAAGCATTTTAAGCTTGATTACTCGTCTATCCGACGTAACCCACGAAGTTGCTGAATAAAGTTGCTTGTCAGAGTCATCACTTCTTCAATTTTAATCGATTCCGGTCAATTGGCTACGCGCCTTAAAACGTACTCCGAGTGAAGAGCGATCCTCACACTCGAGGAGCTTAGCTGCCAACAAGATTCACCTAAGTTAACAATCTCTTCCAAGTGGATAAAAACTATTCACTCGGACGCTTAGCTGCGAACCAGTCTTCGCCTAAGTCCGAAAACGTACTCCGAGTGAAGAGCGATCCTCACACTCGGGGAGCTTAGCTGCGAACAAGATTCGCCTAAGTTAACAAACTCTTCCGAGTAGATAAAAACTATTCATTTGGACGCTTAGCTACGAACCAGTCTTCTCCTAAGTACAAAAATGTAATCCGAGTGAAGTGCGATCCTCACACTCGGGGGCTTAGATGTGAACAAGATTCTCCTAAGTTAACAAACTCTTCCGAGTAGATAAAATCTATTCACTCGGACGCTTAGCTGCAAACGAGTCTTTGCCTAAGTACAAAAACGTACTCCGAGTGAAAAGCGATTCTCACACTCGGGGGCTTAAATGCAAACAAGATTCGCCTAAGTTAACAAACTCTTCTGAGTGGATAAAAACTATTCACTCAGACGCTTAGCTGCGAACCAGTCTTCGCCGAAGTACAAAAACGTACTCCGAGTGAAGAGCGATCCTCACACTCAGGGGTTTAGCTACGAACAAGATTCACCTAAGTTAACAAACTCTTCCAAGTGGATAAAAACTATTCACTCGGATGCTTAGCTGTGAACCAGTCTTCGCCTAAGTAAAAAAACATGCTCTGAGTGAAGAGCGATCCTCACACTCGGGGGCTTAGGTGCGAACAAGATTCGCCTAGGTTAACAAACTCTTCCGAGTGGATAAAAACTATTCACTCGAACGCTTAGCTGCGAACCAGTCCTCGTGTATGTACAAAAACGTACTCCGAGTGAACAGCGATCCTCACACTCGGGGGCTTAGCTGCGAACAAGATTCGCCTAAGTTAACAAACTCTTCCGAGTGGATAAAAACTATTCACTTGGACGCTTAGCTGCGAACCAGTCTTCGCCTAGGTACAAAAACATACTCCGAGTGAAAAAATCCCTCGCACTTGGGGGCTTAGCTGAACATTATTCACCTAAGTTAAAATATAGTCCGAGTGGGAAAAAGATTTCACACTCAGAAACTTAGCGCCGAGCAAATCGCCTAAGTTAAAACTTTTTCCAAATGAATAGCGATGTATTCACTCAAAGGAAACCAAACAAATCTTGCAAATATCAAAAGTAGATATATTCAAAAGAGTTCAGCACGGATCAAAGTTATCCGTGCAGCCACAAAGTACTCGGGATCAACACCCGAACGAATTTTAAGCGATACATCGACCACTCAGCATAGCGAGGCAAATTTAAAGTTTTTAGGAATAACAATAGTTTTCTCTTCAAGGACCTCCTGGACTTGCAGGCTCGACAAAGGTATCGAGATTCATTCCATCAGCAATGCGAGTCGCAGCACTGATGAAAGTCTCCATAAAATCTTCGAACTGGAGCTTCTTTGTATTTGCTACTTGCAGCATTTTCAGTTTTTCCTCCCTTGCCTCCTTACAGTGGACCCTGACGAGAGAAAGAGTAACATCAGCCCCGCACCGAGCAGCAGATTTCTTCCAGGCTTGAACTCTCTCGGGAACCCGACCCAGGTCGACGAGGAACGTATCTTTAGGCCATACCTCTTTGTCGATTCCTCCCACAGCAGCTCGTAGTCGAGTGAAGTATCCTTGAACTTTCGCGAGGCGGCACTTGAGGCGATACATGTTTATGGCCAAGTCATCAGAAACAGGAAACTTGATGGGGTCCAAGTATGGCTCCACCTCTAAGGTTTCTTTCTTGAAGTCATGACAGAATTATGTGGAAGAAGAGAAATGAAGCATCAGCTGCATGTCATTCGAAGAAAAGTGTAAAGACTCACTCGGCAAAGAGAACATACCAATGAGGGACGCAAGCATCTTCGCCAGCAAATCTTTTACAAAACTTTCTATGGCATTTCTCACCCCTCTTTGCCATAGAGTAAGCTTCTTTGCCCACTCGTCTCTTTCTTTCTTCATTTTTTCATTTTCATCCATCAACTTATCAAAGTACGCAAGCTTCAGTTCATCACCTTCGGACTTCTCCTTCAGCTTGGCAAGGACTAGATCCTTGTCTTCCAGCACCTTTTTCATTGCATCACACTCCAGCTTTAGTTGGTTCTTCTCACATTCCATCTGGGTACACTACGACCCAATCTCGCAAGCCTTCTGAAAAACATCCGAGTGGAAAAATAAGTTTCATTCGGCACAATTATTTTTCTACTTCCGAGTGGAAAACACAAGTCATTCGACACAATTATTTCTCTACTTCTTCCGAGTGGAGAAATACAAGTCATTCGACACAATTATTTTTCTACTTCCGAGTGGAGAAATACAAGTCATTCGACATAATTATTTTTCTACTTGCGGAAAAATAAAAGGCTATCGATAGTTGGATTAACGGCCCACCGCACCCACCCAAGTTCTTATGACTACTGCCCTTCGTAAACGATCTACACTAGTCTCGGGGACTACACCTAGTGGGTGCACTTAGCGTGCCCCCACTTGATACAAAACTACTCGGCTAGGCCAGGTTGCCCGAGTCATGCATTTACTCATTCTCAATTAGTCCATTGCCGAGGCAAGCACTCGACAACGGTCTCGGGGAGTGCATCCAGTGGGTGCACTAAGAGTGCCCCCACTGGAATACAGAAAAACTAGACCAGGTCTGACCTGGCCGAGTCAAAAATAGAGCATACATCTTAACTTCAGACTACTGATGATGCAAGCAATCAACAGCGGTCTCGGGGACTACACCCAGTGGGTTCACTAAGCGTGTCCCCACTGGAGTAAACAGAACCTACTATGCGTCGAAGACCCAGTGGGTGTAAAGTAATAAAGCAAGATTGACAAGATCGACAACATTCAATCGGATTGACAAACAAGATTCAATCGGAAAATAACTTACAGTTGAACTTACTCGGATGATCGCTTCGAGTGCCGAGCTGGCGTGATACGCCAATTTGATGGCCTCGAACACCTCCTTTGTGCGTTGCATCATCAGCTTGGCCTGGATCATCGCCTCTTTGGCAGCGCCAGTCTGCTCCTCTAGGACGCGATGCATAGAGAATGCAATTGATTAAGAAGGGGGCATCACGACAGGGGTAGCTTGGGTTACCAGAGGCGCACTCTGCATAGTTGTCACGACAGTTGACCCAGTCAGAGGGGTCGTCGCCATAGCACCCGAACCGACTGGAGGAGCATTCAACACAGGCGTCACATGCATCCCCAGTGCACATGTAACCGGCTTAGCAGGAGTTTGTTCTGTAGTTGTATGTTGAGGGTCTGGATCGTCATCCAAGAAAATGACACCCGAAGCTGAAATGGTGATGGTCAAATCAGTCCTGGTCCAATATATAAAATGGAGTGAAGCTAATGTTTATCATACCTGGTCGAGGTGCGGGCTGATCCACTATGGCCAGGTCCATACGATCCTCTCCCGTCTCGACATGAGTCAACACCTAAGTGGCAGCACTCGCAAACAAATTGCACTCGGTCACCAGATGTTTGAATAGACACAATGGTGAGATGAAAAAGACAAACACTCACACTGATGCAACTGGCACGGCGATTCTCATTCACGGCAAAGCCTTCCGTAATTTCGACGCGTCACGCTTTGGCTGTTTTGCAGCCTTCTCCACAGAGTCGGGTGCGACGTCTCGGACCCGCTTCACACTTCTGCTGCTGGAAGCGACGGTTCTACTCGGTACAGCTGATGGGTCATGGCGTTGTTTAGTTTGTGATTCTCGGTGTGGAGGAGATTATTCTTCTTCCTCACTGTCTTCTGAAGTGTCTTCGCTCTCTTCGTTGTCATCCACATATTTACTATCGGCACTACCACCTTCACTTTCTCCTCCAAGGTCGAACTGATCCCCGTTGGGCACAGGAGAGTGCAGGTTGGTCCATTCCTGCAAAGCACATAGATAACAGAGTCAATCGGATGAATATGCAATCACTCGAGGAAGGCATAATTACAATCATAAAAGATGTAACATACCAACTTCTGCGGCTTATTCTCAGCAGAATATCGCCCGACTCATTTAGATCCCACGGGGTGGTCGCAAGGACTAGTGATGCTTCTGATCCACTGGCTTACCGTCTCTTCATCAACTTCCTCTAGACGCGACCGAGTGGAATGTTCATAACCAGAGTAATGCCACATGGCATGGCCCCTTGCCTAAAGAGGTTGGATGCGCCGACTGAGAAACGTCTCCAGCAGTTCCAAACTAGTCAGCCCGTTTCTAACCAAGTTAATCACTTCACCCGCCAACATCTCCACTTCTGCCTTCTCATCCTCGAATATAGTCAATATACTAGGAGCAGTCGGACGATATAAAGTGAAGGGGGGAAGGCCAGTCGACATGTTCGGAGATTCAATATCATTGAAGTAGAACCATGATGACTGCGAGTTCCTAACCGATTCAGGGAGGGTCATCGGAGGATAAGTACTCCTATTCCTCTTCTGAATTCCTATGCCACCACACAACTGAATAACGTTGGTCCGAGTGTCCCCAAGATTCACTTTTTTCACTGTTTGGGATCGGGCAGTAAATATTTTCTTGAACAAACCCCAATGAGGAGGGTAGCCCAAGGAACACTCGCACAGAGTGATGAATGCAGTGTTGGAAATATGCCATAGAGGCAATGATAAAGTAGTTATTATTATATTTCCTGTTTCAAGATAATCGTTTATTATCCATGCTATAATTGTATTGAATGAAAACATAAATGCATGTGTGGATATATAGACAAAACAATGTCCCTAGTAAGCCTCTAGTTGACTAGCCAGTTGATCAAGGATGGTTAGGGTTTTCTGACCATATGCAAGTGTTGTCACTTGACGATTGGATCACATCATTAGGAGAATGATGTGATGGACAAGACCCAAATTATAAATGTAGCATGTGATCATGTTATTTTGTTGCTATTGTTTTCTGCGTGTCAAGAATTCATTCCTATGACCATGAGATCATGTAACTCACTGACAGCGGAGGAATACCTTGTGTGTATCAAACGTCACAATGTTACTGGGTGACTATAAAGGTGCTCTATAGGTATCTTCAAAGGTGTCCGTTGAGTTAGCATGGATCAAGACTGGGATTTGTCACTCCGTGTGACGGAGAGGTATCTCGGGGCCCACTCGGTAATACAACATCACATATAAGCCTTGCAAGCAATGTGGATAATGTGTTAGTAATGGTATCTTGTATTACGGAATGAGTAAAGAGACTTGCCGGTAACGAGATTGAAATAGGTATAGAGATACCGATGATCAAATCTCGGGAAAGTAACATACCGAAGGACAAAGGGAATGGTATAAGGGATTATATGAATCCTTGGCACAGAGGTTCAATCGATAGGATCTTCGTAGAATATGTAAGATCCAATATGGACATCCAGGTCCCGCTGTTGGATATTGACCGGGGAGTGTCTCAGGTCATGTCTGCATAGTTCGCGAACCCGCAAGGTCTGCACACTTAAGGTTCGGTGATGTTTCGGTATAGTTGAGTTATAGGTGTTGGTGACTGTTGGGGATGTGACCCGTGGATGACCCGCCCTAATTGGGTCGGGTTATCCAGTGAGCGATTCATCCAGATATTGAGTTGGGCTTTGTTTGGGCCGAATCAAAGTCATACGACGAGTACGACTCTTGGCGGATCTCCCGACTTTGGGAGATGGCGACTTAGAGACCACAATGGTCACGAGTTGTAGGAAGGAAGGGACTCTTGTAAACCCTAAGGCCTCGACCTATATATAAAGGCGAGTCCCAGGGAGGATAGGGCAGGTTAGAAATCATCGAGTGCTAGGTTAGGCGAGTTACGCCTCCCTTGTAATCGAATCCATATCAATACACACAAAGCAGGACGTAGGCTATTACCTCCTCTCGAGGGGCCGAACCTGGGTAAATCACCGTGTTTCTCCCGCTTAACCCCTTTGAGTTGCCACCAAGGTGTGATGGTTCCAGTACTAAGTCCTTTCACGAGGACATCTGCCGTGACAAAACCACGACAGTTGGCGCCCACCGTGGGGCCTACGCACGGTGGAGTTGAGTTCTCAAAGGGAGCCCTACCAGGGTTTGGGAGTTACGCGACGGCGCTCATGTCTCGGAGCCGCCTCGGGATAAACTACATCGACAACCAACAATGGGGACCTGAAGCGAATTCGATTGAATCTGGCTACAGGGTCCCCTTCGGCAAGATCAACGTCTTCATCGGCATGATCGGATCACCTATTCCTAAGCCGGACATCCCCACCTACATCATCGAGCCGGCCAGGTACGTCCGCCCAGTCATAACACAAAACTTAACTCGCCCGGTCTTTGTGGGGTTCACGTAGGGATCGGAGGAGCCAGAGCACCAAGCGACTCAGGAGACTACCCCGATCAACTCGTACGACGAATCATCCATGGGCGACTCAGATTCCATCCGGTCCCTCCATGGGGATGGTCTCGGAGGCTTATCACTGGCCATGGATCCGGAAGTCCTCGATCGAACCCGCCGCCAGATCGCCATCTACATGGCCGGTGCGACTCAACCGACACAAAGCCCTACTGGAGGCACTGGGACTAGTGAGACGTCCAGAAGCCCAGCCGCAGTCCTGGTGGATTTAGCGGCAGAGATCACGAGATTAATGGAGACTCACCTCATGCTGGAGAACCAAGAGGAGGTAAACGCAGAGTTAGCAAAGCTCAGAGAGACGGTGGCTAAAGCCCACCAGGATGCTGAGATGGAATCCGCCAGAATTGAGACTCGACAAGCCCAAATTATGACCGAAAGGATGCGTTTAAACACTGATAATTGGCGGCTTGAAAGACAGCAGCGCGCGTCCGACGCCGTCCATCAGCGGAGACACCAGGGTCGCCTGCCCCATGACCTCAATCCGACCCGTCTGTTCGATACTCCACGAACCCCCGGGATAGGAGTTGCCCCGGCAGGAGGACCGGGCCGCCCATCTAACCCACCGGATCATCCGATCGAGGGCCAAATTCCTCGTTTTCGGACGCGTCAATGCCACTTCTCCAACCCGGTGGATAATGTGCTTGCCGCAACTCGCCACCTGGAGTCTCTTCCGATTCATGGCAACACCCCAGCTGAGATAGAAGCAAGGAATGCCATCGAGATGTTGAAGACAGCGGTGGTCCAAAACGCCCAGGTCTCGCACAGCCTTGAGAGGTTGCACTCCACCCCTCAGGCAAGCTATACCAGGAGTAGGCGGAGGACCAGCCTGCCGTAAATAGTGGCCCGCGACACTTCCCGCAGGACAACCCGCCCGAGCGAAACCCGCCGGGCAGAGATCTCCCGAACATCCAAGACGCCCCGGCCCCCCCTCGTAGGGGGCGGAGGGCGAGTTGGGGTACCGTGCTTGTCCCCAGCCCTTCGGAACGAAAGAATGCCCAAGGATTTTAAAGGACCAAGGAAAGTGCCTAATTATACACCAGATCTCAAACCAACGTCATGGATCGAGGGTTATGAGATCGCCATGGACATGCTCGACGTAAACGAGGCGGTTTGCGCCAGATACTTCACCCTGTTGCTCGAGGGATCGGCACGCACTTGGCTGAAAAACTTACCTCCCAATTCCATCCAGTCCTGGGCCGAGCTAAAAGAGCGTTTCATCAAAAACTTCCGGGGAACCTGTAAACGTCCGATGACGATTGTCGACCTACAACACTGCGTACAACGCCCGGATGAGTCGGCACACCATTGGTCACGGCGGGTTGCAGAAATTATTCATTCGTCAGATGGTATCACGGCAGCACAAGCTGTGCTTATCCTCGAGCACAATTGTCACTACGAACCCTTGGTCCAGAAGTTGGGGCGACTCAAACGGAAGGTTCAGGACATGGGCGAACTGATGGACACCCTCACTAGGTATTCCGAGGCCGATGATACTAAGGATCCCGACAAGGATGGTAAGGTTAACTCGCCTAAAAAGGGCGCAACCGTCACAATCAAGGGACCAATGGCAAGCGTAGACCACAGGAGGAACCCTCGGACTTGGTTGCCAACACCAATGCTAATTACGGAAAAAAGAAGAATCAAGGTTTCAGTGGGAAAAGGCCGCGTAACTATGAGGAGCTACTCAAGGGCCCTTGTCCGCACCACGCCACGGCTGACGGCCCGGCGAGTCATTCTTGGGAGAACTGCTTCGTGATGCGAGAGTTTCGGGCAGAGGCGATCAAAAAGAGTCAAAACAAAGATCCAGACCGGCGCCAGGACCAACTCGCCGCGCCCAACCAAAGACAGAACCCCTTCGGTGGCTTTCCCGAACAGGGGGCACAGGGAGGCCCGCAGCCGGGCGGCGGCCAGTACCCGGTAGACCATTAGCGGCAGTACAACCCGCCGGGAGCTTTCCACCAACCACCCCCACAGGGGGCTCCACATGACCAGGATGATAATGGGGGCTTCCGCAACAACCCCAAACAGCTAAGTAATGGGCAGTACCACGTTTTTACTACTAATGCTTGCAGGCGTGATAAGAAGGTGAATCACCGGGCGTACAGCGTCTCTGATCCGGCGATCCCCAGATATCTTCATTGGTGTGAGCAGAGCATAACATGGAGCAGGGAGGATCACCCGCCAAGAATAGATAATCCGGGCGATCTGGCGTTGGTCGTGGCCCCCCAAGTGGGGGCTACACCCTGTCAAAAGTGTTAATGGATGGTGGCAGCAGCATCAATATCCTATACTTCGATACCTTCTAGAGGATGAATCTATTGGAGAAAGACTTGATGCCTTCAACCACGGTTTTCCATGGAATTGTCCCGGGCAAGTCGGCTTATCCCATAGGCCGGGTCAGGCTCACGGTGGCATTTGGAACTGCGCAGAACTACAGGTTGGAGTCTCTGATATTTGAGGTGGTCAAACTGAAAAGCCCCTACCATGCGCTGTTCGGGCGACCGGCTTACGCCCGTTTCATGGCCCGCCCGTGCTATGTCTACCTCAAGCTCAAAATGCCTGGTCCTAAAGGACCCATCACAGTTGAGGGAGATAGAAGGATCGCAAAGGAATGTGAAGAAGGGGACGCAATGTACGTTGAAGTCGCCTGCGCGGCAGAAGAACTCAAACACCATCGGGCCAATGTTGACCCGGCGGATATGTCGCCACTCAAGAAGCCAACCACAGATTCTGAGTCGCCCCTCAAATTCAAGCCGACGGATGACACTAAGACAATTGATTTCGTGCCTGGCGATTCATCCAAGCAGTTCACCATTGGGACAGGTCTGGATCCCAAATAGGAAAGTGCGCTCATCGAATTCATCCTTGAGAATCGGGACATCTTTGCATGGAAACCTTCTGACATGCCTGGTGTACCGAGAGAATTCGCTGAGCACCATCTTAATGTTGACCCAAAATGCAAGCCTGTCCAACAGTACCTTCCCAGATTTAACGAGGAGCGACGCAAGGCGATTGGAGAAGAAGTCGCCCGTCTTTTAGCCGCCGGGTTCATCGTGGAAGTTTTCCACCCCAAATGGTTGGCTAACCCGGTGTTGGTACTCAAGAAGAATGGCACTTTCCGTATGTGTATTGACTATACAGATCTCAATAGAGCTTGTCCCAAAGATCCCTTCGCTCTTCCCCGCATGGATCAAATCATTGACTCGGTGGCGGGATGCGAACGATTGTGCTTTTTGGACGCCTATTCAGGTTATCACCAGATCAAGATGGCCATGGAAGATCAGGAGAAGATGGCCTTCATAACCCCCTTCGGGGCCTTTTGCTATGTGTCCATGCCGTTCGGACTCAAGAGCGCGGGGGCGACTTATCAACGCTGCATCCAGAATTGTCTTCGTAACCAAATTGGTCACAACGTCCATGCTTATGTCGACGACATTGTGATCAAGACCCGCCAGGGGGAGACACTACTGGAGGACCTTAAGGAGACTTTTGATAATTTACGGGTATATCAGATGAAGCTAAATCCTACCAAGTGCGTTTTTGGTGTACCTGCAGGAAAATTGCTGGGTTTCTTGGTATCGGAGGGCGGCATCGAGGCTAACCCGGACAAGATTGAAGCGGTTACCTCTCTCGGAAAACCGGCGAATGTTAATCAAGTTCAATGACTGGCGGGTCACATTGCGGCTTTAAGTCGTTTTGTGAGTCGCCTAGGGGAAAAGGCGATTCCTCTTCATCAATTGTTGAGGAAATCCGATCGATTCGTGTGGACAGATGAAGCAGACGAGGCGCTCGAGGCCCTAAAACGCCAATTGGTTAACCCGTCGGTCCTCGCTGCCCCGACTGAAAAGGAGCCTGTGCTTGTGTATATCGCGACAAATTCCAAGGCAGTAAGCGTGGCCGTGGTCGTTGAAAGAAACGAGGAAGGGAAAGAGTAGCCAGTGCAACGCCCGGTATATTTTATCAGTGAGGTGTTAACTCTTTCCATACAGCGATACCCGCATTGGCAAAAACTAGTCTATGGGGTGTTTATGGAAAGTCGAAAGCTTACGCATTATTTCCAGGAGCACCCGATCACCGTGGTCAATTCTGCTCCCCTTGGTGACGTCATCCAGAACCGGGAGGCAACAGGGCGAATTGCCAAATGGGCGATAGAGCTTGGGTCTCATCACATACAATATACCCCCCGCACAGCTATCAAGTCCCAGGCATTAGTTGATTTCGTTAACGACTGGACAGAACTGCAGGCTCCGGAAGATCGGCCTGACCTTACCTACTGGACTATTTACTTTGATGGATCCAGGCAGTTGGAAGGCTCGGGGGCTGGTGTGGTGTTAGTGTCCCCTCAAGGAGATAAGTTCTGTTACGTTCTCCGACTCATGTTTCCCTGCACCAATAATGCGGCGGAATATGAAGCTTTGCTTCACGGCTTGCGACTCGCAAAAGAGATGAACCTAACACGAGTCAGATGTTTTGGTGATTCAGATTTGGTGGCGCAACAAGTTTCGGGTACCTGGGACTCTCGGGATCCCATGATTGCGGCTTACAGACGAGCTGTTTCTGATGTGGCGGGTCATTTTCATGGATATCAGGTGGACCATATTGATCGGCGACTCAACGAGGCAGCTGATGCTCTCTCACGACTCGGCTCACAAAGAAAACCGGTTCCCCCTAATGTTTTTCTGGATATCTTGCATAAGCCGTTCGTGGCTTTACCCACAGAGGAGGAATTGCCGATACCAGATCCCGAGTCTCAGCTCGTGGCGGCTCTCCATGTCACTCCGGATTGGGTTCTCCCTTATCTGGCTTATCTCACTCGCGGTGAATTACCCACCGACGAAGTTTTGGCTCGCCAGATCGTTCGACGCAGCAAATCCATGGTCATCATTAATGGCGAGTTATATAAACGGAGTGCTTCTAGGGTCTGTCAGCGATGCGTTTCCCTCGAGGAAGGATGCGTGATCCTAAATGACATTCATTCCGGAGACTGCGAACACCACGCCGGCTCACGTTCTTTGGTATCAAAGGCTTTTCGACATGGTTTCTTTTGGCTGACGGCTCATGCAGATGCGGAAGACATAGTATGTCGGTGCGAGGTGTGCCAACGTTATGGGAGACAGGCTCATGTGCCGGCTCAAGAATTGAGAATGACTCCCATTACTTGGCCTTTTGAAGTCTGGGGGCTGGACATGGTCGGTCCCTTTAAAATGTCCTCCAACAAAAAGACTCACCTATTGGTGGCAGTTGATAAATTCACCAAGTGGGTTGAGGCGGAACCAGTTGGAGCTTGCGATGCAGAGACAGCGGTCAAATTTCTGAAAAAGCTTATTTTCCGTTTTGGATATCCGCACAGTATTATCACGGACAATGGTACTAACTTGTCCCAAGGAGCGATGCAGGATTTTTGTCGTCGAGAACATATCCGGCTTGATGTTTCTGCGGTTGCTCACCCACAGTCCAACGGGCAAGCAGAGCGGGCGAATCAGGAGGTCTTGCGAGGGATCAAACCTCGACTCATGGTTCCCGTGGAAAGGACTCCAGGGTGTTGGGTTGAAGAGTTACCTTCGGTACTGTGGAGTATTCGGACCACCCCGAACCGATCCACGGGATTCACCCCCTTCTTTTTGGTCTATGGAGCAGAGGCTGTTCTCCCTACTGACATAAGGCATGACTCTCTTAGAGTCGCCGCATATGTGGAGCACGATAATGAGCTGGCGCGTCAGGATTCCTTGGATGCCTTGGAAGAGGCGCGTGACCTGGCTGCGGCCCGTTCGGCTATCTATCAGCAAGATTTGCAGCGTTATCATAGTCGCCGGGTTAAGAGTCGGACCTTTCAGGAGGGCGACTTAGTACTTCGTCTAATACAAGATCGGGCAGGCATGCACAAGCTGTCACCCCCTTGGGAAGGGCCGTTCGTCGTCAGCAAAAACCTCCGCAATGGCTCTTATTATTTGATGGATCTTCGGCCTAATCGACCGACCACAGAGGCTGAGTCAACTCGCCCCTGGAATATTGCTCATTTGCGGCCTTACTACACCTGAGCTCTTAAAGCTCCACATTTTGTAAGTTTTTCAGTTTCATTATGAAGTAATAAAATACTCCCCGACTTGGGGCTTCTTCATTAAAAAGAGCAAATTGTGTCATCATGTTGCGACCTTATGAGCCGACAGAACATGCATTTAGGGTGGGTGCACGAGCTTTCTGACTCGCCTCCCCCTGTCGCGACCTTATGAGCCGACGAAACCTGCATTTAGGGTGGGTGCACGAGCTTTCTAACTCGCCTCCCCCTGTCGCAACCTTATGAGCCGACGAGACCTGCATTTAGGGTGGGTGCACGAGCTTTCTGACTCGCCTCCCCCTGTCCCGACCGTATGAGCCGACGAAATCTGCATTTAGGGTGGGTGCACGAGCTTTCTGACTCGCATCCCCCTGTCGCGACCTTATGAGCCGACGAAACCTGCATTTAGGGTGGGTGCACGAGTTTTCTGACTCGCCTCCCCCTGTCGCGACCTTATGAGCCGACGAAACCTGCATTTAGGGTGGGTGCACGAGCTTTCTGACTCGCCTCCCCCTGTCACGACCTTATGAGCCGACGAAACCTGCATTTAGGGTGGGTGCACGAGCGTTCTGACTCGCCTCCCCCTGTCGCGACCTTATGAGCCGACGAAACCTGCATTTATGGTGGGTGCACGAGCTTTCTGACTCGCCTCCCCCTGTCGCGACCGTATGAGCCGACGAAATCTGCATTTAGGGTGGGTGCACGAGCTTTCTGACTCGCCTCTCCCTGTCGCGACCTTATGAGCCGACGAAATTACTGTTATTATGGCATAGTCCTGAAGGTTTTAAGCCTTTTCCTTTCTAAATACTTGTTGAAAATATCTATAGTTTGTTTGTTTTCACATATGCTGTTTTCAAAGTTTGAGACAGGAGGGTGATAAGAATTGTTTCATCCATGGCGAATTAAGCATTATAGAAGACTCTTATAAAGGCGGGTTAAATATTTCAAATCGCCTTAAGGGCGATATAAGGGTTCTCGCAGAAGGTATCATCAAAAACAGTACTGACTTGCGGAAAAAGGACCTATTACATGGCTCTCAGGCCAAATTTAATAAAGTTTACTTCGCTAGCGCCTCGGGATCATCCTGACGTGAGCTCTGGCCGACTTCGATTTGCACGTCGCCCAATACCAAATTGCACCTGGCCAAAGCAGCAAAGTCGTCTTCGTCAGTCAGAATTGATGCCAAGTCTGCTTCCAAGTCGAAAGGATTCCTGGGTCGCCGAGGAGTTAGGTTGGTCGTCACGAAGGTTGGCGGGCTGACTTTCTTATTTTTGCTATCATAAGCCGCCTGGTATTTCGTTAAATCAAGGCTTGCGGCAAGTTGAGTTGCAGCCAGCCGAGAGTCCTTGAGGACTCGCTGATAATCCTCTTCAACAAATTCTGATCCATCATCCTTGAGCTGAGGAAAGCCGGCGGCTACTTCCTCTAAGTTAATCTCTGGAGCATACGCCAAGCAGCGACTCAGGGCAGTCAGAACACCTTTCCGGGCGGCTGACCGAGTTAACTTGCCGATCTGGGGGGAAGTGTAGACAAGCAGCCAAGCACCTTGTTGATGGAAGTGATAGGTTCTTTGGCACCCATCACAGCTTTGACGGTCAAAACGCTGCCTGTGTACAATTGTTGTGTCAGCGTATAAATCGCCTTCAGCATCAACACACAGTCTTCTTGCAGATTGGCGGCTCTTGGACCTGAATTATGATGATTAGCGACTTAACATCAGTGTTATGGGTTTTAAAAAAAGAAGAAAGGATGAGGTCGAAGATTTGAGTAAAGCTTACCAAAGACGGCTTGCGTCATGTTGGAGATATGACGTTTTAAGCCGGATAACTCCTGTTGAACAGTCGCCAGCTTAGCTTCAGCTTTCTCTGCTCTCTTCAAGGCGGCGTTCTGATCAGCTTGAGCCTTATTTAACTCGACCTTGAGTTTCACCAGTTCGGCCAAGGCCAATTGACACTTTTCCTCCAACTGAGTTCGGGCGTCTTGTTGTCCAGCTAAATTCTTCTTTAAGTCGCCCAGCGCTGATTCGGTCTGAGCAAGATTTTCCTATTGAAGATTTAAGATAAGGGCAAGTCTCAGAACTACTACAAAGCAATATCCTTGACACTTGGGGGCTAATGTATAATTTTTTCAGATAAAATTATACAAAAATCAAGACCCGGCTCATCTTTTTACTGATGACCCGGCCCTTGGGGGTTACTGGTCGCAAGATGTTTGTCCAAAATTTCAAAGACCCGGCTCATCCTTTTTACTGATGACCAGGCCCTTGGGGGTTAATAGGAATAATGGAGTATAGCAAAACTTACAAACTTACCTCATGTTTTTTGTTTAGCATCTGCAGCAGGTTTTTCTCCATCTCATAGCTTGCCTCCAGGCGACTTGCAAAGCCAGAGCAGAGTTCCTTAAAATCGAAATTGGCATATTCGGACAGTTTTTCTTTGGAAAGTCCAGACTCGGGAATGCCGTGGGAAGAGGATGCCACATGTTTGGATAAAACTGCCGCCACCGGTTTAGAAAAGCCAGAACCGGTAATAACCACAGCATCTGGGTCTTCCGTTGTTGTCAATGGGCTCGGCAGCTTAGGGGCATCCATTGCTTCTCTTGGCGACCCAGGAAGATCCACTTGAGTCGCGGGCTCAGTTTGATCCGGAGTCGGAGTTGTTTCCCTCATGGGTTCTGGAGCTGCGTCAGGAGTTGATCCGCTGGTTTTCCTCTTCTTGGCTTGTGCCCTGGAAAAACGGGGAATAAGCGCATTAAGGAATTGGAAAGCTCGTTATTCTCAAAGGTCACGACAAGGTTATCAAAAGACTTACCCCGGAACTCGAATCATCGGTGGAAGTGTTGACATCACTAAGTCGCCCGAGGTGGGAGGAGAGTTCTGCAAAAGAGTTATATGTCAATCATACAGGCGGGTTATGAGCGTGACCCAAAGAGAAATGGAGAATGGCTACTCATAAAGAGTACCTCGCTTGGTTTTCTTTTATTTGTTGCCGGTAGGCCGGATACCAGGTCGCCAGAATGACTTCGCGTTTTCCGGTTTGAGGCGTGCTGTGCTTTCTTCAGTAGGAAATTCGGTTCCGGATAAGAATTTGGATGAGAGAGGGGAAGTTTCCCACAAATTCGCCTGGTTGGCTTAGGTGGAGAAGGAGATGAATCGGAGGAAACAGAAATTACCTCAACAGAGTCCTCCTGGCTCTCGTTATCCTCATTCTATTTCAAGGAAAGGAAAAGATATAAATAAAAAGGTTAAACAGTGACGGGTGGCGAGTGAAAAGAGGACGGATTTTTACCTCTGAAAGTGCATCGCCGACTTGAGATTCGTCGACTTCGGATGGCTCAGCCGCAGCAGATTTGCCTTTACCCTTGGCTTTCTTCGAGGGCGGCCTGACATTTTTCATGGCTTGCTTTTTGGGTCTCCTAGACCAGAACTTATCTCCTTTCTGAAATGGTATATATTACGAAACCACAATAGAAATAAAGCATAAGGGATAAATACCAAAGGCGGGTCAGGTTTGGTTACCTTGGGCGCTGGGTTAATTTTGCAAAAAGGCTTAAGGCCGATTTGGCCGCACTTTCTCACAGGCTCGCCAGTCAACTTCTTGATGATGGTAACAATGTCCTTTTCCGTTAAAGCTGTGTGAAAATAGCATTGAGGATGATCCAGGGTGCCATCAAACTCACACATCAGACCATCCCGGCGGCTCAGAGGGAGAATACGCCATTCAACCCAGCAGCGGATTAGGTCGACCCCGGTAAGACCATTGTTCGTCAAGGATCTTAGCTCAGATAGTATTGGGATGAACTTCGGTTCCTCTTCCTCGGTAAGCTTGTCTGGGAGCTTGAAGTTAGCCGGAAGGCGAGTTGGCCTGTAACCCAGAAGCTTGTTCTCACCAGCAGCAGACGTCTCTTGACAGTAAAACCAAGACTCACCCCAGCCCTTGGGATGGCTAGGCATGATGAGTGAAGGGAATGGGCTATCCCTGCGGCGCTGGACGTTGACGCCGCCGAGTTCCAAACTGGGGCCATTGTGGAATTTCGTTTGGCGATTCAGATGGAAAAAATACCAAAATAAGGGGACAGAAGGCTCGATCCGCAGATAAGCTTCACAAAGAACTTGGAATTGGCTCAAATTGCTTATGAATTGGGTCCCAGATCCTGGAGTCGGACGTTCATGAAAGTCAAAGCGTCCCTAAGAAATTTTGATCCGGGCGGCTTAAAACCCCGTTCTAGGTGTTCAACAAAAACTACTATTTCCCCTTCTTTGGGGTTAGGGAGATCTTCTCCTAACCCGGTGCGCCAGCCAATGGCATCTTGAGGATCCAAACAGCCCGCTTCCACATAATTGGCTAAAACAGCGTCATCAACCTTGGTAGGAAGCCAGTCACTCTTGAAGACGGCACCCATGCTACAAATAAGTAAAGTATGATATTACATATCTTGGGCACCTACTATATGGGGAATCGGTTCATTTAACCCGCTGAATACTTTGATTAAAGAAAGATTTAACCCGCCAGATCAAAAGGCCGAGTTGGGTTATTATGGCGACTTACGGAAGTATGGTTATTCCTAAAGGCTACGCTCTGAAAATGGTAAAGTCGTTACATTCTGAAGTGCCAGGAGGTGAAGACTACAAACAACTTTTCGCGAAACAGTAAATAAGGAATGGATCTACCACACAAACGCGAAAACCTACGGAATATAACTGGGCGCGAACAGTTTATTATCAAGTGATGCCCTTCGTTTGGTGGAGACATTGTTTCCAAAGATTCGCGAATACAGCGGATAAGTAAAGGTATTCGGGGCACTGGCTATCCAATCAACACTCGTGCTAATTGATTCAACAAGGATAAGTGATTATGTGCGAAAAGCTTCAAAAGTACGGCAATGGCGGAAGTTCAAGCGAGAAATGAATCTACTCATAAGAATGAATGGAAGCCTAACCTGATACTGTCGGGTGAGAAGAGTCGACGATGAGAGGGTTTGCTAAAGAGGCGCGAACGTCCCGTCGAGCGAAGAAGCTTCCGGCGGTAGCAAGGTTCGCGGTGAATGGCGAGGTGATCGACGGTGATGTAGTCGAAGAAGACGGTGGTAGAGGTGATGGTTCCGGCGCGAGGATGGGCGATAGAGGAAGCACACGGGCAGCACCAGAACTCCTCGTGTGGAGGTCGAAGGCGCGGTCGGCGGCGTTTTCCTCGGGGCGATGCGGTTTCCTCGCTGCGTTGGTGGGGAGGAAGGTGACAGGACTGGTAGGTGGGAAGCGACAGTTCTGTCCCCCCCCGGCCTATTTATCGAGGCACGTGCTGGAATCGAGGCACCATGAGCGGGAACCGCCGGGGGATAAAAGATTCGCTATAAATGTGCGCCGAAAATTTCGGGATAATAATGCGCTAAAGATCCGTTGGAGTTGTGGTGATCATCCCGAGAGAAAAAAAAAAGGGGAGTAAGAGAAGGCCAGTTAATAATGATCTGGCGACCTAAGGGATTTTCAGTGTCTAGGAAGCAACGGCGGGTCTGCGATTTTTTGACAGATGAAGAAACAAAAAATAGGGAATGAATCGCCTTTGATGGAGCAGAGATATTGGCATGAAGCCGAAAGGTTCAAGTCAATTTGGGGCCTAATGTTGGGGATGTGACCCGTGGATGACCCGCCCTAATTGGGTCGGGTTATCCAGTGAGCGATTCATCCAGATATTGAGTTGGGCTTTGTTTTTGTCGGATCAAAGTCATACGACGAGTACGACTCTTGGCGGATCTCCCGGTTTTGGAAGATGGCGACTTAGAGACCACAATGGTCACGAGTTGTAGGAAGGAAGGGACTCTTGTAAACCCTAAGGCCTCGACCTATATATAAATGCGAGTCCCAGGGAGGATAGGGCAGGTTAGAAATCATCGAGTGCTAGGTTAGGCGAGTTACGCCTCCCTTGTAATCGAATCCATA
The DNA here is from genome assembly GCF_904849725.1 of Hordeum vulgare subsp. vulgare. Lineage (NCBI taxonomy): Eukaryota > Viridiplantae > Streptophyta > Magnoliopsida > Poales > Poaceae > Hordeum > Hordeum vulgare. The sequence goes on along the minus strand of NC_058518.1, from coordinate 246,349,131 downwards.
TCAATACACACAAAGCAGGACGTAGGCTATTACCTCCTCTCGAGGGGCCGAACCTGGGTAAATCGCCGTGTTTCTCCCGCTTAACCCCTTTGAGTCGCCACCAAGGTGCGATGGTTCCAGTACTAAGTCCTTTCACGAGGACATCTGCCGTGACAAAACCACGACAGTGACCGAAGGTTATTCGGACTCCCGGATGAGATAATGGACGTCACGAGGGTTTCCGGAATGGTCTGGAAACAAAGATTGATATAAAGGATTGTTTCATTTGGCCTCTGGAAAGATTTCGGGCATTACCGGCAGTGTACCGGGAGTGATGAATGGATTCCGGGTTTTTACCGGGAGGGGCCCACCCAACCCGGGAGAGAACCCAATAGCCCAAGGGTGGCACATCAGCCCTTAGTGGGCTCGTGAGGCCAGCCAAAGTGGTCTATGTCGGCTAGAAGAAAAAATCAAAGGAAAAGAAAAAAAAGAGGGAGGTGGGAAGGAATGAGGGGACTCCTCCTTCCCCAAACCGAATTGGAGTTGGTGTCTCCTCCTCCTCCTCTCGGTCGGTGCCCTAGGGGCTCCCTTGATCCCCAAGGCTAGACCCTCCCCTCCTCCTATATATACTAGAGGCTTTAGGGTTTTTGAGACACAACTTTAGCCACGTGCAACCCAAAACCTCTACTTTGTAGTTCTTCGTGTAGATCGGTTTTCTACAGAGCTCTGGCGGAGCCGTGCAGGAATAGATCATCACCATCACCGGCATGTCGTCACGCTGCCGGACAACTCATCTACTTCTCCGTCTCTCTTGCTGGATCAAGAAGGCGGAGATCGTTATCGAGTTGTACGTGTGTTGAACGCAGAGGTGTCGTCCGTTATGCGCTAGATCGGAACGGATCGTGGGACAACGGTGATTTGAATCACGAAGCTTTTCCACTACATCAACCGTGTTTCTTAACGCTTCCCGCTTAGCGATCTACAAGGGTATGTATATCCGATCTCCCTATCGTCGATGAACATCACCATGATAGGTCTTCGTGTGAGTAGGAAATTTTTTGTTTCTCATGCAACGTTCCCCAACAGTAGTATTAGAGCTAGGTTCATGCGTTGATATAATCTCGAGTAGAACACAAAAGTTTTTGTGGGTGTTTATGTTCGATTTGCTTCCCTCCTTAGTCTTTTCTCGATTTGGCGGTATTGTTGGATTGAAGCGGCTCGGACCAACATTACTCGTACGCTTACGAGAGACCCGTTTCATAGACTAACATGCAACTCGTTGCATAAATATGACTGGCGGGTGCATGTTTCTTCAACTTTAGCTGGCTTGGATTTGACCAAGGCGGTCCTTGGAGAGAGGTTAAATAGAAATTTGCACATCCCCGTTGTGGTTTTGCGTAAGTAAGATGCGATAATACTAGATACCCATAGCAGCCACGTAAAACATGGAACAACAAATTAGAGGACGTCTAACTTGTTTTTACAGGGTATGCATGTGATGTGATATGGCCAAAGACATGATGTGATATATTGGATGTATGAGATGATCATGTTGTAATAGTTAAATATCGACTTGCACGTCGATGCTATGGCAACCGGCAGGAGCCATAGGGTTGTCTTTAAACTAATGTTTATGTTTACAGATGCGTTTACTATATTGCTAGATTGTAGATTTAGTAGTAATAGCGTAGATAGCACAACAACCTTGATGGAGGCACGATGATGGAGATCATGGTGTGGCGCCGGTGATGATTAAGATCATGCCGGTGCTTTCGTGATGGAGATCAAGAAGCACAAGATCATGGCCATATCATGTCACTTATGAATTGCATGTGATGTTAATCCTTTTATGCACCTTATCTTGCTTTGAACGACGGTAGCATTATAAGGTGATCCCTCACTAAAATTTCAAGATAAAATTGTGTTCTCCCCTACTGTGCACCATTGCGACAGTTCGTCGTTTCGAGACACCACGTGATGATCGGGTGTGATAGACTCAATGTTCACATAGAAAGGGTGCAAGACAGTTGCACATGCGGAACACTCGGGTTAAACTTGACGAGCCTAGGATGTGCATACATGGCCTCGGAACACATGAGACCGAATGGTCGAGCATGAATCATATAGTTGATATGATTAACATAGAGATGTTTACCACTGAAACTGCACTCAACTCACGTGATGATCGGACTTGAGTTAGTGAATTTGGATCATGCCACACTCAAGTAACTAGAGGGATGTCTATTTCAGTGGGAGTTTATTAGTAATTTGATTAGCTAAACTCTAATTGTCTTGAACATAGTCTAAGTCCACTTTGCAATATTTTATGTTGTAGATCAATGGCTCACGAAGTAGCAACCGTGAATTTCAATACGTTCCTAGATAAAGCTAAGCCGAAAGATGATGGTAGCAACTTTGTAGACTCGGCTCGTAATCTAAGGCTCATCCTACAAGCTGGGAAAAAGAATTATGTCCTTGATGCAGCGCTAGGAGATGAACCACCCGCTACGTCTGACCAAGATGTTTTGAACGCTTGGCAATCATGTAAGGAGGACTACTCAGTAGTTCAATGTGCAATCTTGTATGGCTTAGAACCGGGACTTCAACGATGCTTTGAACGACATGGAGCATATGAGATGTTCCAGGAGTTGAAGTTTATCTTTCAGAAGAACGCCCGTATCGAGAGGTATGAGACCTCCGATAAATTCTATGCTTGCAAAATGGAGGAGAATTTGTGTGTTAGTGAACATGTGCTCAAAATGTTTGGGTACTCAAACCGTCTAGCAGAGCTGGGGATTGAACTCCCGCAAGAGGCTATCACTGACAGAATTCTTCAATCACTGCCACCTAGCTACAAGAGCTTTGTGTTGAACTATAACATGCAAGGGATGAATAATTCACCCGGCGAGTTATTCGCAATGCTGAAAGTCGCAGAGTCAGAATTCCGGAAAGAACATCAAGTGTTGATGGTGAATAAGACCACTGGTTTGAAGAAAAGTAGCAAAGGCAAGAAGGGTAACTCCAAGATGAGCGGCAAAGTTGTTGCTCCTCCGACGAAGAAACCCAAGGTTGGACCTAAGCTGTAAACTGAGTGCTATTATTGCAAGGGGATGGGTCACTGGAAGCGCAACTGCCCAAGTATTTGGCTGATAAGAAGGTGGCCAACGCCAAACAAGGTATATGTGATATACATGTTATTGATGTGTACCTAACCAACTCTCGTAGTAGTGCGTGGCTATTTGATACTGGTTATGTTGCTCATATTTGCAACTTGAAGCAGGACCTGCGAAATAAACGAAGACTGGCGAAGGATGAAGTGATGATGCGCCTGGGAAAAGGTTCCAAGGTTGATGCAATCGCCGTCGACACAATCTCACTTGATTTACCATCTTGATTAGTTATGAACTTAAATAATTTTTAATTAGTACATGCGTTATGCATGAACATTATATCTGGATCTTGTTTATTGCGAGACGGTTACTCAATTAAGTCAGAGAATAATGGTTGTTCTATTTTTATGAGTAATATATGTTATGGTCATGCACCCAATGTGAGGAGTTTGTTCATATTGAATCTTGATTGCGATGACACACATATACATAACATTGAGACAAAAAGATGTAGAGTTAACAATGATAGCGCCACCTTTTTGTGGCACTGCCGGTTAGGTCATATTGGTATAAAGCTCATGAAGAAACTCCATGCTGATGGGCTTTTGGAGTCACTTGATTTTGAATCACTTGACACTTGCGAACCATGCCTCATGGGCAATATGACTAAGACTTCGTTCTCCGAAACAATGGACCGTGCAAGTGATTTATTGGAGGTCATACATACTGATGTGTGCAGTCCAATGAGTGTGGAGGCACGCGGCGGATATCGTTATTTTCTCACCTTCACTGATCATTTGAGTAGGTATGGCTATAACTACATGATGAAGCACAAGTCTGAAACGTTTGAAAAGTTCAAGCAATTTCAGAGTGAAGTTGAAAATCATCGTAACAAGAAGATCAAGTTCCTATGATCTGATCGAGGAAGCGGATATCTGAGTTTCGAGTTTGATGCTCACTTAAGACAATGTGGAATCGTTTCACAGTTGACACCGCATGGAACACCACAGCGTAATGGTGTGTTCGAACGTCGTAATCGTACTTTGTTAGATATGGTGCGATCTGTGATGTCTCTTGCCGATTTGCCATTATCGTTTTGGGGTTATGCATTAGAGACAATTGTATTCAATTTAACAGGGCACCATAAAAATCCGTTGAGACGACACCATATGAGCTATGGCATGGCAAGAAGCCAAAGTTGTCATTTCTTAAAGTTTGGGGATGCGATGCTTATGTCAAAAAGATTCAGCGTGAAAAGCTGGAACCCAAAGTGGAAAAGTGTGTCTTCATAGGTTACCCAAAACAGACAGTTGGGTACACCTTCTATCTCAGATCCGAGGGCAAAGTATTTGTTGCTAAGAACGGAGCTTTTCTTGAGAAGGAGTTTCACTCAAAAGAATTGAGTGGGAGGAAGATAGAACTTGATGAGGTTGTGGAACCTTTGATCCCTCTAGATGGTGGCGCAGGGCAGAGAGAAATCTATGTCGTGGCAACACCAGTTGAGGAGGAAACAAATGATGATAATCATGAAGCTTCGGATCAAGTTGCTATTGGACCTCGCAGGTCGACAAGATCACGTACTGCTCCTGAGTGGTACGGGAATCCTGTCTTATCTATCATGTTGTTAGACAACCATGAGCCTACGAATTATGAAGAAGCAATGGTGGGCCCGGATTCGAACAAATGGTTAGTGGCCATGAAGTCCGAGATAGGATCTATGTATGAAAACAAAGTGTGGACTTGGGAAGTATTACCTGGAGGTCGCAAGGCTATTCAGAACAAATGGATCTTTAAGAAGAAGACGGACGCACACGGTAATGTGACCGTTTAAAAAGCTCGACTTGTGGCGAAGGGTTTTTCACAAGTTCAAGGAGTTGACTACGTTGAGACATTCTCACCGGTAGCGATGCTTAAGTCCGTCCGAATCATGTTAGCAATAGCTGCATATTTCGAGTATGAAATCTCGTAGATGGATGTCAAAACGAGCTCCTTAATGGTTTTAAGGAAGAGTTGTATATGATGCAACCCGAAGGTTATGTCGATCCAAAGAATGCTAACAAAGTATGCAAGCTCCAGCGATCCATTTATGGACTGGTGCGAGCATCTCGGAATTGGAAGCGCTTTGATGAGGTGATCAAAGCATTTGGGTTTATACAAGTTGTTGGAGAATCTTGTATTTACAAGAAAGTGAGTGGGAGCTCTCTAGCGTTTCTAATATTATATGTGGATGACATATTGCTGATTGGAAACAATGTGGAGTTTTTATAGAGCGTAAAAGATTACTTGAATAAATGTTTTTAATGAAATACCTAGAAGAAGTTGCTTACATAGTAGGCATTAAGATCTATAGAGATAGATCGAGCCGCCTAATAGGACTTTCACAAAGCACATACCTTGATAAATTTTTGAAGAAGTTCAAAATGGAGCAATCCAAGAAGGGGTTGTTGCCAGTGTTACAGGGTATAAAGTTGATTAAGACTCAGTGTCCAGTAACTGCGGAAGATACAGAAAACATGAGTACCGTCCCCTATGCTTCAGCCATAGGATCTATCATGTATGCAATGTTGTGCACAAGACCGGACGTCAGCGTGGCCATAAGTATGGCGGGCAGGTTTCAAAGTGATCCAGGAGTGGAAAATTGGGCGGCGGTCAAGAATATTCTGAAGTACCTGAAAAGGACTAAGGAAATGTTTCTTGTTTATGGAGGTGATGAAGAGCTCGTCGTAAAGAGTTACGTTGATGCAAGCTTTGACACTGATCTCCATGACTCTAAGTCTCAAACCGGGTACGTATTTATTTTCAATGGGGGTGTGGTAAGCTGGTGCAGTTCCAAGCAAAGCGTCGTAGCAAATTCTACATGTGGAGCGGAGTACATGGTTACCTCGGAGGCATCTAAGGAGGGTGTGTGGATGAAGCATTTCATGACAGAACTTAGAGTTGTGTCGAGCGCACTAAATCCAATAACTTTTTTCTGTGACAACACTCGTGCCATTGCTTTAGCAAAGGAACCAAGGTTTCACAAGAAAAACAGACACATCAAACGATGCTTCAACCTCATCCGCGACTATGTCGAAGGAGAGGACGTAAATATTTGCAAAGTGCACACGGATCTGAATGTTGCAGATCCGCTGACTAAACCTCTTCGACGAGCAAAGAATGATCATCACCAGAACTGTTTGGGTGTTAGATTCATTCCAATGTAAATCGCACAGCAATGTGACACTAGATTATTGACTCTAGTGCAAGTGGGAAACTATTGGAAATATGCCCTAGAGGCAATGATAAAATAGTTATTTTTATATTTCATGTTTCAATATAATCGTTTATTATCCATGCTATAATTTTATTGAATGAAAACATAAATGCATGTGTGGATATATAGACAAAACAATGTCCCCAGTACGCCTCTAGTTGACTAGCCAGTTGATCAAGGATGGTTAAGGTTTTCTAACCATATGCAAGTGTTGTCACTTGACAACTGGCTCACATCATTAGGAGAATGATGTGATGAACAAGACCCAAATTATAAACGTAGCATGTGATCGTGTCATTTTGTTGCTACTGTTTTCTACGTGTCAAGTATTCATTCCTATGACCATGAGGTCATGTAACTCATTGACACCGGAGGAATACCTTGTGTGTATCAAACGTCACAACGTTACTGGGTGACTATAAAGGTGCTCTACATGTATCTCTGAAGGTGTCCGTTGAGTTAGCATGGATCAAGACTGGGATTTGTCACTCTGTGGGACTGAGAGGTATCTCAGGTCCCACTCGGTTATACAACATCAAATCTCGGGCAAGTAACATACCGAAGGACAAAGGGAATGGTATACGGGATTATATGAATCCTTCGCACAGAGGTTCAACCGATAAGATCTTCGTAGAATATGACATCGAGGTACCTCTGTTGGATATTGACCGGGGAATGTCTCGGGTCATGTCTGGATAGTTCTCGAACCCGCAGGGTTTGCACACTTAAGGTTCGGTGACGTTTTGGTATAGTTGAGTTATAGGTGTTGGTGACCGAAGGTTGTTCGGAGTCCCGAATGAGATCATGGACGTCACGAGGGTTTCCGGAATGGTCCGGAAACGAAGATTGATATATAGGATTGTTTCATTTCGCCTCCGAAAAGATTTCAGGCATTACCGGCAGTGTACCGAGAGTGACGAATGGGTTCCGGGTTTTTACCGGGAGGGGCCCACCCACCCAGGAGAGAACCAAATAGCCCAAGGGGGGCGCACCAGCCCTTAGTAGGCTGGTGAGGCCAGCCCAAGTGGGCTATGTCGGCTAGAAGAAAAAATCAAAGTAAAAGAAAAAAAGAGGGAGGTGGGAAGGAAGGAGGGGACTCCTCCTTCCCCAAACCGAATTGGAGTTAAAGTCTCCTCCTCCTCCTATTGGCCGGCGCCCTAGGGGATCCCTTGAGCCCCAAGGCTATCCCCTCCCCTCCTCCTATAAATACTAGAGGTTTTAGGATTTTTGAGACACTACTTTAGCCACGTGCAACCCTAAACCTCTACTTCGCAGTTCTTCCTCTAGATGGGTTTTCTGCGGAGCTCGGGTGGAGCCGTGAAGGAATAGATCATCACCATCACACGCGCGCCGTCACGCTGTCGGAGGACTCATCTACTTTCCCGTCTCTCTTGCTGGATCAAGAAGGAGGAGATCGTCATCGAGTTGTACGTGTGCTGAACGCGGAGGTGCCGTCCGTTCGGCACTAGATCGGAACGGATCATGGGACGACGGTGATTTGAATCACGAAGCTGTTCCACTACATCAACCGCGTTTCTTAATGCTTCCCGCTTAGCAATCCACAATGGTATGTAGATCCGATCTCCCTCTCGTAGATGAAAATCACCATGATAGGTCTTCGTGTGCGTAGGCAATTTTTTGTTTCCCATGCAACGTTCCCCAACATGCACAAAGGTATGCAACGGTGTTGGGAGGAAGATGATGAAGTTGAACCCGAAATAGAAGAGGAAGCCACGAAAGAAAGGGTGTGGATGCAGAGAAAAACCTCGCTCGATGTGAGTGAGGAGGAGAACCCGTTCCCCCTCACAAGATGCTGGTTGAAGCTCCTCCCCTGGCAGTCTCCATGATTTCTCCGCCACCATCCCGTGTTCGACGAGATCCAAGACATCCTCCTACGTCACAATGGACAAGAGAAAATCCCCCTGTATCCACACTGGCGGCACTGACGTCCGACGGGATTTTCTCCCCTTGCCGCCCTTCTTGGCGTGCTCAAGCTTGGAGGTTTTGCATTTTGTCATGGCTACGGTGGCGAGGGGAAGATTGAGCAAGGCTGGCGAGACAAAGGAAGAGGAGAAGCAAGAAAAGATCGAGATACAGCCGTAATCCTAGCCACGGGTGCATTTATATAAGTGACCGCCTGAGTCACCAACTGGTGGGACCTCGAGGTCTCAACATATCCCGGTATCAGTGGAGACGTGATGTGTGGCAATGATGACGGCACAATAATTGAGGCGTCGTTGCTCCACTTGCCTGACAGTTTCGTCATCACCGCGAGGCGCACGGAAAACAAAATTTCGAATCTCGTGAGATCCGGACCTTCCGCGGTCATCAGTCATATCAAAAGATGCCGGTAGTCACTCGGAGTAAGCCCAAGCATCTGAAATCACTCGAGCGAACTTCGTAACAGAATCGATCAAGGCGAATGACGAATATTTCAGTCGACCCAAAGTTTTGTCAATCCTGGGAAAAGGACCAAGATCAGAACTCACGTCGACCCCTTCATCACTCGAACCCCGATCCATTCGGGGGCTAATGATTGTGATATGTACTTAGGGTAGGGTCACAGGCCTGAACAAAATGTCCTACCCAAGGGTACCTCATTATTAAGCCAAGGGTCAGACAGAAGATTCCGACTGGATGAAGATGGTGCTTAAAAGTCACTCGATACGAAGGCACTCGGATTATATTTACATCCACTCGACAACCCGTGTACACTCAGAAGGATTCTAGTTGGTATTTAAGATCAGAAGTCACCCACAAGGGCCAACGGATACACGTTCATCCAATGGTCTTTAGTAGCATTTATTGCCCGCTTACGTTATCAGTAACGTATATCTTTAACTCATATTGATCGAGCCCTTAGATGTTCAGGTATTGATGAGAGGTGGTGCACTCTATATAAGCCACCCCTCCCCTCTGGCACAAGGGTTCGCACCCCCTATATTACACAAACAACACTGCAAGAGGTCCAGGGCACCTGAGACGTAGGGCTGTTACCTCCAAGAGAGGGGCCTGAAGTTATACATCTTCAGATTTAATGCCTTTCTCTTGCATAGATTTCTTGCCTTCTTGCATATCTTCAAGACTGAGGAATAGAATACCTCTTTTCTTTGGAGTTGGCTTCGGAGGTGGTTCGGGAATAGTCCAGGCATTATCATTGCTCAAGATATTATTCAATAGAATTTCAGCTTGTTCCACGGTTCTTTCCGTGAAAAGACAAACAGCACAACTATCTAGGTGCTCCCTAGAAGCATCGGTTAGTCCATTATAACAGATATCAAGTATTTAATTCTTCTCAACAGGGTGATCAGGCAAAGTATTCAGTAGCTGGAAAAGCTTCCCCCAAGCTTGTGGGAGACCCTCTTCTTCATCTTGCACAAAGTTATATATATCCTGCAAGGCAGCTTGTTTCTTATGGGCAGGAAAATATTTCTCAGAGAAGTAGTAGATCATATCCTGGGGACTACGCACACAACCAGGAGCAAGAGAATTGAACCAAGTCTTAGCGTCATCCTTTAGCGAGAAAGGAAACAGCTTAAGGATATAGTAATGGTGAGTCTTTTCCTCACTCGTGAAAAGGGTGTCTATATCATTCAGCTTGGTAAGATGTGCTACAACCGTTTTAGACTCATAACCATGAAAAGGATCATATTCGACCAAAGTGATTAACTCAGGATCGACAGAGAATTCATAATCCTTATCAGTCACAAAGATGGGTGAAGTAGCAAACTTAGGATCGTATTTCATTCTAGCATTCAGAGATTTTTCCTTCCACTTGCGTAGTAAATTCTCAAGATCATAGCTATCCTTACAAGTAAGAAAGTCCTTAGCTACCTCTCCCTCCATAACATAACCCTCAGGTATATCAGGCAATTCATATCTAGGAGAGCTAGTTCTAACAGGTGAAACAACAGGTTCTACTTCAATAGTTTCAGCAGTTTCAGAAGTATCATCACATTCAGCAGCAACTCTAGCAATTTGTGCATCAAGGAATGCACCTAGTGGCAAAGCAAAATAGATCGAGTTCATATCAGCTTTTCCAGGCTCAGTCACTTCATCATATATCGTCATTATTGCCTTTCACTTGCACGACCAAATGATGTGAATCATAATGACAGTGTTTGTGCATAGGACTAAGCTGGAATCTGCAAGCAAACACATAGGAGAAGACAAAGTAATATAGCTCTTTGACGGATAAACAGATATGCATGTGAGAGCCACTAAACATTTTAATCATGGTCTTCTACCTTGACCCAAAGAAAAAAATAACGATTTACACGGGAAAGCTCCCAACAAGCAAAAGAAGAACGGGAAATCTTTTTGGGTTTTCTTTTTTAAACACCACTAAGAAAGCTCGAAAGCAAACTTACAACTAATTTTTTTTGTTTTTCTCAAATTCAAACAAACACACGAGAAGAAAGCGAGAAAAAGAAATAAACTAGCATGGATGATACAATGGCAAGGTGTGAACACCGACTATCAAAGTGAAAGCGTAAGCATGAATATAAAGTCGGTGAGAAACACGTACTCCCCCAAGCTTAGGCTTTTGGCCTAAGTTGGTCTACTCCCATGGAGGGAAATAACCGTCTCTGGGGTACTCCGGAGTGTACTGAGGGTGCCACTGTTGGGTGAGCTCCTCTGGCTTCCACTGATAAACTGGCGTCTGGTACTCGACTGGTAGCTCGGGCACGGGTGCATGTGGTGGCGCTATGCCCCAGTATGTGTAGATGTCCGAGGGCATAATAATGTACCTGCCTAGATGAAGATTGACCAAAGAAGGAGGAGGCAAAGTAATAATCTCACGAGTACCCTGACTAAATACCAAGTTATAAATCATCCTCTTATTTATATCTTTATCGAGAAAGTCATGGCGAACCATGCTATCATAATCTAGATATCTCTCAGGAAGAAGCATCTCTTCTTCCTCGTACAATATAATAGGTATCTCAAAATGTTTAGAAAGACGGGTAGCATAGATACCTCCATAAACAGCGCCTTTAGTATGGTTCGTGTTCAACCGTTGGGCCACTATAGCGCCCAAGCTATAAGTTTTATCATTATAAACAGCTTTGCGCAAAACCGCAAGATCTGGGGAGCTAAGAGCCCCAGCTTTCCCACGGCCAATCAAACATTTTCCCACGAATACTGAGAGATACCGAAGCATGGAAAAATGTTCACTAGCAACTCTAGCACAAGACACTCCTCTCTCCTCTCCTACAACAATAGTATCAATGAAAGCCTCCAAGTCCCGTGGACGAGGTTCATGAATATCCCCAACATAAGGTAATTTGCAAACATTGCAAAAATCCTGAAGCGACATGCGCTGGGGGATATCATATAACTTGAAATCAACCATAGGAGGGCTCTTCCTTGGATAGAAATTAAAGCTTTGCACGAAAATATTAGTGAGGAGGAGGTATTGTGGACACTTATCTTCAACAAATGCGGTAAGGCCTGCGTTCTCCACCAAGTAATAAAAATCCTCATAAAGACCGGCCGCACGTAAGAACACATCGCTTGGCCACTCGCACGCTCGAACTTCTGCAAATCGGGGGACCGGATACTTGGGTTTCTTCTTCTCATTGTCATGTTCCTTGGGGTCACGGCTTGAAGAGCCTCTTAGGAACCTCCTCATCTTTTCTTTTTTATTTCTCTGAAATTTTCTAAAAAAATTTAGTGACTCAAAAGAAAAGTGAACAAGGCTCAACAAAACTCATAGCAACTACTCCTTCAAGTGCCTAGAGGCCATATCATGCATCAAAACTACTTGGGACCAACTAAAATTAGCATGCAAAGCTCAAGAAGAGGGTCACCAAGGAAGAAAAAAAATGCAATGGATAAAGCACTAGAGCAAAAAATAATTGGACCAATGGAGGAGTCACATATCAAGGAACAATTCCCCCAAAACAGTTTGGTGAATGGGGCTTTGCACAAGGAGATCGAAAAACGCAGCAAGAAGAGCAAGAACACGGGTCTGAGCTGTGGAATGATTTTTTCTGGAGGTAGGAGAAGGAGATGGGAGCTGGAATAAGTGGAGGGGCCACGTGGGGCCCACAAGCCTGCCAGGAGCAACCAATGGGGGTGGCCATGCCTCCTGGGCTTGTGGGAGACCCTCTGGTGCATCCCCCTGACTAGCTCTCTGTCTCAGAATTTTTCAAAAATTGCAGAAAAAATCATACTTGAATTTTAGGGCATTTGAAGAACTTTTATTCCCGGGACACTTTTCTAAGGGACGCAAAAAGCAAAAAACAGGAAAGTAAAGCTAAATCTATCATTTTTCTTCTAAACAACGGAAAGTAAAAGTTCGGAACAAAGGGTTGTGACTCCTAGATTCATCCACCTCATGGTCATCAGAAGAAATCTGTCAATGAGGTTGGTCAAGTCTCCTTGACAAACTTTTTCCGAATCGCATAAAACTGGAGAATTTTCAAATAATCACTAGGTTACCTCAACGGGGATGTGCATATCCCCAACAAGTAAATCATACTTTATCTTGACAATAGGTATAGGGCATTGAAAGCTCCCAATAAAAATTGATGAAGTTTTTTCAATAGCATTGATGCAATAAACTCGATATTGTTTCTTTGGGAAGTGCACCGTGTGCTCATTACCATTAACATAGAAAGTGACATTGCCTTTGTTGCAATCAATAACAGCCCCCGCAGTGTTTAAAAAGGGTCTTCCAAGGATGACCGCCATGGCATCATCCTAGGGAATATCCATAATAACAAAGTCCGTTAAGATAGTAACGTTACCAACTACAACACGCACATCCTCGCAAATGTCGATAGGGAAAGCAGTTGATTTTTCGGCCATTTGCAAGGAGATTTCAGTGGGTGTCAACTTATCCAATTCAAGTCTACGATAAAGAGAGAGAGGCATAACACTAACACCAGCTCCAAGATCGCATAAAGCGGTTCTAACATAATTTGCTTTAATGGAGCAAGGTATAGTGGGCACTCCGGGATCACCTAGTTTCTTAGGAGTTCCACCCTTGAAGGTGTAATTAGCAAGCATGGTGGAAATCTCAACCTCAGGTATCTTCCTTTTGTTAGTCACAATATCCTTCATGTACTTAGCATAAGGAGACATTTTGAGCATATCTGTCAGACGCATTTGCGGAAAGCCATGTCTAATCATTTCAACAAAGCGCTCAAAATCCTCATCATCCTTTTTCTTGGATGGTTTGGGAGGAAAGGGCATGGGTTTCTGAACCCATGGTTCTCTTTCTTTACCATGCTTCCTAGCAATAAAGTCGTTCTTATCGTATCTCTTGTTCTTAGGTTGTGGGTTATCAAGATCAACACTAGGTTCAATCCCCACATCCTTATCATTACTAGGTTGAGCATCATCATGAACACCACTATCGATATTATCACTAGGCTCATGTTCATCACCAGATTGTGTTTCGGCATCAGAAACAGACATATCATTTGGATTCTCAGGTGTAACAGCCGCAGGTTTGCTAGCATGCAAGTTCCTATCATCTTTCTTTTTCTTCCTAATACCAGGATGACTAGGTGCATCAGTGCTAACTCCTTGAGAATCTTGTACAATTCTCTTAGGATGGCCCTTAGGATACAAAGGTTCCTGAGTCATTCTACCACCTCTAGTGACGACTCTAACAGAATTGTCATTCAACTCATTGAGCAAGTCATTTTGAGCCTTAAGTACTTGTTCTACTTCAGTAGTGACCATAGAGGCATGTTTACTCAAAATCTTAAGATCATTGACATTTATATCCACACAGGCACTTAAATGACTAAGCATACGAGCATTCTATTCCAATTGTCTGCTAACATAATGATTGAAACTTTGTTGTTTGACAACAAAGTTATCAAATTCATCTAAGCATAAGTTAGCAGGTTTATCAAAAGGAATATCACACTCATTGAATCTACAAAGAGAATTTACCTCTACTACCTGTGTTGGGTTATCAAGACCATGGATCTCTTCGATAGGTGGTAGATTCTTGACATCTTCAGATTTAATGCCTTTCTCTTGCATATATTTCTTGGATTATTGCATATCTTCAGGACTGAGGAATAGAATACCTCTTTTCTTCGGAATTGGCTTCGGAGGTGGTTCGGGAATAGTCCAAGCATTATCATTGCTCAACATATTATTCAATAGAATTTCAGCTTGTTGCACAGTTCTTTCCGTGAAAACACAACAAACACAACTATCTAGGTGGTCCCTAGAAGCATCGGTTAGTCCATTATAAAAGATATCAAGTATTTCATTCTTCTCAAGAGGGTGATCAGGCAAAGCATAAAGTAGTTGGACAAGCCTCCTCCAAGCTTGTGGGAGACTCTCCTCTTCATCCTTCACAAAGTTATATATATATCCTACAAGGCAGCTTGTTTGTTATGGACAGGCAAATATTTCTCAGAGAAGTAGTAGATCATATCCTGGGGACTACGCACACAACCAGGAGCAAGAGAAGTGAACCAAGTCTTAGCGTCATCCTTTAGCGAGAAAGGAAACAACTTAAGGATATAGTAATGGCGAATCTTTTCCTCACTTGTGAATAGGGTGGCTATATCATTCAGCTTGGTAAGATGTGCTACAACCGTTTCAGACTCATAACCATGAAAAGGATCAGATTCGACCAAAGTGATTAACTCAGGATCGACAGAGAATTCATAATCCTTATCAGTCACAAAGATGGGTGAAGTAGCAACCTTAGGATCATATTTCATTCTAGCATTCAGAGATTTTTCCTTCCACTTGCGTAGTAAATTCTCAAGATCATAGCTATCCTTACAAGCAAGAAAGTCCTCGGAGGTAACAGTAACAGTAGTGACAACAGTAGCAGCAAAGTATTGTAAGGACCACTAGGAAAAACTCGTAGGCATTGGATCGGTGATGGATAATTATGTCGGACGACATTCATCACGTAACAGTTATAACATGGGGAGATATGTAACTAGCTCCAGTTCGTCAATGTAATGTAGGCATGCATTCCGTATATAGTCATACGTGCTTATGGAAAAGAACTTGCATGACATCTATTGTCCATCCCTCCCGTGGCAGCGGGGTCCTAATGGAAACTAAGGGATATTAAGATCTCCTTTCAATAGAGAACCGGAACAAAGCATTAGCACATAGTGAATACATGAACTCCTCATACTATGGTCATCTCCGGGAGTGGCACCGGCTATTGTCACTCCGGGGTTGCCGGGTCATAACACATAGTAGGTGACTACAACTTGCAAGATGGGATCAAGAACACACATATATTGATGAAAACATAATAGGTTCAGATCTGAAATCATGGCACTCGGGCCCTAGTGACAAACATTAAGCATAGCAAAGTAGTAGCAACATCAATCTGAGAACATAGTGGATACTAGGGATCAATCCCCTTCAAAACTAACTCGATTACATGATAGATCCCATCCACCCATCACCGTCTAGCAAGCCTACGATGAGATTACTCATGAACAACGAAGAGCATCATGGAATTGGCGATGAAGGATGGTTGGTGATGACGAAGGCGTCGATCCCCCCTCTCCGGAGCCCAGAACGGACTCCAGATCTGCCCTCCAGAGGAAGAATATGTGGTGGAGGCGGCTCCGTATTGTAAAATGCGATGAACTCTTCTCCTTGATTTTTTACCGGGCGAGAGAGAATTTATAGAGCTGGGATTGGAGGCGGCGGAGCCACGAGGGGCTCACAAGCCTGTCAGGCGCGGCCAGGGGGTCGTGCCTCCTAGGCTTGTGGGATCCTGGCTCCACGTCTCCAGGTGATTCTTGTGCCAGTATTTTTTATATATTCCACAAAAAATCCTCGTAAATTTCCAAGTCATTCCAAGAACTTTTATTTCTGCGCAAAAACAACACCATGGCAATTCTCCTAAAAACAACGTCAGTCCGGGTTAGTTCCATTCAAATCATGCAAATTAGAGTCCAAAACAAGGGCAAAAGAGTTTGGAAAAGTATATACGATGGAGATGTATCAACAATCTTGCCGTAGCTAGGACTCTTCCCTCTCCATTCGTACCCTACACCTCTAGTGTCAGGTTTATTCCCACGACACTGGGTAGTCCTGCTTGCAAGAAGTAGACATAAACAATCTTGTGGGACTTCAGGTATTCCTTGAACTGGGTTATACAAGTTGGCTATGGAGTTTTAGTTCATCTTGGCATCAGCATAAACATTCAGATATGCATCATGCACCTTTGAGACTCCTAAGATGGTAGCCCACTCATCAACACAAAATTGGTACCTGGTAGCCCACTCATTTCATCATTCCAAGTTGTCATCTTTCTAGCAACAAAAACATCAATGCCATTGGCCTAGAAGTTCTCTAGCACATGAGAGAAGTAGTCTTCATTATCCTTGATGTACTCCCAGTCAACATATCTCGTGTCACTAACAGTTGTACTTTTGTTTAATAGGATAGTCTCATAGAAATCTTGTTGCTCCTTAGTGAAAAAGCAAGCATCAACACTTGTCCTTCTCCTACAGCATAGGGTTCAGTAGCTCTCCACTTCCTCGGCCCTTGATCCTTCCTCTCCTTCATGTTCTCAGCCACATGATGGTCATCATTGTGCTCTGGAAAATGAGGTCTTAGCTTCCTCAAAACAACAATCTCTTCCTCTTCTACAACAACTTCCCTAGAGGTTGTACCCTTGTTCTTCTCAGTTGCTGGAATGTCTCTAGTGGTTTTCTTGGGCTTGGTGGTAGTTGTCTTCTTCACCATAGGAGTAGAAGGTTTAGCCTTAGATGTAGACTTGCTTAGCATATCATATTTCATAAGTTTCCTTTGTTTTGAAGGAGGAGGGTTTGTAGTTGGTTCCTCCTCATCCTCCTCGCTCGATCAGGAGTTTTGACAATGGAAGTTGGCCTTCCAAGTACATATATAGTTGTCTTCCTCTCTCTCTTCTTGGTAGGCTTCTTCGATAGAGACATTGATTGCTTGGAGGAGGTAGTAGCCACTTGATATTTTGCTCCCCCATTAGCAGTCTCATGAGCTCTCATAGCATTAGTGCTGGCATACTGCTTTCTCACAGTGTTCTTTTTGGGGACATTCTCCTCCCAAACAAAGTTTGCATCCTCCTCATACGATTTTAGCTTCTTTGTGGCCCTAGTAGCTACCTTGTGCAAATCATGTGAGCTAGGAGTGCATGGGTCCTCTGAAGAGCTTGGATCAGGGATAGTGCCTCGATCAAGTTCTGCATTTGGTTCTCTGTACTTATTCTCGCTGTCCTCTATACCTGACATGTTGCACTCACAAACTGTCCCTATGAATAGATATAGAAGAGTTAAAAAGAAGCATCACAAAACACAACTATTTTTGCAAAATTTGAACTCTAAATTTCAGTTTTAGAATTTTGTTGTATGGGTTTCAGTTCCACCGAAATTTAGTTTTCAAAGCATCCGAGACATACATTCTCCTCAACAGAAACTTGGTCACCATTTTTTGTTTCGCCGAAAATAGTGACTCAGTCTCACCGGGAATGTTTTGAGAACCCTAAAACCTGAATAGGTGACATCGGTTCATTTCCACTCGGTAACCCCGAGACGCATATGGCGGAAACTTAAACGTAAAATATTTTGTTCGATTATTTTTATGGGTTTTTCTTGTGGACAAATGGATTGTAGTCGGTGGCGAGATGTGAAACTCATCCTAATGTGCAAGAATCGGAGTTAGGAGTGCAAGAGGGGTCGAAGTCTTACCCTAACTTGGTGAATATTTTGTTACGGCGACAACGGCGGGGAGGATTCCCTTTGACGACGCCGGACTTCGGCGACGAGGGCGGACCGGAGACAAGTGGATGTTTGTAGACACAAGTGGCAATGGCAATAGAGTGCTAAGACGACATTTTAAGATGGATTTCAAACATTGGATCCACAAGATATATATACCCTCCTGCTGTCGGTGACACCAAACAAGAAATTTATGTTCCACCGAGTTGCCTTACTTCCTAAGGATACATCAAATCGGTGACTCTAATATTTTAAGATCGGTGGTACCGAGATTAAAAACCTAGATCAACCCTAGTGCTTTAGTGCAACCGAGTTTTTGGGGTTGGTTACACCGAGTGGCACATGGGAGGTTTTATAAGTCATCCCTTGTCAAAACGAAACTCCGAGTGATCCTCACACACAGGGTCTGAAAAGTGCTTGCTCAAATTTTGTGATGAAGCATGATAGAATTTGAGATGAGAAATCATAGATAGCTAGAGGGGGTACTTAGGCATTCTTGTGCATCCAATTGGCCAAAGAAAAGGAAAGCCAAATAACAACAATTGGATATCGTCGAATGAGTAGAAATATGCATACCAACATGCTCACATAATAAGTTATCAAATAGAATATGGCAAACATGCACAACCAATCTAGTATCTACCAAGAACTTTGTGGATACCGCAGTCATCTATATATGAGTATAATTACTTAGGATCCTAGTAAGAATACTTGATCATAGGTCATACTCATCATTTAAGCACAAGTGGGGTTGCCACTTTTACATAAAGCTTTCAATGTGTTGACATCTTAAGAGATGCTTTGAATCAAGTCTTAGAGTAAAGATCCCCCTTGATGTGACATCCCCCATAAGAGGGATAAACTAACCTTAGGTTTTATCGTAGTAAACTTAATGTAGATGTTGTAGTAGTGCATGCTCCTAGTTGATGAAGATCATCTTAAGTTGGGAGCTATCCTTGTTGTTTTGTACTCCTCTCACCTAAATGGGTTAGTCCCACACAAGGAACAAATTCAAGGATGTCTATGGACATGGAATGAAACAGATGTAAGAAGATGTCCAGTGATACATTAATTACCTTGTCCCTTCCTTACCTTTGAGGGAATATGTGACTCCTTGAACTATTGCATAAGGTTGGAGTTGATTGCATTAGTTCTTGTCAAAATGAATGTGAGTGAAATTTGTTGGTAGAGTCAGCCCTCAAGAACTTCCCTAGTTCTTATTCTTGGGGACCCACATCAACTTGTTGGGGATCCTTGGAGTTGAGGGAACACTTCATGAAGTAGAGCTAGTGGTGTCCTTAGGAACCCAATTGATCATGTCTTGGGATTCTTCATCAAATGAACCAATCTCTTCTCGAAGCTCGTCCTTGCCCTTGAGCTTGTGGTCTTGTGGTGTAAGGTCCCCTTGAGCATTTGTTCCATTAGAGAGAGTAGTATCATACTTCTCCTTTTGGGGAACAAACTTCGTCTTCGGGTATTGACCTTCTTTCGATTCAACTCCATTATCATTGAAATAGCCAATGCCTTGGTTCTTTCTGTGCCATCCTTGCTTGCATGCAATATCCTGAAATTGCTTACTTCCTACAAGACTCTTTGTCGACCTCGCATCGCAATGTGATCGTAGGGCGGGGAGAGGTGACGTGAAGAGCAGAGCTAACAATCAGCACCCGGCAAGCCTTTTTACCCAGGTTCGGGCCGCTTACGCATAAAACCCTATGTCCTGCTTGTCTAGTTGTATTAAGCGTTTTGTTGTCGATTGTTACAGTGACCGTTGATGACTGTCTTATGGGTTGATGTCTGCTACCTCTTGAGCTTGCATTTCCCTTGAAGAGGAAAGGGTGATGCAGCATAGTAGCAGTAAGTATTTCCCTTAGTTTGAGAATCAAGGTATCAATCCAGTAGGAGTATCAAGATGAGGCACCAATGTACCTGTGCAAAAAAAACAAACTTGCACCCAACGCTATAAAGGGGTTGTCAATTCCTTCACGACTATTTGCAAGGTGAGATCTGAAGGTGGAAAGTGCAACAAAGTAAAAGTGTAGATCTGAAAATATGATGTGAAGTAGACCCGGGGGCCATAGTGTTCACTAGAGGCTTCTCTCATGATAGCAAGTATTACGGTGGGTGAACGAATTACTCTCGAGCAATTGATAGAATCGCGCAAAGTCATGATGATATCTAAGGCAATGATCATACATATAGGCATCACGTCCGTGACAAGTAGACCGATACTGTCTCCATCTACTACTATTACTCCACACATCGACCGCTATCCAGCATGCATCTAGTGTATTGAGTTCATAACAAACGGAGTAACGCCTTAAGCAATATGACATGATGTAGAGGGATAAATTCATGCAATATGATATAAACCCCATCTTTTTACACTTGATGGCAACAACATGATGCATGCCTCGCTACCCCTTCTGTCACTAGGTGAGGACACCGCACGGTCTAAACCCAAAACCAAGCACTTCTCCCATTGCAAGAATTATAGATCAAGTTGGCCAAACGAAACCCACAACTCGAAGAGAATTACAAGGATATGAAATCATGCATATAAGAGATCAGAGGAGACTCAAATAATATTCATAGATAAAGTGATCATAAATCCACAATTCATCGGATCTCGACAAATACACCGCAAAAGAAGGTTACATCGGATAGATCTCCATGAAGATCATGGAGAACTTTGTATTGAAGATCCAAGAGAGAGAAGAAGCCATCTAGCTACTAGCTATGGACCCGAAGGTCTATGGTGAACTACTCACGCATCATCGGAGAGGCAATGGTGTTGATGAAGAAGCTCTCCGTTTCCGAATCCCCCCTCCGCAGGGCACCAGAACGTGCCCCAAATGGTATCTTGCGGAGACAGAAGCTTGCGGCGGCAGAAAAGTATTTTCTTGGCTCCCTCTAGTGGTTTTGGATTTTTATAGAATTTATAGGCGGAAGAACTAGGGCAAAGGAGCCATGGGGGGCCCACAAGCCTGCTAGGCGCCCCCCCCCCCCCCCGAGGCTGTGGCTAGGGGGCTTGTGACCTCCCCCGGGGTCCTTTGCCTTGGTTCTCAAGTCCCCTGCGTATCTTCTGTTATGGAAAAATCATTCCGCAGGTTTTATTCCGTTTGGACTCCGTTTAATATTCTTCTTTAAAAAGGTCAAAAACACGGAAAAAACTGAAACTGGCACTTGGCACTGAGTTAATAGGTTACTGTCACGCCCAAGATGCGACCCTATCCTCAATTTGGCACAAGGGCCTCGTCTGGGATAGAAGCGCATCTCGTCGTGTCGTGAGAATGGATATCGTTACACATACATGTACTAAAAAGAAGATATATATATATATATATAATTGGCTTACACTCGCCACATGCTACATTAGAGTCACATCAGTACAATACATAATCATCATGAAGAAGAGCAGGGTCCGAATACGGACGAAAACAAACGAGAAAAGAAGAACGACGTCCATCCTTGCTATCCTAGGCTGCCCGCCTGGAACCCATCCTAGATCGATGAAGAAGAAGAAGAAGAAGAAGAAGAAGAAGCAACTCCAAATGAACAATCAACGCGCTCACGTCAAGTAATCTCTACCTATACCTGCAACTGGTGTTGTAGTAATATGTGAGCCACAGGGGACTCAGCAATCTCATATCCAAAGGTATCAAGACTAGCAAAGCTTAATGGGTGAGGCATGGTTAAGTGGTGAGGTTGCAGCAGCGGCTAAGCATATATTTGGTGGCTAACTTACGAGTACGAGAAATAAGAGGCGGAAGATCTACGCATAACGGACGTGACCTACTGATGATCAAATGAATGACCCTGAACACCTACCTACGTCAGACATAACCCCACCGTGTCCTCGATCGGAGAAGGAACTCACGAAAGAGACAATCACGGTTACGCACACAGTTGGCATATTTTAGTTAAGTTACTTCAAGTTATCTAGAACCAGTGTTAAACAAAGTTTCCACGTTGCCACATAACCACGGGCACGACTTTCCAAAAGATTTAACCCTGCAGGGGTGCTCCAACTAGTCCATCACAAATTACCACAAGCCGCATCGAAATCCTCGATCACGAAGCTCGCGATCTCGTCAGACTCCTTAGTGGAAAACCTCAACTCGGAGATTACCCAAATCATCACCGGAATCCCGATGCACAAGATATCTCGTCAAAGGTAAAACTAATCCAGCAAGGCCACCCGACGTGTCGACGATCCCGATAGGAGCCGCGTATCTCGTTCTCAGGACATGATGGATGAGCTACGCGTATGGAGGCCTGGTAGAAATCACCCAGGTTTCCCTGGGTTGGCCCCGCACAGTGCTCTGTTTTGGACCAACACCATCAGCACTGGCCCCCCTGTATTATGTAGAATTACTCCTCGGGTAGCGCTAACTCCCTATGCATTTTAGTGTTAACAAAATTATTATGTGGGGCAAATGTAGTACCAATGTTGGGCCTTGCCAGAACAGCTTTAATCTAAAACGAATTATCAAGGGGGTCCCCATAACAACCCCGATCGTGTTAGGAGCGCTCAATTATGGAACATAACACCGGTAGCCGAAACTAAGGGAGCAAAGGTGGAACAAAACACCAGGCTAGAAAGGCCGAGCCTTCCACCTTTTACCAAGTGTATAGGTGCATTAAATTAAATAGCATTAATATGGTGATATAACAAGGAACCCATGTTATCACATGGAAGCAATGCACCTGCAACTAGCAACGCTAACACAGGATTAAGCAAGCGGTAACATAGCCAATCGGTTGTTTGCTAGGTTGAACAGGTTGAAGGTTTTCATGGCATTGTTGAGAGGCTGATATTTAACATGTGGTAGGCAACGAGACATAAACGATATAAATGGTAAAACTAGCATGGCAATGATAGTAATGGTATCTGGGGAAATGGTCATCTTCCCTGAGATCCCGCTTGGAAGAAGAATGACTCCGTGAAGTCGGCGAACCAACATAGTTGAACGGGTCCTCACATTCCGACACGCTTGCGGAACTCTATCGGGACGGAGCAAACCGGAAACAAACAACAACACATATATTCACCACACGAAGCACAACATGATGCACAACCTACTATGATGCATGAACAGACCAATGATGCAAGGGATGGCATGGCAATTCACCTCACACAAACACTACACATTAAGTGAAGCTCGATATGCAACGAGTTGCATATCGATGAAACTCCACGATTAATTATTTAGTTCACTCCCATTTATTTACACGGCAATATTTAATTGTTGTTAACATGTGAAGGGGTGAAGCGGGTGATTCTACAAGTCCTCCTAGTCGGTTAACACACGGAGCATGGATCCGAGCTACGTCACAAGAAACATGCAACACAAGATATATGCCATGAATGCGTCATGCATGCAAGCTCATAACAACACGGGCAAGAAGAGAAAGAAGCATGTGTCGCCACAGCAAACGAAAGGGAACCATGGCGGCAAGACGGAAATGATGCCAACGAATAGGGAGCGTGTGCGTGACAAACCAAATAATGATGGGGTGATCCCGGTTACCGGGTTCCCATGTGTCGAGGGCACGATGAAAAGGAAGACAACGTGCAACGGGCAAACATATGGCGCAAACATACGATACATCTCATACATCACATGCACACAGTTCACGACACATTCCAGCGGTATACCTTCGAAGCGTGTGATCGGGCGGAACGGTTCGTTGCGGTATGAACATAGGTCGTCGTGGTCGACGTGGAAGTAGTTGTACACGGTCTCGTCGACAGTAGTCGTACTCTTGTTGTCGGAAGATGGGTCTTCCATGACGGTAGTGGAACACGTTTCCGAAGATGTCCGGGGGTCATCGAGGACGTCGTGGACTCGGCGAACTTGTCGACGACCCACGATGGTGGGGATGGTGCACGCGGTCTTCGGCGACGTTCCCGAAAGGCAATAGGGCGAGGCAACGCAACAGCAAGCAGCAACTAAGCAGACTTTTGGTGGCTACAAGCAAGCATCAAGCAACTGCAACTAACAGGCAAACTATAGCAACTAGCAGCAAGCAAGCAACACGGCCTAGCATCAGCAACCAGCAAACAGCAGCTAAGAAACCATCAGGCGGCACAGCAGCAGGCTAACAGCAAGCACTAAGCCACCTAGCAGCAGCTAGCAGCAGCCGACAGCAGCACAACTAGCAGCTACTAACGGCAGCCAGCAACAACAACTAACAGCAACTAGCTATAGCAGCTAGCTACCTACAGCGCCAGGCAGCAACATCATTAGGCAATGCAGGCAAGCATAGCAGGCAGCAGGAGCATCTAGCAAGGCAATGCAAGCACCAGCATGAGCAGCAACAGCGGCTACGCAACAGCAGCAGCTTTGGCAGCGGTTGCTAGCAGCCTAGCAGCAAACGTGACAGCAACAACAATCGCGCGCAGCAGGAAAACACAGCACCAGCCGACAACAACAATAGCAGGCACAGCGGCAGCAACAAAATGATGAGAGCAACATCACGCAGCAGCAGCAAATCGGCATGGGGAACAATGGCAGAGTGAGCACAAGGATGGAGGGGGTCGGGGCCCTCGAGGGCGTCTGGCGTGCGGGCTGGCGACCGGCGGGGGCGAGCACGACGGGGCGGCGCCGGCGGACGCGAGCACGACAGGGCGGCGCCGGCGGAGGGCCTCGGGAGGCCCACACGAGGCCTGGTGGCGGCGACCACGGCGGGCAGCGCGGGCAGAGCACAGCGGGCGCGGGGTGGTGCAGCTCGGGCAGGGGAGCTTATCCACGGCTCGAGCGAGGGGGAAGACTAGGGAGGCGAGCTCGGCTCGGCAGGGGAGAAAGGCCATGGCGGTGGTGGAGCACTGGGATGCTCGAGGAGGGGATCGGACGAAGCTACGCATGGGGAGGAGACGGATCGGGATGAGGGGGAGGCTGCGCGAGGGGGAAGGCAACGCTGGGAGAAGGGGATCGAGAGGGGATCGGGAGGAAGAAGGGGATCGGGACGAGCGGGGAGAAGAGAGGGACGTGGGCTCGCCCGAGAGAGAAATGAGATGGGCCAGGAAGCCCACTCCGCTTTCTCCTCTCCCTCTGAAACAAAAAAGAAAACGTTTTTGCAAAAATAAAATTAATGGATTTTGAATAAATCTAGAAGATAAAATAAAAGGAGTAAAACAAAAATAGAAACACATTTGGGCTTCTAAAATGTTGCCAAAGTATAAGAGAATAAGTGGGACATTTTTAGAAGAAGGAAAAAAATACTTTTAAATGAAATGGGGCTCTGTTTTGAATAAAACAAAAGGAAAATAATTCAAATAAATGAGTGTTGCACCCCACAATTAAGAGAAATAAGTTTTGAAGAGGAGGAACATTTTTTTTTGAACCAAAACATGAACTTTTAAATGTGCCTCAACTAAATGGAAAGAAAGGAGTTTGAAAACATGGTGCAACAGGGGTTCTTGAGCTGACACTCGATGCACCCACTCACATTGCACAAGCCCAAACACACCCACACATGCCTCACACTCAGATCAAGGTGCAACTAGCCACACAAGACAAGCACACAAAAGAAATGATGCCATGCATGATGCGATGATGCAAACTAAATAATGATGCAACAAACAGAAATAACCACACGACGGAAACGGAAATAAAGGGGAATCTTCTGGGGCGTCAGCATCGGGTTGTCACAGTTAGTCCAAAAAAAGATATAAAATAGCATATTCATGCATACAAAACATCCAAAGTTGACAAGATAATAGCATGGAACCATCAGAAATTATAGATACGTTGGAGACGTGTCAAACATCCCCAAGCTTAACTCCTGCTCGTCCTCGAGTAGGGAAGTGATAAAGACTGAATTTTTTATGTGGAATGCTACCTAACATATTTGTCCTTTGTAACTTCTTTCTTGTGGAATGAATGTTTAGATATGTAAGATTCAAAACGATAGTTTACTATTGACATGAAAACAATAATACTTCAAGCATACTAGCAAAGTGACCATGAGCTTTTGAAGTAACAAGGCCAAAGAAAGTTATCCCTACAAAATCATATCGTCTGGCTAGGCTCTATCATCCCCACACAACGAATTTAAATCATGCACAACCCCGGTATCGGTCAAGTAATTGTTTTCGCACTCTTACTTTCTCAAACCTTTTCAACTCTGACGCAATAAATGAGCGTGAGCCATGGATATAGCACTATAGGT
This sequence comes from Hordeum vulgare subsp. vulgare, assembly GCF_904849725.1. NCBI lineage: Eukaryota > Viridiplantae > Streptophyta > Magnoliopsida > Poales > Poaceae > Hordeum > Hordeum vulgare. The sequence goes on along the minus strand of NC_058518.1, from coordinate 246,322,897 downwards.
GGAATAGAGAGTGGTGGAGGTTGTGAGGCAAAAAGGAGGAGATGGTCACATCGACTCGGTGTATCAAAGGGCTATGGAGATGCCCATCAATAGATATCAATGTGAACGAGTAGGGATTACGATGCAACGGATGCACTTAGAGCTATAAGTGTGTGAAAGCTCAAAAGGAGAACTAGTGGGTGTGCACCCAACTTGCTTGCTCACGAAGACCTAGGGAAATTTTGAGGAAGCCCATCATTGGAATATACAAGCCAAGTTATATAATGAAAATTCCCGCTAGTATATGGAAGTGTCAAAACAAGAGACTCTCTATCATGAAGAACATGGCGCTATTTTGAAGCACAAGTGTGCAAAAAGATAGTAGCATTGTCCCTTCTCTCTTTTTCTCTCTTTTTTGTTTGGGCTCTTTTGCCTCTTTTCATTTTTTTGTGGGAATCTTTGGCCTCTTTTTTTATTTACTTACATGGGACAATGCTCTAATAATGATGATCATCACACTTTTATTTACTCACAACTCAATCATCAGAACAATGATGACTCTATAGGAAATGCCTCCGGTAGTGTACCGGGATGTGTAACGATCTAGCTTAGCGTATGACGTTGAAACATCTCGCTAGCTATCTTACGATCATGCAATGGAAATATGAAAGTGATGGCACAAGTCATGAGACGGAGTAGTGGGAGTTGCATGGCAATATATCTCAGAATGGCTATGAAAATGCAATAATAGGTTGGTCGGTGGCTGTTTTGAGAAAGGTATATGGTGGGTTTGTGCACCGGCGAAATTTGTGCGGCACTAGAGAGGCTAGCAGTGGTGGAAGGTGAAAGTGCATCTATACCATGGACTCACATTAGTCATGAAGAACTCATATACTTATTGCGAAAGTTTTATTAGTAATCGAAACAAAGTGCTAAACGCATACTCCTAGGGGAACGGTTGGTAGGTGTTAACCATTGCGCAATCCCGACCGCCACTCGAAGGATGAACATCAATAAATCAATTATGCTCCTACTTCCAAACATAGCGGTTAAGCATGTGTGCATGCTACGGGAATCACTAACTTCAACACAAGTATTTCTAGATTCACAACACCCTACTAACATAACTCTAATATTACCAAATCCAATCTCAAAACTTAATTGTTAGGAATCAAACTTCTCTTACTAATCAATGCACTTGAATATGGAAGTTTTTATTATATCCTCTTTGGATGCCTATCATATTTAGGACTACTTTCATAACACAGGCCAATTACCAAGTTACTGAGAGAGAGCACTCTCGGAAAGATATAAGTGAAGATCGAGAGTTTTTATTTCTTCAAAATATGACACCGTCGTGCTCTAAAAAGATCTAAGTGAATCACTAGAGCAAAGTTATCTAGCTCAAAAGATATAAGTGAAGCTCAATGAGTATTCTAGCAAATTCACGATGAGTGCATGTCCCTCTCAAAAAGGTGTGCAGCAAGGATGATTGCGAGAAAACAAAAAGAAAAGACTCCTATAATACATGACGCTCCAAGCAAAACACATATCATGTGGTGAATAAAAATATATCTCCAAGTAACGTTACTGATGGATTCAATATGAAAGAGGGGATAACTTCCCAGGGCATCCCCAAGCTTAGGCTTTTTGGTGTCCTTGAATTTGGCTTGGGATGCCTTGGGCATACCCAAAACTTGAAAACTTCACAACACAAAACTTAAACAAAAACTCGTGATATCATTAGCATAAGAAAACAAACTACCATGGATAGTACCCCCGATACTATCCATAGTTTCATCAAAATAAGCAATCAACACAACAAAAACAGAATCTGTCAAAAACAGACCAGTCTGTAGTAATTTGTATACTTAGTATACTTATGCTATCTCAAAAATTATGAACAATTACGAAAATTAGGGTAATTTGCATATAAACCAGCAGAAAGAAGAATCAACTCAAAATCACTTTCTGGTTAGGAATTAAAAATAATTTCGTGAGCAAGTTTCTGTCTTTTTCAACATGATCAAACAACCATCACCAAAACTAGTCATAAAGGTTCTACTTGGCACAAACGCAAAAAGAAACACAAAAAACACAATCATAACATAATTATGATAATGTGGACATAACAAAACAGAAAGCAAAAAATCAAAGATAAATTCATTGGGTTTCCTCCCAACAAGCGCTTTTGTTTAACACCCTTAGCTAGGCATAAGGCGATAGAATCAAGTATCGTCGTCTTTTGTGCTCAAACCATAAGTAACCCTCATCATGGATTCATAAGGCAATCTTATTTTATTTATAGGAAATTGTTCCATGCCCTTCTTTAATGGAAATTGAAATCTAATATTCCCTTCCTTCATATCGATGATAGCACCAATAGTCCTAAAGAAAGGTCTACCAAGAATGATGGGACATGTGGGATTGCAATCAATATCAAGCACAATGAAATCTACGGGTGCATAGTTCCTATTTGAAATAATAAGAACATCATTGATCCTTCCCATAGGTTTCTTAATAGTAGAATCCGCAAGATGCAAATTAAGAGAGCACTCATCAATCTCATTGAAGCCTGGAACATCACATAAAGACTGGAATAGCGGAAACAATAGCACCCAAGTCACACAAAGCATTGCATTCATAGTTTATAATGTTGATTTTGATAGTAGGTTCCCACTCATCATGAAGTTTTCCAGGAATAGATATCTCCAACTCAAGTTCTCTTCAAGAGATTTCATCATAGCACCGACGATATAATCGGTAAAAGCCTTGTTTTGGCTATAACCATGTGGAGAGTTTTGCATGGATTGCATCAAGGAAATACATTCAATCAAAGAGCAACTATCATAATTGAATTCATTGAAATCCAAAGTAGTAATTTCATCACTACTCAAAGTTTTGATATCCGCTACTCCACTTTCAGTGCTTTTAGCATCAAGATAAACACTCCGAATCATTGGGGCGTTTCTCAACCAAAGTGGATTCATATCTAGCCCCATCATCATTAGGATTGACATTAGAAAACAAGGATTCAATAGGAGCCACACCAAGCACTTTAAGATCTTTGTGATTCTCATCACGAGAACACGCCTTTTTAAGCCATTCATGTCAAGCACGAATTTGGGCGGTTCTTTCTTTACTCTCATTCATGGAAACGCACATAGATTTCAAAGTTTCATCATTCATATTAATCTTGGGAGGAGCACATCTCAATTTCAAAGCATCAATATCAAGAGACATTCTATCAACGGTCCTAGCCAAGTCATCTATTTTGAGTAGTTTTTCTTCTATGGACGCATTGAAAATCTTTTGCGAGTTGATAAACTCTTTAATATTACTCTCAAGATCAGAGGGTAATTTATTGTAATTTCCATGAGCATTGTTGTAGGAATTGCCAAAGTTATTAGAGGGATTACTAGGAAAAGGCCCTAGGAATAAAGTTACCTCTATAAGCATTGTTGTTGCCAAAATTATTCCTACCAAAAAATTAACATCCAAGCTTTCATTGCTATTCTCAATCAAGGAAGACAAAGGCATATCATTTGGATCTAGAGGAGCACCTTTACTACCAAATAATTTCATTAACTCATCCATCTTAGCACTCAAAGAGTTAATTTCTTCTATAGGATGCACTTTTTGACTAGTAGATGACCTTTGATTGTGCCGTTGAGAATAGTTTGTCATGATATTATCTTGGAGTTTTGTGGCTTCTCCTAATGTGATTTCCATGAAAGTTCCACCGGAGGCGGAATCCAAGATATTTCTAGAAGCAAAATTCAAACCAGCATAGAAGATTTGTATAATCATCCAAAGACTCAAGCCATGAGCGGGACAATTTCTAATCATCAATTTCATTCTCTCCCAAGATTGTGCAACATGTTCATGATCTAGTTGCTTAAAATTCATGATATCATTACGGAGAGAGATAATCTTTGCCGGTGGAAAATACTTGGATATAGAAGCATCTTTACACTTGTCCCAAGAATCAATACTATTTTTGGGTAAAGATGAAAACCAAGTTTTTGCTCGATCTCGCAATGAGAACGGAAATAGCTTCAGTTTATCATTATACACATCTTTCTTATTTTGCATATCGCATAACTCAATGAAGGTATTAAGATGGGATGCGGCATCTTCAGTAGGAAGGCCGGAAAATTGCTATTTCATAACAAGATTCAGCAAGGAAGCATTGATTTCATATGATTCCGCACTAGTGGCGAGAGCAATCGGAGTACTAATAAAATCATTATTATTAGTATTCGAGAAGTCACACAATTTGGTGTTTTCAGTCATGGTGACTCAGCAAGCAGACAAGCACACAACAGAACAGAAAGCAAGCGAAAGAAAGGGCGAACGAAAAAGGCAAAAAAATTGTATTTTTTTTCAGAAGTGGGGAAGAGGAAAACGAGAGGCAAAAGGCAAATAATGTAAATGCAAGAGATGAGTTTGCGAAGGTTACTGGGATATGCTTCACTTTGAATACTCCCCGGCAACGGCGCCAGAAATTGGCACGTTGACGGGAGACTATTCCTGACTTGATCCTCCCCGGCATCGGCGCCAGAAATTGGTCTTGCTACCTCTTGAGCTTGCGTTGGTTTTTACCTTGAAGAGGAAAGGGTGATGCAGCATAGTAGCAGCAAGTATTTCCCTCAGTTTGAGAACCAAGTTATCAATCCAGTAGGAGTATCAAGATGAGGCACCAATGTACCTTCGCAAAAACAAACAAACTTGCACCCAACGCTATAAAGGGGTTGTCAATCCCTTCACGATTATTTGCAAGGTGAGATCTGAAGGTGGAAAGTGCAACAAAGTAAAAGGGTAGATCTGAAAATATGATGTGAACTAGACCCGGGGGCCATAGTGTTCACTAGAGGCTTCTCTCATGATAGCAAGTATTATGGTGGGTGAACGAATTACTGTAGAGCGATTGATAGAATCGCGCAAAATCATGATGATATCTAACGCAATGATCATACATATAGGCATCACGTCCGAGACAAGTAGATCGATACTGTCTGCATCTACTACTATTACTCCACACATCGACCGCTATCCAGCATGCATCTAGTGTATTGAGTTCATAACAAACAGAGTAACGCCTTAAGCAAGATGACATGATGTAGAGGGATAAATTCATGCAACATGATATAAACCCCATCTTTTTACCCTTGATGGCAACAACACGATGCGTGCCTTGCTACCCCTTCTGTCACTAGGTGAGGACACCACACGGTATGAACCTAAAACCAAGCACTTCTCCCATCGCAAGAATTATAGATCAAGTTGGCCAAACGAAACCCACAATTGGAAGAGAATTACAAGGATACGAAATCATGCATATAAGAGATCAGAGGAGACTCAAATAATATTCATAGATAATCTGATCATAAATCCCCAATTCATCGGATCTCGACAAACACACCGCAATATAAGGTTACATCGGATAGATCTCCATGAAGATCATGGAGAACTTTGTATTTAAGATCCAAGAGAGAGAAGAAGCCATCTAGCTACTAGCTATGGACCCCGAAGGTCTGTGGTGAACTACTCACACATCATCAGAGAGGCAATGGTGTTGATGAAGAAGCCCTCCGTGTCCTAATCCCCCCTCCGGCAGGGCACCAGAACGTGCCCAGATGGGATCTTGCGGAGAGAGAAGCTTGCGGCGGAGGAAAAGTATTTTCATGGCTCCCTGTGGTGGTTTTGGATTTTTAGTGAATTTATAGGTGGAAGAAGTAGGGCAATGGAGCCACGGGGGGGCACAAGCCTGCTAGGCGCCCCCGAGGCCGTGGCTAGGGGCGTGTGACCTCCCACGGGGTCCTTTGCCTTGGTTCTCAAGTCCCGTGCGTATCTTCTGATATGGAAAAAAGCATTCCACAGGTTTTATTCCATTTGGACTCCGTTTAATATTCTTCTCTGGAAAAGGTCAAAAACACGGAAAAAACAGAAACTGGCACTTGGCACTAAATTAATAGGTTACTCCCAAAAAAGATATAAAATAGCATATTCATGCATACAAAACATCCAAAGTTGACAAGATAATAGCATGGAACCATCAAAAATTATAGATACGTTGGAGACGTATCAATCTCCAAAAAGTCCAACCCCCTCGAAATGAGCTAAGGGCCTCCTTTTATAGGAAAAGGGGTCGCCAACAGTGCTTGGTGCTAGGTTCACGGGGAGTTATAGTGAACCTAGGGCGATGCTTATCCGTCTACCGCTGTCAGGTTCATTTAATGCACGTCTTGTCCTTGTCAGTGATGTGCTGGTGAAGACACTTATCCAGGTGTTTCGACACCTGGACGCTGCACTAGCGCATGCGGAATGCGCGGGCACTTGGGGTGGTGGCAATGTGGCAAGGGCGGTTGCCCACTAGTGGCCAGGCCCGTCATCCCGGCAAGGATCTTGTCGGGTCCTTGTGTCTTCGTCCCGGCAAGGGAGCTTGTCGGGGGCTTCAGTCATCAACCCAACAAGGGAGCTTGCCAGGGTCTTGTACGTGGTGAGTTCATCACACCCACCGAATCGGCACGGCCTTGGTCATATTCCCGGCAAGGCAGGCTTGCCGAGGCCTTGATAATCTTGGGGGTTGCATCTTGACTGGGTCCTGCCATGCCCTGTCGGCAGGGGCTCTTCATCCCCGTGCACAAGTCTGGGGCACTAGGGACCCCAGTCATTAGTGCACCGACAGGAGCCACCGGGCCTGGGCCACACACGCATGCGAAGTGTTGTTGGGCCATGCCCAAAGAGGTGCACAGGATTTCGTGGTTGGATCCGCTGAAAGTTTCTTTTCCCCACTCCGCGCATAACCTCGGGGGTTGTGTGCGGAGTGGCCTTTCCACCTCGTGAAACACCTCTGCCACATGCATGGCATGCGCAGTCATGGATGGACAAGGGGCAGACGTGGCCTTAAAAGGCGCAGTAGTGGCTGGGCCCGCCCTTGCATGCATTGGTGCAGCAGGGCAGTTCCCTATTCGCCCGTGAGTACGAACGATTGGGCGAGAGGGGTGGTGGATTATGGAGCAAGGGAGGCTAGACCCCGCACCCCGTCCTATAAATTAGGAGGGTTTGCGAGGGGTTTTTGTCACCCAACTCCTTCTGAATCTACCAACTCCTCAGCCTTGGTCTTCAGAGTCTTCTTCTGTCTGCAGGTGGCGTTCACCCCTTAGCATGGTTAGGGGATGGGGTCGGCCACCATCGGCCGCTGGGGCAGCGAGAGGATCCCGTTCAAATCATGGCACAGCTTCTCGGGGTGCCGCGGTGGAAGACGGCCCGAGTGCTCGTGACGGAGGAAGGGCGAAGGGCCGTGGTCACCATGGAGGTCGAGGTCGGGGGAGGCGGAGCGCTATTCCAGCGCATCCGCCTTCCCCGAGGCTTGGTCCTACGGCGGTCCTCCATGCTTCTCGGGCGAGGCTCCAAGGCCTTCGCCCGCACCCATCTCCTCGAGGACCGACATGTCCTCCGCTTCGAGCTAGCGGAGGCGAACATTATGTCCGTCAAGTTCTAGGGGCGCCCATTTGTACGTCTCGGTTGCTGTGAAGGTCGCTCGAGCGGCGCCGAGCGTCCTTCCTTGAGTGACCACAGGGACGGGGACGGCGTCGCAGTGGCACTCTTAGCAGGTCGGGATCCCGGGGGGTCAAGTCAGAGTACGTCTCCCCGAGCTCCGACTGATTGTTGGCCCTGTCGCGGGTGCCCGCTCTCGCCTCTCCCCGTCCTTGTAGGAACCCGCATCGACGCCTCGTCTTCGAGGCGGTGCGACCATTGGCTCCGGCCCCTTCATCTCCTCCGGCTGCCCTGTCCTCCGGCGCTGCTCTCTACTGCGCAATGCTAGTCCAGGAGGGGCCAGCCTCGGTTGCGCCGGGGGCTAGCCTGCTTTTTGCCTTTTTGAGCATCACTTCGGCGAGCGTAGTTCCTCGCCAAAGACAATAGTTCTAGGTTAGAGTGGATCATATCATCCATATAATATATTTGAGAGTATCCCAAACAAATGAATGAAAAGATTGTTTTCCCTTTTTCCGACTCTATTCGTTGTATGATTCGCCTTTGCATTATCTGGGAGCTTGCCGGCAACTACCGGCAAGGCTCCTTGCTCCATTCAGTGCAACCATAGAAATCGCCAAGCGCAGCTTGAGACGAAATCAGGCGCTACGTAGCCGCTTGCTCTGTTGGTAAGTTTGAAACAGTTTGAAGGCGCTATGTGGCCGTTCAGGTCGTTTGAACAAGTTCGAAACAAAGACAAGGTGCACTGATCTTTGGAAAGGTCCCAGTATGCGCAGATTCCACACACAAAGATTGCAAACTTTTAAAGGGAAAAGAGAGAATCTATCTACTTCAGATCTGAATCTTAAACTTAAAACTTATCTGCTCACGCCGTCGTTGCATGGCGCCTGAATCTTTTGCCGGGGCGTTGGGGTCCCCGGCAGGCAGGAAATTACCGCTCCCGGCAGCTTTTTCCCCGACAAAGACTTCTTGCCGACAGTCCGCGACCGTCGTTTGGAGAAAAAGTTGGCCAGGGTGTAACCCCTTTACTTTTATCTTGCTAGGTTGTGCTTGCGGAGCCCCCCGAGCGCATCTTGGGCGATGATAAGACGCTCTCAGGGGCACAACACTTGCGCTGGAGTGCGCGGCGGGGCTTCGGGACTGTTTGGCGCATCCTCAACGACTATGCATCACTCCATAGAGGTGCGTCCGCTGGAGTATGCACCAAGGCCTCTATGAAGCTCCCAGGTACGCACTCGACAGCTGCGCGTTGGCCCCGAGCGACGCATCGGCCTGATGGCGCCGCCTTTGGAGCCTCCGCCTCCGTGCCTCGCGCTCGCGCAGCAACACGCTCACGCGGGCCTTGGGAAGTTGTAGCATAACAGAGCGTCCGCCGCGGTACCCCGTTTCTGAGGGAACTGCAGTGCAGCGCCCAAACTTCCAAGAATCTGGTGCTGAGTTTGCTCATATTCGTACCTGGGGCGCCAGAGATGTCGGTGATACGAGGTCGACACCTATGGGAATCAACATGAAACCTTTGTGATCATAGGGTGGGAAGAGGTGACGTGAAGAGCATAGCTAATAATCAACACCCGACAAGCCTTTTTACCCAGGTTCGGTCCGCTTACGCGTAAAACCCTACGTCTTGCTTGTCTGGTTGTATTAAGCGTTTTGTTGTCGATTGTTACAGTGACCGTTGATGGTCGTCTTATGGATTGATGTCCAAAAAGCTGAACCCCCTTGAAATGAGCTAAGGTCCTCCTTTTATAGGCAAAGGGGTCGTCTAGAGTGCTCGGTGGTAGGTTTACGAGGAGTTACACTGAACCTAGGGCGGTGCTTATCCATCTACCGATGTTAGGAGCATTTAATGCACGTCTTGTCCTTGTCAGCGATGTGCTGGTGAAGACACGTATCCAGGTGTTTCGACACCTGGACGCTGCGTTGGCACATGTGGAATGCGCTGGCACTTGGGGGCGGTGGCATTGTGGCAAGGGCGGTTGCCCACCAGTGGCCAGGCCCATCATCCTGGCAAGGAACTTGCCGGTGCCTTGAGTCTTCGTCATGGCAAGGGAGCTTGCTGGGAAGCCCGGCAAGGGAGATTGCCGGGGTCTTGTACTTGGTGAGTTCATCACGCCCACCAAATGGGCGCGGCTTTGGTCATCTCCCCGGCAAAGCAGGCTTGTCGAGGTCTTGATAATCTTGGGGGTTGCATGCTGACTGGAGGTTGCATCTTGACTGGGTCCTGCCATGCCCTGCGGCACGGGCTCTTCGCTGCCGTGCACAAGTCTAGGGCACTAGGGACCCTAGTCTTTAGTGCACCGACACTCTTGTAGACACATTTTTCTATAATTCCTTTCAATAAATCATTTTCTTTCTCAAGTGTAACTTGGATAAGAGAATCATTAGTGGAATCAATAGAACTACTAGGAACATCATCATTGGATTTAGCATTAGTGTTGTTGTTACTAGATGAAGAACCTTTCTTGCCTTTGTTACTAGTTTGCTTAGGTTTTAACTTGTGGAACAAAATTAGACCAGATTAACTGTTTGCTTTGGTAAGAAGAACTCTTCTTTCGAAGATCGTCATTGATGGCTTTAAGAAACTCATGCTCTTGCTCTAAATTTAGCTTCTCGAAGTGTAACTTTTCATGAGTTTTTACAAGCTCTCTATGATCTTCTAGACTACATTCATGAGCTAACTTACGAGTGTTTATTTCTTTAGTTAGATGCTCAATCTCCTTATTATCATCATAACATGACTTATCTTGACTAGTATTATTATTATCAAGATCATTTTTACTAACATCATGAGTTTTATCAAAGAGCAAGTCATCATCTCCAAGTAAGTCATACTCATCACTATTAAAGTCAAAGTATTTGGGGTGTGATACCTTGGGGCCTTTAGACATGAAGCAACTTCCACTTCCTTCATTTGGTGAATCAAATATGTCATAGGAATTGGAGGATACAGGTGGTAGTCTAGCAACACCTTCATCTTGATTGTAGTCATAGTTGGAGTGGTAGCTTCTCTCGGATATGTTGTCGGATTTGGAGCCAGAAACGCATTAACCAACATAAGCTTGATGTCTTCTTCTTGTGTAGCTCTTGCTGTACTTGTCCTTCTTCTCTGAGTCCTTGCTTCTCCGGGAGGGTCTTTGTTCATAGTGGACTTATCTACTCCTTTTGTCTCTACAAGGTTACTCATCTCTTGAGCTTCTTCTTCTAGGTGACTCTTCTCTTCTTTTGTGGGGGCATGCACTCATTGAAGTAGTGTGTGGGCCTTCCACAATTGTCAAAATTTCGGTCATGAATAGATGAATGCTTCTCTTCATATTTTGAGTTGGAGCTTCTCTCTTTGCCTCTATTCTTGTAGAACTTGTCGAAATTCTTGACCATGAGGCTTATCTCTCCATTGGTAACATGGTTGTAGCTTTAGGTAGCAAGAGTTTCACTTGAAGCTTTGTATGCACCACTTGACTTCTTATGAATCTCTTTTTGTCCTGAGTGACATCTCATGAGCAAAAATCCTTCGAATGAATTTCGTAGGCTTGAGATCTTTGTAGTTTGGCATCATCTGGATCAATGTGCACACGGTGTCGTACTTTCCATCCAAGGCTCTAAGGATCTTATTGACGATGAATTTGTTGGTCATCTCTTCACTTCCTAAGCCGGCAATCTCATTTGTGATGAGAGCAAGCCTAGAGTAAATTTCCGCGACTCCTTCACCATCGTTCATCTTGTACTTCCCAAGTTGATTTTGTAACACATCCAACTTAGTTTCCCTGGCGGATTCGGCACCTTCGTGCATATCAACCAAAGTATCCCAAATTTCATTTGCATTCTCAAGACGACTAATCTTGTCGAACTCTTCGGGGCATAGGCATTTGAATAGAATGCCGCATGCTTGAGCGTTGTATTGCAACATCTTCAATTTTTCCGTGATCGCTTCATGATCTGGTTCCTTTCCATCATCAGAGAATTCACTTTGCAATCCAACACGAACAACAACCCAAACAGTGGATTTATGACAAAGAATATGCATTTTCATTTTATGCTTCCAACTAGCAAAGTTTGTACCATCAAAATATGGACCTCTATGATGATAATTTCCCTCACTAGACGCCATGCTGTCCTAGGTTATAAAAGCAATGCAATGAATACCAGATATCGGATACACTTGTAGGATACAAAGTATGTCTAGAGGGGGTGATTATACTACTTGACCAAATAAAAACTTAGCCTTTTCCCAATTTTAGTAGTTTACAAGTTTTAGCAATTATACCAAGTCGAGCACACCCTACACATGCAAGTTTAAGAGTATAACTACAAAAAGTAAATACATGCACATGAAAGTAGAAGGTAGGGATAGGAAGATCAAACACAAATATGACACGGAGATTTTTTGCATGGTTCCAATAGCTGGTGCTATCGTACGTCCACGTTGATGGAGACTTCAACCCACTAAGGGTAACGACCGCGAGAGTCCATGAAGGGCTCCACCCACGAAGGGTCTATTGAGAAGCAGCCTTGTCTATTCCATCATGGCTTACATCCACAAAGGACTATCCTCACTTGGGGTAGATCTTCAAGAAGTAGGCGATCTCCTTTCCCTTACAAACTTCTTGGTTCAACTCCACACAAAGTCGGAGGCTCCCAAGTGACACGTAACTAATCTAGGAGACACCACTCTCCAAAAGGTAATAGATATGGTATGTATGATGAACTCCTTGCTCTTGTGCCTCAAAAGATAGTCTCCTCAACACTCAATCACTGTCAAAGATTTGGCTTGGTTGAAGAGGTTGATTGGGTGGAAAGCAACTTCGGGAGGCTAGAAATCAAGATTCATATGCTTGGAGTGGGATATCTTGATCTGAACACATGAGTAGGTGGTTCTGTCTTAGAAAATCGATGTGGCAAGTGTTGGTTTGTTCTGAGTGCTTCCTCTATGAATAAGAGGCGGTTGGAGGGGTATATATAGGCATCTCCAAAAATCCAACTGTTACAATATTATTGCCCAACTCGGTGAAACCGAAGCAAAAACTCAGTTACACCGACTAGTGCAAACTGTGGCAACTTTTGGTGTTTCGATGAGACCGATATATAAATCTCGGTGGGTTCGATTTGGGTTGGCCGAGGCAGTTAAGAAAACTCGGTGGTGCCAATTTGATAAAACTGTTAATTATGATTTTGATCAAATGTACATCAGAAAGTGTGGCAGTGTTTTCGGTTACATTGAAAAGAGACTTGGTTGCACCAAGATGCTAGGGTTTGGCTTTGGATTTGTCTAGGGTGAAACTCGGTGGGGCCGAATGGAAAATATATGTGGTACCGAATTGAACTTTAGGGTTTGTACATAATATTTGTGGGAGAATTTCATGGGTATTTTTGGTGGCTAACTCCAAGCACTTGAGCAACCAGATCATCATAGACACATTTTCCCCTTTTAATAGTATTGGCTTTCATATGGACTCAAATGTGATTTCTCACAAAATGCAAAATGCAAACAGATCTTGTTGCTAATAGATGTTCCTTACATCTAGGGGATCTCCTCAGAAACCTTAGACAATCCATTCATTGAACTTTTCCTCAAATATACTTGGTAGAGTCATTAGTCCAACGAAATATATGTTGTTATTAATTCCCAAAACCACCTAGGGAGAAGTTGTGCTTTCATAGTGAAGATTCACCTAGTGATAATGGAAAGTATGAAAATGATGTTCATGTAGATGCTCAATGTGAAATCCCCGGATTTGTGCTACACTAACCGTGTAATCAACCTACAGTAATCTTATACTAATGATGCCACGTCACCGTGATTGCTATTGTTAATTTCGCGATAGTTCAAACCCGTTCAAATTCAAATTTTAAAATAAAGTCAAGCGATAAAAGTTTTCAATTATAAAAATAAAAATGTTCGATGTTAATCAAATATTACTTAGAAAATTGTCATTTAGGAATCGTTATATTTTTTTGGTATTCATTGCACTAGAATAAAATAAAACTAAAACTGAAATAATTAAAAGAAAAGAAAAGGTCCCGGCCCAACTGGGCCAACTAGCCCAGCCGGCCGGCCCACCCCGCCCCCAACCCTAATGCCCCTCCCCACTTCCTCCCACCAGCGCCGCTAGCTCCCCTCGTTTATCAACCCCACCGCCAGATCCCCACCAGCCAATGCACCTCCCTGCTCCCCCACGAGCCAACCCCACGAATGGACCCCCCACTCCATCCCCTTGTTCATCCCACCCCACGAGCCACTGGCTCGTTCTCTCGTTGCTACCTCTCCCCATCGAACCTTCCCAGCACCACACCGACGCCGCCACCCCCGACCACCTCTCTCCCTCACCGAGTACCCCTCCCTCGTTTCCCTAGCACCACCCTCGCCCCCACATCGCCCGGCACCACCTCACAACTGGAGCCACCGCGCTAGGGCCCCCTCCCCCACCCAGCATATCGGCGCCACCCCCGGTGCCTCCCTCAGGCCACGACAACGTCGACCTCGCCGGCTCCAACACCGACCGTCGGTCCCTCCGCACCTCGTCCCCGCGCCAGCCCCACTCCATCACCCCTAGCCACCACCACCACCTCCGGCTTCCGTCCTCCCCGAGCTTGCCACCGACATCCTCTTGGTGAGCCACGCACGTTCACGCTGCCCGCCATCGATCTGTTGCCGATTTGCCGTCGTCCGTGCTCGCCCGTGGCAGCGCTCAGGGCTCGCTCCGCGCGTGCGCGCTGTAGCCACCCGCGCCCGCCCTCCGGTGTTGCTACTGTTGTTGTTTGCTGCTCCATTGATGCTTGCTGTTGTGCCTTGCTCTTGCCGACCACACCCACCATCGCGTCATTGCTGCATGTGTCGTTGCTCATTGCATTGGGCATTGTCGTGCATACCCAAGGCACAAGGCATGACTTGTGCCTCTAGCTAGTGGACTGGGATGCTCTAATTAGGTTGTTAGGTTAGTTGATTGTTGATACGTCCATTTTGCATCATGCTTTCTTGTTGATATTTATCGCTTTATGGGCTGTTATTACACTTCACGGTACAATACTTATGCCTTTTCTCTCTTATTTTGCAAGGTTTACATGATAAGGGAGAATGCCGGCAGCTGGAATTCTGGCCTGAAAAAGGAGCAAGTTTGAGATACCTATTCTGCGCAACTCCAAAAGTCGTGAAAATCAACGAGGATTTATTTTGGAATTTATAAAAAATACTGGCTCGAAGAAGTACCAGAGGGGAGCCAGCAGGAGGCCACAAGCCTGCTAGTCGCGGCCTACCCCCTAGTCGCGCCTAGGGGGCTTGTGGGCTCCCTGCTGGCCCTCTGGCCCCCCCTCTTTTTCTATAAGGAGGGTTTCGTTCCATAAAAAAACAGGAGGAGGCTTTCGGGAGGAATCGCCGCCGCCACGAGGCGGAACTTGAGCAGAAGCAATCTAGAGCTCCGGCAGGGTCGTCCTGCCGGGGAAACTTCCCTCCCGGAGGGGGAAATTGTCGCCATCGTCATCACCAACACTCCTCTCATCGGAGGGGACTCATCACCATCAACATGTTCAGCAGCACCATCTCATCTCCAAACCCTAGTTCATCTCTTGTGACCAATCTCCGTCTCGCGACTCCGATTGGTACTTGTAAGGATGCTAGTAGTGTTAATTACTCTTTGTAGTTGATGCTAGTTGGATTACTTGGTGGAAGATTATATGTTCAGCTCCTTGATGCTATTCAAAACCTCTCTGGTCCTGAATATTATTATGCTTTGTGAGTAGTCACTTTTGTTCCCGAGGACATGGGATAAGTCATGCTATAAGTAGTTATGTGAATTTGGTACTCGTTCGATATTTTGATGTGTTGCATGTTGTTTTTCCTCTAGTGTTGTTATGTGAACGTCGACTACATAACACTTCACCATTATTTGGGTCTAGAGGAAGGCATTGGGAAGTAGTAAGTAGATGATGGGTTGCTAGAGTGATAGAATCTTAAACCCTAGTTTAGGTGTTGCTTCATAAGGGGCTGATTTGGATCCACTAGTTTAATGTTATGGTTAGACTTCGTCTTAATTCTTCTTTCGTAGTTGCGGATGCTTGCGAGAAGGGTTAATCATAATTGGGATGCTTGTCCAAGTAAGGGCAGTACTCAAGCGTCGGTCCACCCACATATCAAACTATCAAAGTAGCGAACGCGGATCATATGAACATGATGAAAACTAGCTTGACAGAAATTCCCATGTGTCCTCGGGAGCGCTTTAGCTCCTATAAGAGGTTGTCCAGGCTTGTCCCTTGCCACAAAAGGGATTGGTCCACTTTGCTGCATCGTTGTTACTTTTTTTACTTGCTACTTGCTACGAATCATCTTTTCACACAACTACTTGTTACCGATAATTTCAGTGCTTGCAGAGATTACCTTGCTGAAAACCACTTATCAAATCCTTCTGCTCCTCGTTGGGTTCGACACTCTTACTTATCGAAAGTACTACGATAGATCTGCTATACTTGTGGGTCATCAAGACTCTTTTCTAGCACCATTGCCAGGGAGTGAAACGCCTTTGGTAAGTGGAATTTTGTAAGGAAACATTTATATAGTGTGCTGAAATTTATTGTCACTTGTCACTATGGAAACTAATCCTTTGAGGAGTTTGTTCGGGGTATCTTCACCTCGAACAGAAGCACAAGGAGTTGCTCCTACACTTGTTGCACCTACTGAAAATATTTGCTATGAATTTCCTTCGGGTATGGTTGAGAAACTGCTGGCTAATCCTTTTACATGAGATAGAACATCACATCCAGACTTGCATCTAATCTATGTAGATGAAGTTTGTGGTTTATTTAAGCTTGCAGGTTTGCCAGAGGATGAGGTCAAGAAGAAGGTATTTCCCTTATCTTTGAGGGATAAAGCATTGACATGGTATAGGCTATGTGATGATACCAGATCATGGAACTACAACCGGTTGAAATTGGAATTTCACCAAAAGTTTTATCCTATGCATCTAGTACATCGTGATCGGAATTATATTTATAATTTTTGGCCTCGTGACAGAGAAAGCATCGCTCAAGCTTGGGGGAGGCTTAAATCAATGTTATATTCATCCCCAACTATGAGCTCTCAAGAGAAATTATCATTCAGAACTTCTATGCTCGGCTTTCTCATGATGATCGCTCCATGCTTGACACTTCTTGTACTTTTTCTTTTATGAAGAGAGATATTGACTTCAGATGGAATTTATTGGAAAGAATTAAACGCAACTTTGAAGATTGGTAGCTTGATGAAGGTAAGGAGTCAGGTATGAATTTCAAGTTTGATTGTGTTAAATCCTTTATTGAAACAAATACTTTTTGTGATTTTAGCTCTAAGTATGGACTTGACTCTGAGATGGTAGCTTCATTGTGTGAATCATTTGCTGCTCATATTGATCTCCCCAAAGAGAAGTGGTTTAAATATCATCCTCCCTTAGAAGTCAATGTAGTTAAACCTAATCCAGTTGAGGAGAAAGTCATTGCCTATAATGATCCTATTGTTCCCAGTGCTTATATTAAGAAACCACCTTTCCCTGTTAGGATAAAGGATCATTCTAAAGCTTCAACTGTGATACGTAGAGGCTACATTAAAACACCAACACCCCCTGAGAAAGTTAGAGTTGAACCTAGCATTGCTATTATCAAAGATCTCCTGTCCGACAATGTTGATGGCCATGATATTCACTTCTATGAAGATGCTGCTAGAATTGCTAAACCACATGCTAGAGACAAACATAGGCCTGTTGTTGGCACGCCGGTTGTTTTTGTTAAGATAGGAGATCATTGTTATCATGGTCTACGTGATGTGGGTGCTAGTGTTAGTGCAATACCTCGATCCTTATACGGTGAAATCAAAGACGAGATTGCACCTGTCGAGATAGAACCCATTGATGTCACTATTCAGCTTGCCAATAGAGATACTATCTTCCCTTTGGGAATTGTTAGAGATGTTGAAGTCCTGTGTGGTAAAATGAAGTATCCTGCTGATTTCCTCGTTCTTGCTACCACACAAGATAGCTTTTGTCCCATCATATTTGGCAGACCTTTCCTCAATACTGTCAGTGCTCATATTGACTGTGAGAAGCAAACTGTCACCGTTGGCTTTGAAGGCGTGTCACATGAGTTCAATTTCTCCAAGTTTGGTAGACAACCTCATGAAAAAGAGTTGCCTAGTAAGGATGAAATTATTGCCCTAGCTTCTATTGCCGTGCCTCCTACTGATCCTTTAGATCAATACTTGCTTGAGCATGAAAATGATATGCATATGGATGAAAGGGATGAGATAGATAGAGTTATCTTTGAACAATATCCTATCCTTAAGAATAATTTGCATGTTGAATTGCTTGGAGATCCACCCCCACCAAAGCTTAAACAGTTGCCTGATACACTTAAGTATGCTTATCTTGATGAAAAAGAGATATATCATGTTATAATTAGTGCTAGCCTCTCAAAGCATGAAGAAGAGAAGTTACTAAAAACTCCGAGGAAGCACCGTGCTGGTATTGGATATACTCTTGATGATCTTAAGGGCATTAGTCCCACTCTATGCTAGCACAAGATTAAAACCGATCCTGATTCCAAACCAGTTGCCGATCATCAACGGAGATTAAATCCTAAGATGAAAAAGTTAGTAAGAAAAGAAATACTAAAGCTCCTAGAAGCAGGTATTATCTATCCTGTTGCTCATGGTGATTGGGTGAGTCTGGTGCATTGCGACCCTAAGAAGGGAGGTATTACCGTTGTCCCTAATGATAAGGATGAATTGATCCCATAGAGGATTATTAATGGCTATAGGATGGTGATTGATTTTAGGAAATTGAATAAAGCCACTAGGAAAGATCATTACCCTTTGCCTTTTATCGACCAAATGCTAGAAAGACTGTCTAAACATACACACTCCTGCTTTCTAGATGGTTATTCTGGTTTCTCCCAAATACCAGTTGCACAATCCGATCAGGAGAAAACCACTTTCACCTGCCATTTCGGTACCTTTGCTTACAGACGTATGCCTTTTGGACCTTTCAAAGATGTATGATGGCTATATTCTCTGACTTTTGGGAAAAGATTGTTGAGGTTTTCATGGATGACTTCTCCGTTTACGGGTCTTCTTTTGATGATTGCCTCAACAACCTTGATCGTGTCTTGCAGAGATGTAAAGACACCAACCTTGTCTTGAATTGGGAGAAGTGCCACTTTATGGTTAACGAAGGCATCGTCTTAGGACATAAAATTTCTGAAAGAGGTATTGAAGTCGATAAGGCTAAGGTTGATGCAATCGATAAAATGCCATGCCCCACAAATATCAAAGGTATAAGAAGTTTCCTTGGTCATGCTCGTTACTGTAGAACGTTCATTAAAGACTTCTCTAAGATTTCTAGGCCTCTTACCAATCTCTTGCAAAAGGATATTCCTTTTTTTACGATGATTGTGAGGAAGCCTTCGAAATACTTAAGAAGGCCTTGATAACTGCACCTATTGTTCAACCACCAGATTGGAACTTACCTTTTGAAATCATGTGTGATGCTAGTGATTATGCTGTTGGCGTTGTCCTAGGACAAAGAGTTGATAAGAAGTTGAATGTTATTCACTATGCTAGTAAAACTCTAGACAGTGCTCAAAGAAACTATGCTACTACGGAAAAGGAATTTTTAGCAGTTGTGTTTGCATGTGAAAAGTTCAGGTCTTACATTGTTGATTCCAAAGTCACTATTCACACTGATCACGCTGCTATTAAGTACCTCATGGAAAAGAAAGACGCTAAACCTAGACTTATCAGATGGGTTCTCTTACTACAAGAATTTGATTTGCATGTTGTCGATAGGAAGGGTGCTGAGAACCCCATAGCAGATAACTTGTCTAGGTTGGAGAATGTTCTTGATGACCCACAACCTATTGATGATAGCTTTCCTGTTGAGCAACTGAATGTCATCAATACTTCACGTAGTGCACCGTGGTATGCTGATTATGCAAATTATATCGTTTCCAAGTATATACCACCTAGTTTCACATACCAACAAAAGAAGAAATTCTTCTTTTATTTGAGACATTACTTTTGGGATGATCCTCACCTTTATAAGGAAGGAGTAGATGGTGTTATTAGACGTTGTGTACCTGATTATGAACAGGGACATATCCTAGAGAAGTGTCACTTTGAGGCTTACAGAGGACACCATGAGGGTGATAGAACTGCACACAAGGTATTGCAATCAAGTTTCTATTGGCCCACTCTCTTCAAGGATGCCCGTAAGTTTGTCTTGTCTTATGACTAATGTCAAAGAATAGGTAATATCAGTAAACGTCAGTAAATGCCTATGAATTATTCACTTGTCATTGAACCATTTGATGTTTGGGGCTTTCATTATATGGGACTTTTTCCAAAATCCAACGGGTATACTCATTTCTTAGTTGTTGTTGATTACGTTACTAAGTGGGTAGAAGCTATCCCAACTAGTAGTGTTGATCACAACACTTCTATCAGGATGCTTAAAGAAGTTATTTTCCCTAGATTTGGAGTCCCTAGATATCTAATGACTGATGGTGGTTCACATTTCATTCATGGTGCTTTCCGTAATACGCTTGCTAAGTATGATGTCAATCATAGAATTGCGTCTCCCTATCATCCTCAGTCCAGCAGTCAAGTAGAGCTAAGCAATAGAGAGATTAAACTAATTCTGCAAAAGACTATCTATAGGTCTAGAAAGAATTGGTCTAAGAAGCTCGATGATGCACTGTGGGCTTATAGAACTGCTTATAAGAATCCCATGGGCATGTCTCCGTACAAAATGGTTTATGGTAAAGCTTGTCATTTACCTCTTGAGCTAGAGCATAAGGCTTATTGGGCAATCAAAGAGCTCAACTTTGATTTCAAACTTGCTTGTGAGAAGAGGTTATTTGATATTAGCTCACCTGATGAATGGAGAACTTAGGCATATGAGAATGCCAGGTTGTTCAAAGAAAAGGTTAAGAGGTGGCATGATAAAAGGATACAAAAGCGTGAGTTTAATGTAGGTGATTATGTCTTGCTATATAATTCTCGTTTAAGATTTTTTGCAGGCAAGCTTCTCTCTAAATGGGAAGGTCCTTACATTGTTGAGGAAGTATATCGTTCCGGTGCCATCAAGATCAACAACACGGAAGGTAATTTTCCGGGAGTGGTAAATGGGCAAAGAATCAAGCATTATATCTCAGGTACTCCCATAAATGTTGAAAGTAATATTATCAATGCCATAACTCCGGAGGAGTACATAAGGGATATTTATCAGCCTGTTTCAGACTCCAAAAACAAAGAGGTATGTGATTCGGTAAGTAAACAGACTCCAAAACTTCTCCAGTAGGAACTTTTCTCCGTTTTGGAATTTTTGAAAAAATAGAAAATTTTGAAGTAGTCTGGAAACGCACGAGGAGGCGACAAGCCTGCCAGGCGCAGGCCACCCCCCTAGTCGCGCCTGGGGGGCTTGTGACCACCTCGTGTGCCTCCGAGACTCCGTTTTCTTGCGGAGTACTCCTTCTGCTCAGAAAAAAATCATTATATATTCTCCCTAAAGGTCTAACCCTCGTATCACGCAAATTTCCTGTGTTTTCGTTTCGAGCCTGTTTCTGCTGCAGATCTAGATCGCTATGGCGTCCCCAAAAGCTCTGAAGGGCGGGATCTTCGAGAAGGTCATCAATCCCTACCTCGCGGGAGTGCTGCAACACCCTCAATCTATCGAGATGCGTGAGCGGATGCTTCACATCCGTGATCTTGAGGGGCCCAAGAAGACCAGAAGCATGGAGGCGAGGCTCTAAGCAATGGAGCAACAAGTCTTCAAGTGCCAAGGGATGGTGGAGCGTGGACTCAACGCCAACAACATGATGATCACGGAGTTCACCAACAAGCACAAGCTCGATGCCAATGACATCGGGAAGCACCTCTCGAGGCTCTATGACAGAATTGATCACCTCCAAGCCCAGATCTATGACGTGCAGAACCAAAACTGTGAGTATGAGTATAGATGTAAATCAATACGGTTGGCTGCAGATTTGATGATTCCGGAGACTCGGTTATCTTTCCATGATGGAGCACCTATGCCTTGGAAGACGGAGGATCAAACCCATGTTGCAACAACTCCACCACCATCACCTCCGAAGGAAGACAACTAAGCATGGGTATGGGCAATCCCCTTGGCTTATGCCAAGCTTGGGGGAGTTGCCCCGGTATCGTATCACCATCACATCTTTTGCCTTTACCTTTTCTTAGTTCGATCCTTTTTGGTTTTATCTTTCTCTAGTAGAATAAGTTCTTAGTCTTTTAGGCTTGAGTGTTGCTTTGTGTCAGCCCCGATGTATTCGAGCTCGTGAGCCTTATAATAAAGAGTGTCTTAGTTAAGGGCCTTGCTTCATGCCATGATCAACAGAATGATAAAAGAACAAAAGCATGAAAGATCATGTAAAGATCTTATGGGAAGTGATGGCTTCACATATAAAAAGAAAGTTGATTGAAACTTGTTGACGGTGGACAAACGTAGACCTTAGTCATTGTTGCAATTAATAGGAAGTGATAAAGAAGGATAGGTTCACATATAAATATATCATCTTGGACACCATCTATGATTCTGAACACTCACTAAACTATTACATGCTTAGAAGTAGATGTTGGACAAGGAAGACAACATAATGAATTATGTTTGCTTGGTTCCGAACAACGATTATATGACTAGAGATCCCTTAGCATGTGACGATTGCTTCCACCCAATATCAGCCAAAACTCCCGCACCAAGTAGAGATACTACTTGTGCATCCACAAACCTTCAACCCCAGTTTTGACATGAAAGTCCACTATGCCTACCTATGGATTGAATAAGATCCCTCAAGTAAGTTGTCATCGGTGCAAGCAATAAAAATTGCTCCGTAAATTTGTACGATCTATTAGTGTATGGAAAATAAGCTTTGTACCAACCTGTGATGAGGAAGACATAAAAGCGATAGACTGCATAATAAAGTTCTTTATCACAGGAGGCAATATAAAGTGACGTTCCTTCACACTAAGAGGTCGCACATCCAAACCTCAAAAGCGCATGACAACCTTTGCTTCCCTCTGCGAAGGGCCTATCTTGTACCTTTAATTTTTGCCCTTGAAAGAGTCATGGTGATCTACACCAATTCTATATTTCGCCTTTATCTTGGCTAACGTCATATGCTAGGGAAAGATCTATATTCATATGTCAACTTGGAAGTAAGTATTCATGAATTATTATTGTTGACATTACCCTTGAGGTAAGCAGTTGGGAGGCGAAACTATAAGCCCCTATCTTTCTGTGTGTTCGACTGAAACTTTGATCTCATGAGTACCACGTGAGTTGTAGAAATTGTAAAAGACAAAAGGATGATTGAGTATGTGGATTTGCTTTACAAGCTCTTATTTGACTCTTTCTGATGTTATGATAAATTGGAATTGCTTCAATGACTAAATGCTATCGGTTGTTAATTCTCATTAAGCTTCTTGATCCTTACTTTACCTTGTGAAGGAATTATCACTTTAGCATGAGAGATTATATGATGGTATTGTTGTTCTCACTATGATCATGATGCCTGCATGTCCGTATCTTGCTTTGTCGACACCTCTCTCTCTAAACATATGGACATATTTATTGATCTTGGTTTTCGCTTGAGGACAAGCGAGGTCTAAGCTTGGGGGAGTTGATACGTCCATTTTGCATCATGCTTTCATGTTGATATTTATCGCTTTATGGGCAGTTATTACACTTCACGGTACAATACTTATGCCTTTTCTCTCTTATTTTGCAAGGTTTACATGAAGAGGGAAAATGCCGGCAGCTGGAATTCTGGCCTGAAAAAGGAGCAAGTTTGAGATACCTATTCTACGCAACTCCAAAAACCGTGAAAATCAACGAGGATTTATTTTGGAATTTATAAAAAATACTGGGCTGAAGAAGTACCAGAGGGGAGCCAGGAGGAGGCCACAAGCCTGCTAGGCGCGGCCTACCCCCGTGGCCACGCCTAGGGGGCTCGTGGGCTACCTGCTGGCCCTTTGGCCCCCCTCTTTTTCTATAAGGAGGGTTTCATTCCAGAAAAAATCAGGAGGAGGCTTTTGGGAGGAATCACCGCCGCCACGAGGCGTAACTTGAGAACAACCAATCTAGAGCTCCGGCAGGGTTAACTTGCTGGGGAAACTTCCCTCCCGGAGGGGAAAATCGTCGCCATCGTCATCACCAACACTCCTCTGATCGGAGGGGACTCATCACCATCAACATCTTCATCAGCACCATCTCATCTCCAAACCCTAGTTCATCTCTTGTAACCAATCTCCGTCTCGCGACTCCGATTGGTACTTGTAAGGTTGCTAGTAGTGTTAATTACTCCTTGAAGTTCATGCTAGTTGGATTACTTGGTGAAAGATTATATGTTCAGATCCATGATGCTATTCAAAACCTCTCTCGTCATGAATATTATTATGCTTTGTGAGTAGTCACTTTTGTTCCTGAGGACATGGGATAAGTCATGCTATAAGTAGTTATGTGAATTTGGTATTTGTTCGATATTTTGATGTGTTGTATGTTGTTTTTCCTCTAGTGGTGTTATGTGAACGTCGACTACATAACACTTCACCATTATTTGGGCCTAGAGGAAGGCTTTGGGAAGTAGTAAGTATATGATGGATTGCTAGAGTGACAAAAGCTTAAACCCTAGTTTATGTGTTGCTTCGTAAGGGGCTGATTTGGATCCACTAGTTTAATGCTATGGTTAGACTTTGTCTTAATTCTTCTTTCGTAGTTGCGGATGCTTGCGAAAGGGGTTAATCATAAGTGGGATGCTTGTCCAAGTAAGGGCAGTACTCAAGCACCGGTCCACCCACATATCAAACTATGAAAGTAGCGAACGCGAATCATATGAACATGATGAAAACTAGCTTGACAGAAATTCCCATGTGTCCTCGGGAGCGCTTTAACTCCTATAAGAGTTTGTCCAGGGTTGTCCCTTGCTACGAAAGGGATTGGGCCACTTTTCTGCACCGTTGTTACTTTTTTTTACTTGCTACTTGCTATGAATCATCTTTTTACACAACTACTTGTTTCCGATAATTTCAGTGCTTGCAGAGATTACCTTGCTGAAAACCACTTGTGAGATCCTTCTGCTCTTTGTTGGGTTTGACACTCTTACTTATCGAAAGGACTACGATAGATCCCTTATACTTGTGGGTCATCAATTGTATACTTAGTCTGATGCAGTAATGACATGTGGGGTCCCACGGGACCCGTTGACGAGTCAACGGTTGAGTCAGCAGTTTACTAGGCCCACTAGTGAGCCTCGGTGGCTAGATCAAGTCCGGTGTAAAAAGTTGTGTGTGTGTTCGAAATTCGAATTAATAAATAAAGAAAAGAAAGGAAATAAATGTTAGAAATATCTATATATATATGTTTAAAATAAAATATTAATAATAATAAGTAAATAAGTAATTATTTAAATGTAATGTTTAATTAGATAATTAATTAACTATTGGAGTAATTAATTAGATAATATAATGTTTAAAAGATTACATATATTAATTAAGTAAATTATTAGATAATTTGTTAACTCAAATAAATTAAAAAGTATGACACGTGGGTTCCGTCCCATTATTTAATCGGATTAACATTTAATTAACCCAAATAATAAATGTGCCTATGACAACGGGGGCCCACTCGCCATATTTGACCAGTCAAACCCTGTTGACTGTTGATGTCATGCTGACATCACCACCGATGTCACATTTAATTATCTAATATAATTTAATCTGTTAATTCCTAAATAATTAATAAAACTTTAAAAATTAATATAAAATAATTCGTAGCTCCGATGAAAATATTTTGAACATGAAAGTTGATGAGTAGAATGAGACGAAATCGGATATACTATTTGCTCGTGTGTCACGCGTCCCTAGCATAACAAACGTGAAAACTTTTCCACCATTTTCGTCTGACCCGTAGTAGCGAGAGACCCCGGATATATCGTGAGATATTTTCCCGCTTCGTGTGTAATGTTTAGTACTGTGTTAGGTCACCCTTATCACGGTGTATTACCTTGTCATGCTTTGTGGTGTGTTTGCTTGCTCTCTTATTTATTGTGTTTCCCCTTCGTTATTTCCTTTCCGGTAGACCCCGAGACCAATGATCCGGTGATCGACTACTTCCCGGTCGAGGATCCGTTTTGTCGGCAGAACAACCAGGCAAGCAAAACCCCCTTGATCATTCCTATATCGCCCATTTCTTTCTCCCTCATGCTTGCATTAGAATTTTGCTATTGTTGTAGTTAGCTCCTATATATGTTGCATAGCCTAATTTTGATGAATTCCTACTTTCAGTACTGCACCTTTAAGCTGTTAGCATAGGTGGAGCAGTCATCCCCTCTGACCCCTTAGTCCAGTTGCCACGCTTTATTGTCAAGTCTTGATCCCTGATCGACGAGCCAAGATCTGACACAGCACTCACAACCCACTTAGTTGAACGACGCTACAGAGATACTATCGGGTACCGAGGGTGACAACTCGCGAAGTATTCATGATGATATCTCTGTAGGGCAGCTAGTCGGTCCTGGTTATCGAGGGTGATTCCTCCTTCACCACTCCCGACGATGACTCTGTCGTGCAACCCCTCAAGGGTGTGACCCTCGAGGGTGATTCCTCTAAGTCCACCTTGATGGTTACATCGTTCGGTATCCAACGAGGGTGATACCTCGGATCCCCCCAATGTTACAACCACACAGTTACCTGACCATGTTACTGGGATCTTTGATGAATAATGTTAGGCGGGTGGATTCCCGCGTGGATGTGTCGATGAGTTAATTAAAATGTTAATGGATTTGGGTATATGATCTGGGTTGGTCGGAGACCTTTTCGCATTAACCGGCTACGCGGGAGAAGTTATGGGTACTCGACGTCGTGGTATCAGCCGAAGCTTTTCGGACATCACCAATGGAGCGGCGTGCGCCCGAGTGGTCCCGAGATGCATCGCGCTTGTATTAAGGGGTTCTAGGACTGAGATCTGTCGCCCAGGCATCGTGCGGGAGCGCAGAGGGCAAGTGGGCCCATGAACCCTTTGTGCTTAGGATTTAGATCGGCGGGCTGGCCTCTCTGTTGAGTCTAGGTGGGGTTGCGACGTGTCGATATTCCTAGGCTAGGCATGACCCAGAAAAGTGTGTCCGGCAAGAGTATTATCGAGCGTGACGGGAAACTTGGTGGAACCTGCAGGGATGAAAATTAACTATTCGGATAGTCGTGTCCACAGTTACAGGATGACTTGGAGTTGTGCCCTCATCTTATACAACTACAATTGTTACTTAACTGGAATAGTTTCTCGGGGATTGCTTCCTCGCAGGGAGTCGAGGGAGAATCTCAGGGCGTGGCCTCATATTAATATTGCTGCAACAATATGACTTTTAATTGTGTTACCTGTTCTACTCTTGTCTATTGCTGCAAGACCCTTGAAGATGCTAGTCTTCGATAGGACTATTCCTTCTCTCTCTTTCTCGCATTTCTGTAGTCAGTCCACATATAAACCCCTTCCTTTGATATTGTTGCATACTTAGCATAGTTCTGATGTCAGTCTTGCGAGTACTTTGGATGAGTACTCATCGTTGCTTTGCTCCCCTTTTTTCCCATGAACCGTTGTTGCGACCAGATGATGGAGCCCAGGAGATGGAGTGTTGGGGCATAGTTTATGCCTAAGTAATTTTGGTGATTGATGACAGTACCGTACAGGACTAACCGTGTGTGTTAAGGTTTCAGATAACACACGTCAACGGCACAAGACGACACGTCTCCTCATTCATGGAACGGAAGCAGGGCGCTCTCTACGATTCTCTTTATTTGAGTCATAGGAAAGCCGTACTATTAAGAGGGGATCCGTAGTGGAAAGGTTTGGGTGGAATCTATCTTGGCACGCGCACACTTCACATTCTCCCTTTCCTTCATCTTTGGAGCGGCCCCCGCCACTTTGTTTCTCGCATCTTTGCAAAATGGTCCCAGCGGTAGTACCGCTGGTTCTAGCGTAGTACCGGTGGACTGCTAGTGGTAGTACCGCTGCAGCCAGCGGTAGTACCGCTAGCTGGCGGTACTACCGCCCCTGGCCAGCGGTAGTACCGCTCCAGGAGCTTTGTTCCACCTGCCTAGCGGTAGTTCGTGGACGGACCTTTTTGCGAAGACTTTCTTGTCGGTAGTAGTGTTTTTGCACTACCAAGAGGCCAGCGGTAGTACTGCTGGTGTCAGCGGTAGTACCGCTGGAGTCCCAGCGGTAGTACCGCTGCATCCAGCGGTAGTACCGCCAGGCGGCGGTAGTACCGCCCCTGTTCAGCGGTAGTACCACTGGAGTGCCAGCGGTAGTACCGCTATAGCCAGCGGTAGTACCGCTGGAGCTCGGGCACAGAGTGGGAAAACGGTCTGATTCCCCCCCCCCCACTATATAAAAGGTTCTTCTAGCTGAGGAACCCTATCTCTTACCTCTCTAAGCTCCATTGTTGCGCCCCAAGCTCAAAAGTGCCCGATCTATCTCCCTAGCCAATCAAACTTGTTGATTCTTTAGGGATTGGTTGAGAAGGCCTAGATCCACACTTCCACCAAAAGAAAAGTCGATTCCCCCACCAATCCCTTGCGGATCTTGTTACTCTTGGGTGTTTGAGCATCCTAGACGGTTGAGGTCACCTCGAAGCCATATTCCATTGTGGTGAAGCTTCGTGGTTTAGTTGGGAGCCTCCAAGCTTTGTGTGGAGTTGCCCAAACCTTGTTTGTAAAGTTTCGGTCGCCGCCTTCAAGGGCACCTATAGTGGAATCACGGTACCTTGCATCGTGCGAGGGCATGAGGAGAATACGGTGGCCTTAGTGGCTTTTTGGGGAGCATTGTGCCTCCACACCGCTCCAACGGAGACGTACTTCCTGTCAAAGGGAAGGAACTTCGGTAACAGATCCTCGTCTCCATCGGTTCCACTTGTGGTTATCTCTATCCTTTACTTTGTATTTGCTTATGCTTGTGACTATATCTTACTTGCCTTATTAGCTCTCGTTGTTAGCTTCTATAGGGTTCACCTCATTGTCGTATTATTTGTGAACCCGTATGGTATTTACCTTAACTTGCTAAGATTTATTAAAAAGTGGTCGGTGTCTATTCACCCCCCCCTCTAGCCAACCATATCGATCCTTTCAATTGGTATCAGAGCCACGTCTCTTTATTAAGGGTTTAACCACCCGAAGAGTATGGAAGGCGGAGAGGAAGTTAACCATGGGCAACCCGAGGACATGGACTTGACTTCGGTCACAAGGGACGACTTGAATACGGCTATGGCAGCGCTCAAGACGTCCTTGACGAGCGAAGTCAAAACCATGCTTAAAGAGTTAATTGAGGGTCTTAAAAGTTCACCCGAACCGGCTTTAGTGGTTAAACCCACCATCTCCGATTCGGAGGCCAACTCCTCTAAGGAAGCGGCTAAAGGTATGCGACCTGCTTCACCTCACGAAAAGTATGGGACTGGAACATATGCCTCAGTTCCACCCCCAATGGTCTATGGAGGACCCGTTCCCGCACCTCGTCTTAATCCTGTTGGTCCTCCTCCTAAGCTTGTGAAAGGTGACTTTGCTAACTGGGTATTTTCTATTAAGTCTCATTTGAATCACAGCTCAACAAACTTGTGGAGAATTATCGAGCAAGGATATTATCCCCATGACCCAAGCAACCTCACTCCAAGAGAAGATGCAGACAATCAATATAATCACTCTGCGTTGTTTATTCTCCAGTCTGCTGTGCCACCTGAAGATCTTCCCCACTTACGTCCCTTCACATTGGCCAAGGATTGTTGGGAGCATATTATGGTGCTGTACAAGGGAAGCTCAAGTATTCAATGATCCAACTATGAAGTGATACTTGATAAGGCCGATGAGTTTGTGATGAAGGAAGACGAGGACCCTCGTGATCTCTATTGGAGGGTGACTGCTATTGCTGTGGCACTAAAGGATCATGGGAGTAAGGATGTGGATGATACATGGATCAAGCGCAAGTTTCTCAAAGCCATCATGCCTTTCAACAAAGCCATGTCATCTGTCATTTGTCAGCGGCCAGACTTCCACTCCTTGTCTTCCAGTGAAGTGTTGGATGAGTTCATTGCAATGTCAATCATGAACGAAACAGCCGACAATGCACTTGCTCGTGTTCGATCAAAGACAACTTCACCCAACTTTGCGTTGAAAGCAAGAGCAATGCTTGAAGAAGAAGAAGAAGATGAGGAAGAGGAGAGTTGCCCTGAAGACACAAAGTATGCCTATCATGAGCACATGGCTCTTGCATCAAGGCAATTCTGGGGCAATAAAAGGAACCCAAGACCCACCTTCACCAAGAACAACTCGAGTGGATTCAAACCCAAACAACGAGTAAGGACATGTTATAACTATGGCAACGTGAGTCACTTCGTGGCAGAATGTCCCTATGAGAAAAGGGAAGACAACGGAGGCAAGCTCATTCGCAAAGACAAAACTAAATCATTTCCAATCAAGAACAACTTTGTGAAGAAACCTCACCCAAAAGGGATGGTGGCCCTGGAAGAGTATCCTTCCGATGATGATGGTGATGATGATGATACAGTGGCAACGGCAACTGTTGCTATTGCCACTACCTCTTCCCAGAAGGTGTCTCTCTTCAACTCCCCCAACGAGAACCACATCACCAAGTGCCTCATGGCAAAAGGTATCAATCAGGTAACTCCCATCATTAAGACCAACATTGCTTCTGCTCCTTCATTGTTAAATTGTGTTGAAGATAGTGATGTTGGGGAACTTAATGATCATGTTGTTGATAAGTTTCTATGCACTATTAAGGGAGAACCCAAGAAGCACTTTGTTGCTCTCTTGGAACAACTGGGTGAGGCCACTGACCTCATTGAGTCTCATGAGGAGACCATCTCCGAGCTTCAGGGACATAGTCGTGACTATGCCGATGAAATTGCCGAACTATCTAGTGCCCTAGAAGAAGAGCGCACTCTTCGTTTGGCTCTTGAGGAGTCATATAACGACGATTGCGCTAAAATGCAAAAGAAACTAGATCATGATGTTGTTCTTACTCGCATGCTTAAATCTGAAAAGTATGCTCTTGGGGTTGGCCATGACAAACTCAAAGAGGAGTTTGACATACTTGACAAGGCCCACAAAGCCTTGAAAGGTGCTCATTTCTCTCTGAAAGAGTCTCATGATCAACTCCAAGCAAAGCTTACCAAGGAGATCTCTACTTGTCCTCCCTTTGTGTTAATTGATAATACTTGTGCAACTAACCCCTGTTGTGAGCATGTTCATCTTGTGGAGGAAAATGCCAAGTTAAAGGAGAAACTTGAGAAGGGCCTTGTGGCATGCATACAAGGTGAGAAGAGTCTGAACGATCTCTTGAGCACTCAAAAGGGTGTTGTACGAAAGGAAGGACTTGGACTTACCTCCAAGTCAAAAGGTAAAAGGAAGAAGAAGAACAAACGATCTCTCACCCTCATGGACATCTTTGTCAAAGAGGGTGAGGGGACTTAGAAGGTGAACAGGAACAAGGTGGACTATGGGAACCCCAAGAAGGGCAAAACCGTTCCTACTAACACAGCCGACAAACTCAATTCTTCTTATGTTTTATGTTGTGCTAGTGATGGGCATGTTTATGCCAGATTTTTTGGTTCCTACGATGAAGATATTGAATGGGCTATCTGGGTTCCTAAGACCCTTGTCTCTAACATGAAAGGACCCGTTAAAAAATGGGTACCTAAAACCAAGCCTTGATCTATTACAGGAGTTTGCTTCCGGTGGGGTGTCATGGTTGCTCGATAGTGGAGCAACAAATCATATGACCGGAAGCAAGGACTTAGTGGTGGATGTGCATCCTTCTCCATCTATGCCCACCCATGTCCAATTCGCCGATGCATCCTCTTCAAAGGTATTGGGATTTTCTAAGGTGGTCGCCTCTCAAGATTTATCTATTGAGAAGGTCATGCTTGTTGAGTCACTTGCCTACAATTTACTTTCGGTTCGTCAACTTGCAATTATGGGTTTTTCCACATTCTTTAATATTAACAATGTGGTCCTCCTAAGGAGCAAGACTCTTAAAGTAGCCTATGTTGGACATGTCGAAAATGGTCTTTATGTGGTGAACTTCTCAAAGCGACCCACTAAGACTGCGACATGTTTAATGGCTAAAGTTGACGTGGGCTCGCTTTGGCATCGCCGTTTAGCTCATGTCAATATGAGATCTTTGCAAAGTCTTCTGATAGGGGACCATGTTCGTGGACTAACAAATGTGAGCTTTGCTAAAGATCGTGTTTGCAGTGCTTGCATTGAAGGAAAGATTCATGAAACTGCTCATCGTCCAACGACTCTTATCTACACTAAGAGGCCATTGGAACTTCTCCATATGGATCTGTTTGGTCCTCGATCATTTGATAGTCTTGGAGGCAGAAAATAGTGCTTAGTGATTGTTGACGACTACTCAAGATATACCTGGGTATATTTCTTTAAAAGGAAGAGTGAAACTCAACAAATAGTCATCAACTTTGCTAATGAAGCACAACGTCAACATGAAGCAAAGATCTTGATGATTAGGAGTGATAACGGCACCGAGTTCAAGAACTACACCTTAGATGAGTTTCTAGGTGATGAGGGAATAAAGCACCAATATTCTGCACCATATACCCCTCAGCAAAACGGCATGGCAGAAAGGAAGAACCGGACCTTGATAGACGCTGCAAGGACAATGATGGCAGAATTCAAATCTCCATATAACTTCTGCGCAGAGACCATCAACACAGCATGTCATGCATCCAATCGGCTCTACATCCGCAAAGGCTTGAACGAGACTCCGTATGAGATTCTAACTGGAAACAAACCCAATCTCAAGTACTTCCGGGTATTCGGTTGTAAGTGTTTCATTCTCAAAAAAAGGAGCACGGTTAGCTAAATTTGATTCTAGAGCACATGAGGGTATCTTTGTTGGTTATGCTACAAACTCTCATGCTTATCGTGTCCTCAACAAGTCCACCGGACTAATTGAGGAGACGTGTAACATAGAGTTTGATGAAAATAATGGCTCCCAAGTGGAGCAAAGTGGTCTTTGTGATATAGGTGATGAAATTCCTCCCGAAGCCATAAGAAGAATGGGGATTGGTCAAATACTCCCCATTGAGGAACCCCTTGTGGCCGAAGGAGAAGGACAATGCTCTACTCAAGTGGAGCCATCACCCCCACAAGCCCCACACGCTTCCGATGAACAAAGAGAAGACTCTCAGCAAATTGAACAAGCTCAAGGTCAAGATCAATTGCCCAACAATGGTGATGTGTTCCATGATATTCAAGCACTACCCCAAGACTCCGAACCGGCTCATGATCAAGATCAAGTGCAACCCCGAGATTTAGATCAAGTAGAAGCACAAGATCAAGAGCAAGAGCAACCACTAATACAAGAACAAACTAGTGAACCTGCTCAAGTCGAAGGACAAGATGATCAGGAGACTGTCTCACAATTCCCGTCTGGAGCTCCAACAACCGGCTCAAGACGCAAGGGCAAGCAAAAGAAACAAGTCGATGCTCCCCCGTTATCTAATGAAGAACTCTTGGAGCGTCGAGCAGCCAAGAATGCGAACAAGCTGAGAGTCAAGTCACATCTTATGAAGAATGTACTTGGCAGTTTAAAAAGGGGAGTATCCACCCGTCAACAGCTTTGGAATTATTGTGAGCATCACGCGTTTGTCTCGTATTGTGAACCTCAACAGGTACAGGAAGCGCCCGATGATGAGGATTGGCTTATGGCCATGCACGAAGAACTTAACAACTTCGAGCGCAATCAAGTTTGGGATTTAGTGCCTCGGCCAACGGAGGAACATAATGTCATCAGGACCAAATGGATATTCAAGAACAAGCAAGATGCCAATGGAATTGTGATTCGAAACAAGGCAAGATTGGTGGCTCAAGGCTACTCCCAAGTCGAGGGTATCGACTACGGTGAAACCTTTGCCCCTCTTGCTCGTCTAGAATCTATTCGCATGTTGCTTGCATTTGCTTCTCATCATAACTTCAAATTACAGTAAATGGATGTGAAAAGTGCATTTCTTAATGGTCCTTTGAATGAGTTGGTCTATGTCAAACAACCCCCGGGATTCGAACATCCCAAGCTCCCCAATCATGTGTACAAACTTAATAAGGCACTCTATGGCCTTAAACAAGCCCCACGCGCGTGGTATGAGTATCTTACTGAGTTGTTACAAGATCGTGGGTTTGAAATTGGGAAGATAGATCCCACTCTTTTTACTAAGAGGGTTAAAGGGGATTTGTTCATATGCCAACTATATGTTGGTGATATTATCTTTGGCTCTCCTAACATTTCATTCAATGAAGAATTTGCTGCACTAATGACTGAGAAGTTTGAGATGTCCATGATGGGAGAGTTGAAGTTCTTCCTCGGGTTCGAGATTAGACAAGGTCTAGAAGGGACATTCATCAAACAAGCCAAGTACACTCAAGACATCCTCAAACGGTTCGAGCTCGAAGATGTCAAACCGGTCAAGTTCCCCATGCCAACAAGATGCAAGCTTGATAGTGATCCCAATGGTAAAGTAGTGGATCAAAAGGTATACCGCTCCATGATTGGATCCCTCCTTTACCTTTGTGCATCTAGACCGGATATTATGTTGAGTGTAGGGATATGTGCACGGTTTCAATCTGCACCAAAAGAAAGTCATTACATGGCTGTTAAGCGAATCTTTCGATATTTGGCTCATACCCCAAACTTTGGCCTCTGGTATCCCAAAGGAGCAAACTTCAATCTAGTTGGCTATTCTGACTCAGATTGGGCAGGAGATTGTGTGGAGAGGAAGTCAACGTCTGGAGGATGCCAATTCCTTGGTCGCTCTTTGGTAAGTTGGTCTTCAAAGAAGCAGAATTGCGTCTCCTTATCATCCACCGAAGCTGAGTATGTGGCAGCTGCAAGTTGTTGTGCACAATTGCTATGGATGAGGCAGACTTTAAAGGATTATGGTGTCACTTGTGACAAAGTGCCTCTTCTATGTGACAATCAAAGCGCTATCAAGATTTCCCTCAACCCAGTGCAACATAGCAAAACCAAACATATTGATATTCGTCATCACTTCATTCGTGAACATATCAAGCTAGGTGATATTGAGGTTCACTTCATCCACACTGAAGAGCAACTTGCAGATATTTTCACTAAGCCTCTAGATGAAGCAAGGTTCCGGGAGTTAAGGCATGAGCTAAATATCATTGATTCAAGTAATGTGGATTGAAACTAGGCATATTGCACCTCACTTTGCATTCCATCTTGGTCTACATGTAGGCATGGACATAGGGGGAGTGTTGTTCTCTCAATGAACTTTCCCTCCCCCATTATGCATAAATCAATCTAGTCTTTCACTTTAGCCATTGTCAAATGGCACTTGTGCTTCAAAGACGAGCATTGGTCATGAACCCAAGGATAATTCTTCGCGGTGTCATACCATTGTCTCAAACATAGGTGGCCTCGGCCACCGCCCCTCCATCCTTTCTTGCGTATAGAAGAAAGGATATACAATGACAAGTCAGTACATTTTCCTGGATGCTATCTGTTTTTACTCACTTGTCATGTGCCCAAGGTCATCTCTTTTCCTTAGCCGCGTTGCGACATTTACAGTGGTACTACCGCCAGGGTAGCGGTACCACCGCCAGGACCCCAGCGGTACTACCGCTAGGGGTAGCGGTACTACCGCCAGGACCCCAGCGGTACTACCGCGAGGGGTAGCGGTACTACCGCCAGGATTCCCATCTAACACGACCGGCTAGGAAATTTTTAGGGCTGCCTCAAGGGGGAGTGGTACTACCGCCAGGGGGAGCGGTACTACCACCAGGACCCCAGCGGTACTACCGCTGCATGTGGCGGTACTACCGCCAGGTAGCGGTACTACCGCTAGGTCCTCAGCGGTACTACCGCTGGCCCGTACCCCTTGGGCTATATAAAGGAGGGGGAGCCCGTTTTCTCAGCCTGTTTCTTCTTCCTCGCGGCTCCTCCCTCCCCTAGCCCGAAAACTCCCTGTTTGGATCTCGTTTTGTGGAGCTCCTTCTCCCCGTTGGTTTGGAAGGGTTGCTCCACCTCTCCTTCCTCCTCCAAGAGCCATGAATCCCGGTAAAGCTCCTCCCTTCTTCTATTTGGTTGATGTTCTTGTTCTAGGGATAGGAGCATTGGGGATTGGATCCATATCTTTGATCTTATGGCTAGTTCTTGGATGGCATGAAGGAGATATTTGAGGGGAGTATAGGTCCTATGGATTGTTGTTGATTATGTTGCCATGCCCTAGGATTTACTCGTTTTAGATCTAGCACTTGAACTATGTTTGGATTAGATCTAAAACTTGCTCTCTCTTGCCTAGGCATGTACTTATTTCGGTGTTACTAGTGTTCCTCATACAAAGTAGGGTTGGGGTGGAGTTCTTAGTGTTCATATACAGCCCATGCCCTCGTCACGATTTTTTATCTGTCAGATCTGAAAGTCAAACCCCAGCGGTACTACCGCCCGGGGTAGCGGTACTACCGCTAGGACCCCAGCGGTACTACCGCTATGACCCCCAGCGGTACTACCGCCAGGGGTGGCGGTACTACCTCCAGGAGCATTCACTGTGTATTTTTTTGTGTTTTGTGCTTAGCAATGAGTGTTTACTTTTTCTGCGTTTTCAAGATTCATTGCCTTGACTCTTCTTGTCGCCTCTTTTCGCTGTGTGTTTTGTGTCACAGGTAGCTCTTCTCGCCGTTCGAACCCCCCACGGGACACGCAGTCAAAACAGTATCGCAACCAAGAGGCGCCCGAGGGGTCTGCCACCTCAGGTCTGCAACCAAAGAAGCAGTCCTTCAAGAAGGTCGCACACAAGGATAAGAGGGTCAATGTCCGAACAATGTCCCCCAAGGACTTTCTGCAGTTTCGCACTCAGAACCACTATCTCAACGAGAGGGCTGTGATCAAGGATGTTGACCATGTCTGGGAAAGGGACCAGTGCAGGATCTACCATGATGTTGTCGTGCATTTCAAGAAAAACTATGTCTCTATTCAGTGGATTGACCTGGCACATCTTCAGCGGAACATGGACTATTTTGGTGATGCCCTCTCTCTGGTTGACAAACTGGGCATCAAGGACATCATCACTTACAAGACAGAATTTGATCCCACTGTTGTTGCTTAGTTCTATGTCACGGTCCACTTCTCTCCTGATGCACAGCGCTCCATGGTGTGGATGACTGGGTCAAAGAAGATGACCGGTACCTGGCGTTAGTTCATGCAATTCCTCCACATTGACTTCCAGGGTGCTGACACTCCTCTTGGGATGCGTCCTCATGCTGCAGCCCCCGCCAATAGGCCCCCCGCAAAGGACAGACTGCAGAAACTCTATCTGAGGAAGGGGGTGCTTCCCAAGCACCTGGACATCATGCATCGGATCCTTCGCAACACCCTCTTCCCACGCATTGGTAACTTCGACGAGGTTCATGGCTCCTTGGCTGCGATGCTGCTGCTTTGTGAGGAGGCTATGTCTCAGGAGTCTGCTCAGCTGGATATTTCTGATGTGATGTTCACGGAGCTCTGGAACTGCATCATCATGCGTAAGGTTCCCATCTACGGGCCTTATCTATTCGCATACATTCGCCATAAGTGGCAAGAGGCTTTTCCGGAGGAGCTGCTCTACGCTCAGTCTGACTACATTGTGCACGACCCAATCAGGCTTCGCGTCAAGGACAAATGGGCCAACCCATCTACTTCCTCTCAGCACATGGATACTGATACAGAGACTGCTGCTGACAGAGGAACCACCTCTCAGTCCCACTCTTCTGCCATGCCATCTTGGGTCATCAAACTTCAGGACAATATGAAGACTCTTTTCTGTATGCAGGCTCAGGGTCAATACCAGACGCACGTGGCTCAGAAGGAGAGCCGACAGAGGCATAAGCGTGTTCTGAGGACTCTTGATGTGGACATATCCAGCGGATCAGAGGACGACATCACTCCAGAGGCCACTTGGATGCAGGCTCAAGGATACCAGTGGTCTGGCGATGAGGCGGAAGAGGGAGCAGGCCGATCAGGAGGGGACCGATGAGTCTGGCGATGCTGAGGATGAGGAGTAGCTACCTGTGGCATTAGGTGTGCCCCTTTTTGGTGTCTTGTGCCAAAGGGGGAGAGAGTCTAGGAGCTGAATTTGCTTTCATATTCGAACTTTGCGTTGCTTTGCTTTATTTCGTGTGGTTTGCTTCGAACTTGGTTTGCTTCTAGTTTGCTATCATTTGTGAGACATGAACTTATGTGAGATTTATTTCCATGATATGCTGTGAGTCATATGCCCCGTATTGTCATATATCTCTATCTTTTTGTTCTCATATTATTCTCTGTGCAAATCCGGTATTGTCATCAATCCACCAAAAAGGGGGAGATTGTTGGGGCATAGTTTATGCCTAAGTAATTTTGGCGATTGATGACAGTACCGTACAGGACTAACCGTGTGTTTTAAGGTTTCAGATAACACACGTCAACGGCACAGACGACACGTCTCCTCATTCATGGAACGGAAGCACGGTGCTCTCTTCGATTCTCTTTATTTGAGTCATAGGAAAGCCGTACTATTAAGAGGGGATCCGTAGTGGAAAGGTTTGGGTGGAATCTATCTTTGCACGCGCACACTTCACATTCTCCCTTCCCTTCATCTTGGGAGCGGCCCCCGCCACTTTGTTTCTCGCATCTTTGCAAAATGGTCCCCAGCGGTAGTACCGCTGGTTCTAGCGGTAGTACCGCTGGACTGCTAGCGGTAGTACCGCTGCAGCCAGCGGTAGTACCGCTAGCTGGCGGTAGTACCGCCCCTGGCGAGCAGTAGTACCGCTCCAGGAGCCTTGTTCCACCTGCCTAGCGGTAGTTCGTGGACGGACCTTTTTGCGAAGACTTTCTTGGCGGTAGTAGTGTTTTTGCACTACCAAGGGGGCCAGCGGTAGTACCGCTGGTGTCAGCGGTAGTACCGCTGGAGTCCCAGCGGTAGTACCGCTGCATCCAGCGGTAGTACCGCCCCTGTTCAGCGGTAGTACCGCTGGAGTGCCAGCGGTAGTACCGCTAGAGCTCGGGCAGAGAGTGGGAAAACGGTCTGATTTTCCGCCCCACTATATAAAGGGTTCTTCTAGCTGAGGAACCCTATCTCTTACCTCTCTAAGCTCCATTGTTGCGCCCCAAGCTCAAAAGTGCCCGATCTCTCTCCCTAGCCAATCAAACTTGTTGATTCTTTAGGGATTGGTTGAGAAGGCCTAGATCCACACTTCCACCAAGAGAAAAGTTGATTCCCCCGCCAATCCCTTGCGGATCTTGTTACTCTTGGGTGTTTGAGCATCCTAGACGGTTGAGGTCACCTCGAAGCCATATTCCATTCTGGTGAAGCTTCGTGGTTTAGTTGGGAGCCTCCAAGCTTTGTGTGGAGTTTCCCCAACCTTGTTTGTAAAGGTTCGGTCGCCGCCTTCAAGGGCACCTATAGTGGAATCACGGTACCTTGCATCGTGCGAGGGCGTGAGGAGAATACGGTGGCCTTAGTGGCTTTTTGGGGAGCATTGTGCCTCCACACCGCTCCAACGGACACGTACTTTCTGTCAAAGGGAAGGAACTTCGGTAACACATCCTCGTCTCCATCGGTTCCACTTGTGGTTATCTCTATCCTTTACTTTGTATTTGCTTATGCTTGTGACTATATCTTACTTGCCTTAATAGCTCTCGTTGTTAGCTTCTATAGGGTTCACCTCATTGTCGTATTATTTGTGAACCCGTATGGTGTTTACCTTAACTTGCTAAGATTAATTAAAAAGTGGTCGTTGTCTATTCACCCCCCCCCTCTAGCCAACCATATCGATCCTTTCATGGAGTATCCCGCCGACGATGACTGCTACCCCTACGGTGTTGACTGCTACATGGAGGCCGTTGAAGACGAGGAGTAGTTAGGAGGCTCCGAGGCAGGAGGCCTTTCCTCGTTCGATCGTTGTATCTTTTGTGCTAGCCTTATCTAAGGCACCCCATGTTTAATGTATGTACTCAGATATTTGTTGCTTCCGCTGACTCGTGTATTTATCGAGCTTCTGTATTCTAGCCCTCGAGGCCCCTGGCTTGTAATAGCAAGCTTGTATGTTTTATTTTGTGTCTAGAGTTGTGTTGTGATATCTTCCTATGAGTCCCTGAGCTTTGTCATACACATTTGCGTGTATGATTAGCGTACGATCGAATCGAGGGTGTCACAAGTTGGTATCATAACCAACTGCATGTAGGTCGCCCCCTTTCCAACTGCTTGGCCGAAGTTGAGTCTAGTGTTTGAAAAACTTACTAACTTTGATGACGTGGCTTACGGTCCCACATCTCAATTGGGTGGTATTAGTATCTTTTACTCCTTTCCTATACTTTGGATTCTACTCCCTCTTCTCTTTCAGTTTAAAGAATTTACTAACTCTAACTATGGGTTCTCGTAAATACTTCCTCCCGAAGAACCCCGCAATTCGAGACGATGGCTTGATTCCTCACAAGACTCCGAACATACTCTTCGATGTTCTCTCAGAAGCTGGTGCTCATCGCTTATGTGATTTCCCTTCCTCCGTCAACCCCTATGGATGACGACATACAATGTCGTTATACTTTCTTTTCCAATTGCTCGTGTTTTCTGAGATGCAACGAATTATCTTATCGGGGATTCGTCTATCATCACTTGTCATGGGTTTCAAAAGTTCTTTGAATTGCTATTCGATCTTTCAGAATCCCCAGTAGCCTATTGCTCTTGACCTTTCTGACCTGCTTGCATTATAGTTAAATCCGTATGTCTAGCCGCATTCATTAAAATCCTTTGTGATTTTCCTGTGATCTTATTGATTCTACCTTTGTGTGAAAGCACACAACCATGTGTTGATACTTATAAATTATCTTTCCGGCTCACACGTCCTTCCAGACAGAGCTGGTTCTCGACAAATCGACTTTGGTTGGTTGTCCACCTAATTCCATTCAACTTACTCGTATTTGATCGGAGCATTTGATTATGATACACCAACTTGGAAATCCCAATTCCTTTCGTAATTAAGTATCAATTTTTTCAGACGTTCTATAATCCGATGCCTTACATTCTATCTCCCTTTGACTGAGTACCGATACTCACATCAGGTCCCTTGTGGACTGCCAGACCCATTGTTGGATTGTTATCCGACGACATCCTTTACATTCAAAAAAAATCTTGCGATATTGTTCCCCTGATACATAATGCCATTGGTAAATTGTGTCTTTTCCTTGTGATGAGTTGTATCATATGCCTTTGTGAGCCATGCTCTTCAAGCATGTGTTAATTATTCTTGAAGTTGTGGTATATGTTCCTAAGATGCCCCAATGGGTTGAACCTATGCCTTCCTAAATCAATATGACCCGAAGAGTTTTCACGAGTCTTGCTCATCTGGTGTTTTGCCAGATAATCTTTCCAAGCTACAACCTTATCAAAGATGAGGAGTAAATGGCAGGTGATGCATTGATGAAGTGGGAATCGACCTTGAACTCGTGTTCATGCCCATGGAGACAACGTTCATCCTATCATAGAAGCTTCTCGTACCAATAATCATTCATTATATGATTTGGTATGGTATCTGTGGTTTGGTATTTTGCAACCATGGTTTCGGCCATGATTGTTCTCCTTTAATCTCATATGTAGACAAGTTTAAGTGCTTGTCTTCCACACATCAATACATTAGTCTAACCTCTACTCTGATGTACCTCTGAGTACTGTCCCTGGTATCGCAAAAATATCATGGAGCTATATAACTCCTTATGAGCTCATCATCAACTATGACATTACACTGATCCCAGTCTTCCTCGTGT
Source organism: Hordeum vulgare subsp. vulgare (assembly GCF_904849725.1). Classification (NCBI taxonomy): domain Eukaryota; kingdom Viridiplantae; phylum Streptophyta; class Magnoliopsida; order Poales; family Poaceae; genus Hordeum; species Hordeum vulgare. Next base: position 246,281,576 of record NC_058518.1, on the reverse strand, counting down.
TTTGAGTCGATGGAAACGCAAGTACATTGATAACTGAATTGAGTATGCATTGCGATTCGACAACTCTTAGTAATCTTCCTTGTTTACAAGTTTTTACTTGATCTTGTCACTCCAAGCTATTAAGCTACATCATCATCATCATGATAAAGCTTGACCATGCTATCTATGTCTTTCATCCGTGGAACACATCTCCAATTGTGCGTTAAGCTTACATCGAGTTTTCAACATCATGTTGGTTGTCCGGAAAGGCAATTTCAATTCGGAGCTAGCAGTCTTATCTATGGTTCCGACAAACTTTCGCTTCCCCATTCCTTTGCTCGATGTCGTCGTTGAACGATTACATCTTCATGAAACTTCTCGAAAAATGTGTCGTGATCATCATCAGCATTCTGAGCTCTTCCAGGGTATCAATCGAATGCATGTTGAGAAATACCATCCCTGCCCCTCGATGAATTGTGAAATCATCGTCAACCTTATTACCTTCCCTCCAACACAAACATGTTGATGTTTTGTGTTGTCCTTTGAGTTCCTTGCTAGTTCAGCTTATGTTATGTTCTACCTTGGAGTATTACCATTTGTTATGTCAAGAATATTGTGAGCATTGTTGCACCTCTTAAGTAATTCTTGATATAAGTGATACCTCTCGTCATCACGATCCATTTCTGTCCCGTGTTGTTTCAAACCGGATTACCGACAAGTGAACTCGGGTGTGTGATTCCAATACTTCTGACAACCCGATCGTTTTGAAGATTAATGATTCATAGTTTCATTCTTGATGTGTCGGATATCGACTCATCGTTATAGCAATGGTCGTGCTACACATTCAGTATTTTCGAGTGCACCCTTTGACCAATGTTTAATTGTTGTTGTCCCCTCGAGCATACGACATTATACCATTTGACTTGACAAATGCTATCTCCTTGATCTTGTAATTTTTGGAAATTCATCCCCATCGAAATCTTGTGGGATTGTTGTTGAGCCCATCGACCACACCCCAACTTCTTCATGTCCCACGATGAAGCTCTTGAAAGCATTATCCTTGTGCCTGGCTCATGAAGAATGTGTTAGATAGCAGAAATGTTTTCCCCAAGGTTCACGTGCATTCTTGCCACCATGAATATGTGAAAGTTTTGTTTTTCTCCCTCTAGGATCATCCCAAGTCATTCACGCATGTGTAGAGTGTTATATGTTTTGAAGATTTGCTATCTTCACTTCATGTAATTTCTCTTAGCACTCCAAGCCACTGACTGATTTGATCAAGGAAAAGAAGTTCCTTCATAAGAGCTAATCGAGGCTTACACAAGGACCTCGATATCCTCAACGTGGGTCCTCAAATCAGAACTGAGTTGCATTTTGACGTAAGAATTATATGTGGGCACGAATGTCTTGACATTGTGTTCATATGTCTTACAATCCAACTCATGATCCAATACTTTCTTCCCTAGTTCATATCTCGAGAATCTTGCATCATCATCTCGTCTGTTTTTGGTGGTCCCCTTTTCTTCTCACGCATCCTGAGCCTGAGGTATCCTGACACCAATCATATCTGAATCTTGGGCAAATATGACAGTTGGAACATTTCCCAATAATTATAACTTTGGTCTTTATACCTGATACGGTGATGTCTTGTCTAGCACACTAGGCCGAAGGACCTATTGTTATAATTTTTTCTATAGGTTAGGTTAGCCATTTTACCACGAGAAAATGGTATGACTTATTTTATAAGTTAATTTTGATGAATCCTTTGTGTACCCAAAGTCCGACCTTTATCTGATGACCATGTCAATGCTACCTCGAAGCACGGAGGTGATACTTCAAATGTCAACATGAACATTGAAAGCACAATGCTAAATTGTTCCTCATCTATTATCCAAACAGTGTTGCATGGGTAATCATCATGATTCCCCTCCCCTTTTATCCAAATAATTATCTACTTACTATCCCTTCAGGGCATACCATGCTCTGTACGCCTTGGGAAAGGAATACTCTAATACTTGTGTGTGAACACATTTTTCCTTTCTGTTGGTCTATTTAACCTTTATTGTGATCTACCTTGTCTGAGTAGTGGTAGTTCCCTGCTTAGGTAGAAACCTCGGTATACAAATCTGTCAATAAAACACTGTTACTATTGTGGATAACATTCTGGTAGCTGTCGGTGGACGAGAGCCTTGCCTGTTGGTCCGCCTCGTTTCAAAGAGCAGGAAAATGGTTCTATTCGTCCCCCGCCTTTGATACCGATGTTGTTGCCAATATAACTGATAGGCTATCCTCTGACATGTCTTGCTACCAAGACCGTATAATATGTCACCCCTCTGCCTACTCTCGGCCCACATGGTGGACCCATAACCCAAAGTTCCACATGATTGAAACCTGACTCTCCTGTGCATCCTTGACTCCAAAGTATCCTTTGCACTTGGCTTTGTATGAAATTCCCGAGCAACCTCTCAATGGAACGATAACTCTTCAGTCCAGATATTATACAACATGCCGAAGATCAAGTCCGCATTATTCATGAGAATCTGAAGGCTGCTCAGTCTCGTCAGAAGAGTCAGTATGACCATCATTATAAAGGTATGGTCTATCAACCTGGCGAAAAGGCTTATCTTTGCATCACACCAATGAGAGGTGCACACCGTTTTTGGATCAAGGGCAAGTTAGCTCCTCGCTATATTGGTCCTTTCACCGTTCTCGAAAGACATGGAAAAGTAGCTTATCAATTTGGACTGTCGGCGAACCTTTCTCAGGTTCAAGATGTCTTCCATGTGTCTCAGCTCCGCCCTGCTTCAAGGATCCTATTCAAGCAGTGGATCATGATATGCTTGAGTTGCAACAAGACCTCTCTTATAAAGAGCATCCAGTCCGCATTCTTGATCAAGCTGAACGTTAGACTCGTCGCAAAGTCACCAAGTTCCTTAAAGTGAAGTGGTCAAATCATTCTGAAGATGAAGCCACTTGGGAACGCGAGGATCATCTTCGTGATGAATACCACGAGCTCTTTCCTACTACCTCTTAATTCTCAGAACGAGAATTCTTGTTAGTATGAGAGAGTTGTGACATCCCCAGATTTGTGCTACAGTAACCCTGTAATCAAGCTACAGTAATGCTATACTAATGATGCCACGTCATCATGATTTCTATTGTCAATCTCGCGATAGTTCAAACCCGTTCAAATTTAAATTTTAAAATAAAGTCAAGCGATAAAAGTTTTCAATTATAAAAATAAAAATGTTTGATGTTTATCAAATATTACATAGGAAATTGTCATTTAGGAATCGTTATCTTTTTTTGATTGTACTAGAATAAAATAAAACTAAAACTGAAAATAATTAAAAAGAAAAGGAAAGAAAAGAAAGGGCCCCGGCCCAACTAGGCCAACTGGCCCAGCCGGCCGGCCCACCCCGCCCCCAACCCTAATGCCCCTCGCCACTTCCTCCCACCAGCGCCGCCAGCTCCCCTCGTTCAACAACTCCAGCGCCAGATCCCAAATAGCAATCACACCTCCCTGCTCCCCCACGAGCCAACCCCACGAACGGATCCCCCCTCCATCCCCTCGTTCATCACACCCCACGAGCCACTGGCTCGTTCTCTCGTTGCCACCTCTCCCCATCGAACCTTCCCAGCGCCACACCGGCCCCGCCACCCCGGACCACCTCTCTCCCTCGCCAAGCCCCCCTCTCTCGTTTCCCTAGCACCAGCCTCGCCCCCACGTCGCCCTGCACCACCTCGCGACCGGAGCCACCACGCCAAGGCCCCCTCCTCCACCCAGCGCATCGGCACCACCCCTGGTGCCTCCCTCCGGCCACCACGACGTCGACCTCGCCGGCTCCAACACCGACCGCCGGTCCCTCCCCACCTCGTCCCCGCGCCAGCCCCACTCTGTCGCCCCTGGCCACCCCCACCACCTCCGGCTTCCGTCCTCCCCGAGCTCGCCACTGGCATCCTCATGGTGAGCCACGCACGTCCACGCTGTTCGCCATCGATCTGTCGCCGATTAGCAGCTGTCCGCATTCGCTCGTGGCAGCGCTCGGGGCTCGCTCCGTGCGTGCGCACTGCAGCCGCCCGCGCCCGCCCTCCGGTGTTGCTACTGCTGCTGTCTGTTGCTCCCTTGTTGCTTGTTGCTGCTCGCTGCTGCTGCTCCGCCTTGCTCTTGCCGACCACACCCACCGTCGCGTCGCGTCATTGTTGCTTGTGTCGTTGATCATTGCGTTCCGTGCATACCCAAGGCACAAGGCACGACTTGTGCCTCTAGCTAGTAGACCGGGATGCTCTAATTAGGTTGTTAGGTTTGTTGATTGTATACTTAATCTTATGCAGTAATGACATGTGGGGTCCTATGGGACCCGTTGACCAGTCAACGGTTGAGTCAGCAGTTTACTAGGCCCACCAGTCAGCCTCGGTGGCTAGATCTAGTCCGGTGTAAAAAGTTGTGTCTCTGTTCGAAATTCGAATTAATAAATAAAGAAAAAAAAGGAAATAAATGTTAGAAATATATATATATATATGTTTAAAAGAAAATATTAATAATAATAAGTAAAATAGGTAATTATTTAAATATATTGTTTAATTAGATAAATAATTAACTAGTGGATTAATTAATTAGATAATTTAATATTTAAAAGATTAGATATATTATTAAGTAAATTATTAGATAATATGTTAAGTCAAATAAATTAAACATTATGACACGTGGGTCTCGTCCCCTTATTTAGTCGAATTAACATTTAGTTAACCCTAATAATAATTGTGCCTATGATAACGGGTCCATTGGTCATATTTGACCAGTCAAACCCTGTTGACTTTTGATGTCATGCTGACATCACCACCGATGTCACATTTAATTATCTAATATATATTAATCTGCTAATTACTAAATAATTAATAAAACTTAAAAATATATATAAAATAACTCGTAGCTTCAATGAAAATATTTTCAACATGAAAGTTGATCAGCAGAACGAGACGAAACCGGATACACTATCCGCTCGTGTGTCACGCGTCCCTAGCATAGCAAACGTGAAAACTTTTCCACCGTTTCCGTTTGACCGGTAGTAGCGAGAGACCCGGGAAATATCGTGAGATATTTTCCCGCTTCGTCTGTAACGTTTAGTACTGCGTTAGGACACCCCTAGCATGGTGTATTACCTTGTCATGCTTTGGTGTGTTTGCTTGCTCTCTTATTTATTGTGTTTCCCTTTCATTATTTCCTTTCCGGTAAACCCCGAGACCGATGATGATCCGGTGATCGACTACTTCCCGGTCGAGGATCCGTTTTGTCTGCACAGCAACCAGGCAAGCAAACCCCCTTGATCATTCATATATCGCCCATTTCTTTCTTCCTCATGCTTGCATTAGAATTTTGCTATTGTTGTAGTTAGCTCCTATATCTGATGCATAGCCTAATTTTGACGAACTGCTACTTCGAGTACTGCACCTTTAAACTGCTTAGTATAGGTGGAGCAATCATCCCCTTTGACCCCTTAGTCCAGTTGCCCCGCTTTATTATCAAGTCTTAATCCCTGATCGACGAGCCAAGATCCGACACATCACTCACACCCCCCTTAGTTGAACGACACTACAGAGCTACTATCGGGTACCTAGGGTGACACCTCGCGAAGTATTCATGATGATATCTTTGTAGGGCAGTTACTCGGTCATGGTTATCGAGGGTGATTCCTCCTTCAGCACTCCCGGCGACGACTCTGTCGTGCAACCCGTCAAGTGTGTGACCCTCGAGGGTGATTCCTCTAAGTCCACCTTGACGGTTACATCGTTCGGGATCCAACGAGGCTGATACCTCGAATCCCGCTGATGTTACAACAACACAGTTACCCGACCATGTTACTGGATCTTTGACGAATAATGTTAGGCGGGTGGATTCCCACGTGGATGTGTCGATGAGTTAATTAAAATGTTAATGGATTTGGATATTTGATCTGGATTGGTGGGAGACCTTTTCGCACTAACCGGCTACGCGGGAGAAGTTATGGGTACTCGACGTCGTGGTATCAGTCCAAGCTTTTTAGACGTCAGCAATCGAGCGGCGCGCGCCCGAGTGGTCCCGAGATGCATCGCGCTTGTATTAAGGGGTCCTAGGACTGACATCGGCCGCCCATGCATCATGCAGGAGCGCAGAGGGCAAGTGGGCCCAGGAACCCTTTATGCTTAGGATTTAGACCGGCGGACTGGCCTCTCTGTTGAGTCTAGGTGGGGCTGCGACGTGTCGATATTCCGAGGCCGGGCATGATCCAGAAAAGTGTGTCCGGCCAGAGTGTTATCGAGCGTGACGGGAAACTTGTTGCACCCCTACAGGGATGAAAATTAAATATTCGGATAGCCGTGTCGACGGTTACATGACGACTTGGAGTTGTGCACTGATGTTATACAACTACAACTGTTACTTAACTGGAATAGTTGCTCCGGGATTACTTCCTCGCAGGGAGTCGAGGGAGAATCTCGGGGCATGACCTCATATTAATATTCCTGCAACAATATGACTTTTAGTTGTGTTACCTGTTCTACTCTTGTCTACTGGTGCAAGACCCTTGAAGATGCTAGTCTTTGATAGCACTAGGCCTTCTCTCTCTTTCTCGCATTGTTGTAGTCAGTCCACATATAAACCCCTTCCTTTGATATTGTTGCATACTTAGCATAGTTTTGATGTCAGTCTTGCGAGTACTTTGGATGAGTACTCACCGTTGTTTTGCTCCCCTTTTTTCCCCGTGATCCGTTGTTGCGACCAGATGATGGAGCCCAGGAGATGGAGTATCCCGCCGACGACGACTGCTACCCCGACGGTGTTGACTGCTACGTGGAGGCCGCTGAAGACCAGGATTAGTTAGGAGGCTCCCAGGCAGGAGGCCTCGCTTCGTTCGATCATTGTATCTTTTGTGCTAGCCTTCTCTAAGGCATCCCATGTTTAATGTATGTACTCAGATATTTGTTGCTTCCGCTGACTCGTGTATTTATCGAGCTTCTGTATTCTAGCCCTCGAGGCCCCTGGTTTGTAATTGGAAGCTTATATGTTTTATTTTGTGTCTAGAGTTGTGTTGTGATATCTTTCGTAAGTCCTTGAGCTTGGTCATACGCATTTGCGTGTATGATTAGTGTACGATCAAATCGAGGGCGTCACACTCAACCAGGTAGTAATAAAGAATCTGAAAATGATGTGGAAATAGAAACTATTGAAGATCTTGATAACCCACATCCTAGAAATAAACGTTATGAGAAAAAAGACTTTGTTGCTAGGAAACATGGTAAAGAAAGAGAGCCATGGTTTTCAGAAACCTATGCCATTCCCTTGTAAGCCTTCCAAGAGTAAGGACGAGGAAGATTTGAATGCTTTGGTGAAATGATTGGACCAGTATTTTTGCATACATGTTTGACAGATATTCTGAAGATGCCTCCATATGTGAAGTATATGAAGGACATTATTACCAACAAAAGAAAGATACCTGAAACTGAAATTGCTACTATGCTTGCTAATTTTATTTTAATGGTGGAGTGCCTAAGAAGTGCGGAGATTTGGGTATACCCATAACACCTTGCTCCATTAAATGAAGTTATCTTAAAACTGCTTTTTGTGATCTAGGAGCACGTGTTAGTGTTATGCCTATCTATTTATATAAAACACTTGATTTGAATAAGCTTAGACCTACTGAAATATCTTTGCAAATGGCTGATAAATCCACTACTACACCTATTGGAATTTCAAGAGGATGCCCCTGTTGTGGTTGCAAATGTTACTATCTTAACAAACTTTGTTATTTTTGAGATGCCCGAGGAGGAAAACATGTCAATTATCCTTGGTAGACCCTTTTTAAATATTGAAGGGGCTGTTATTGATTGCATCAAAAGCAAGGTTACTTTTCATGTCAATGGTAAACAACATACTGTGGACTTTCCAAAGAAACAAACTTCGGTGCATAGTATTAATATAATTGAGCAAGTTACTACAATTACTATTGTAGCGTTTAAATTTCCTCTTCCTATTACCAAGAAGAAATATGATATTCTTATTATTGGGGAGATGCAAATCATCATTGAGGTAACTTGGTATTATACAAAAGTTCTCCGGTTTTATGTCAATCGGAAACGGTTGTTATTAAGACTTGATCAACCTTATTAATTGATCATTTTCGAGAGACATGTTATCGATGAATTTAGTAAGCGCAACTTTCTATATCATTAGTTTATTCTCTACTAATCTTAGTTAAATAAAATAAAATGCCATGATTATCATATTTTCTGAATTATCCGTGCAATTAAAAATAGACCAAAAATAAAAGTGCTGAGAATATCACAAAATATTTACATGAATTTTTCGGGAATATTTAAAAAATTCTAGTATTGAAAACACCCCTCGGGGGTGCACCTGTTGGTGCCAAGCCAACATGGCACACCCATCCCCCTAGACGTGCCCTAATGGCTTGGCGGCACCACATGCTCTTCCTCACTTGTCCATTAAACCCACTGTTTCTCCTACCTCTACAAAAAATCATGGTTGCTCTCTTTCTCGTGTTCTGGATCACAAACCTAAGATTTTCGATCTCTTTGCTTGGAACTCCATTTTCGAAACTGTTTTGAGGGATTGCTCCTTGGTATGTGAATCTCTCATTGCTCAAATTAGTTTTTCCTTTAGTAGATTATATTTTTCATAATTAGCTACTCTTGGTGAAAATGAGCTTGTATGTTGAATTCTTTGAGTTCCAAGTAGTATGAATGCTTGATATGGCCTCTAGGCATCTATATGAGTAGTTGCTATCAATATTACAAAGTTTTATTAACATAATTTTATGGTCCAAAAAATTTCAGATATTTGTTCTTAGGAAAATGAACCTCTTTAGGAGGAGTTCCTCAAGGGGATGGTCTTCCGGTGAGTCGTCAAGCGAGAGCTCAGTACGACAAGCTTATGTTGAACCAAGGATAGGTTTAGTAGTCATAGCCAATGCTAAATCATGTCAGTGGCCATGCAATGAGTTCATGACGGTGATGGTATCAAAGAAGAATTTGATCAATACATTAATAATACCGACCTCACCGACATCCTCGCACATAAGTGCGCTCAACTTTGATATTATTCGTTCATTCATGCAAAGGTTTCAATATCACCCCCATATTTCTAGAGTGTTGTTTCATCTTTATGATAACTCTTATAGTATGTCTCTAGAAGAATTGTGTGATGCATGCGAACTTCCATATTGGGCCTCACTTGACAAACCACAAAAATATGATTATAATATGTTCCTTGAGAGTCTTTGTGTTGGACAAGATAGATGAGTTACACATGCTAGAATAAAAGTTATTAAATTTTCCTGTGTCCGCTACTTTGCATTGTTTAATGGGAAATGTATTATGGGCAAACAAGACTGTAGTGCGTTGTGCTCTCCTCGGTTGAGCATCATTCACATTGCGGTAACTGGCGATATATAGTATAACCTTGGGGAAATTGTTGCCCGTAGGCTGCATCTTAACGCGGGTAATGGTGATTTGTATGAAGGAATTTATGCCTCCCACGCAGTAGCAAGATTGAGGGTCTTACCTCAACCCAATGACCCTATGCTACCTGAGAGATATTTAGACTTTAAAGCCATGTGGCGTCATGAATTTATCTACAAAAAATCATGGTTGCTCTCTTTCTCGTGTTCTGGATCACAAACCTAAGATTTTCGATCTCTTTGCTTGGAACTCCATTTTCGAAACTGTTTTGAGGGATTGCTCCTTGGTATGTGAATCTCTCATTGCTCAAATTAGTTTTTCCTTTAGTAGATTATATTTTTCATAATTAGCTACTCTTGGTGAAAATGAGCTTGTATGTTGAATTCTTTGAGTTCCAAGTAGTATGAATGCTTGATATGGCCTCTAGGCATCTATATGAGTAGTTGCTATCAATATTACAAAGTTTTATTAACATAATTTTATGGTCCAAAAAATTTCAGATATTTGTTCTTAGGAAAATGAACCTCTTTAGGAGGAGTTCCTCAAGGGGATGGTCTTCCGGTGAGTCATCAAGCGAGAGCTCAGTACGACAAGCTTATGTTGAACCAAGGATAGGTTTAGTAGTCATAGCCAATGCTAAATCTTGTCAGTGGCCATGCAATGAGTTCATGACGGTGGTGGTATCAAAGAAGAATTTGATCAATACATTAATAATACCGACCTCACCGACATCCTCGCACATAAGTGCGCTCAACTTTGATATTATTCGTTCATTCATGCAAAGGTTTCAATATCACCCCCATATTTCTAGAGTGTTGTTTCATCTTTATGATAACTCTTATAGTATGTCTCTAGAAGAATTGTGTGATGCATGCGAACTTCCATATTGGGCCTCACTTGACAAACCACAAAAATATGATTATAATATGTTCCTTGAGAGTCTTTGTGTTGGACAAGATAGATGAGTTACACATGCTAGAATAAAAGTTATTAAATTTTCCTGTGTCCGCTACTTTGCATTGTTTAATGGGAAATGTATTATGGGCAAACAAGACTGTAGTGCGTTGTGCTCTCCTCGGTTGAGCATCATTCACATTGCGGTAACTGGCGATATATAGTATAGCCTTGGGGAAATTGTTGCCCGTAGGCTGCATCTTAACGCGGGTAATGGTGATTTGTATGAAGGAATTTATGCCTCCCACGCAGTAGCAAGATTGAGGGTCTTACCTCAACCCAATGACCCTATGCTACCTGAGAGATATTTAGACTTTAAAGCCATGTGGCTTCATGAATTTATGACTTACCTCAACATATTTAGACTTTAAAGCTATGCTACCTGAAATATGGATGAATTTATTAATAATGATGGTATGAACTCTTCTTGTTTTCCATTTTTGTAAACATGTTTAGTTTGTTCGATCTTGATTCGACATATTATGATTAAACATGTTTATGATGACAATTAGAGATTATACTTGCTCCCATGCTTAAATTGTTAGTAGTGGATAATGATTTATCTTATGTGTCAACATGCATTAAAATGGTTGTGATGTGATGTGGTATTATGATATTCCCCCTGAGTAATTCGAGCGGCTTGACTTGGCCCATGTGTAAACATGTAGTTCATTCAAAACCAATGCGGCCTTCATGATATTTAAATTCAGAGTGTTTATATCCTACTCATGCTAATGTTCAATGTTAACTATTCTCAATGCATGATCATGACTGTTTTCGCTCTCTAGCTCGTCGCTTCTCAACCTAGTGCTAGCCTTCACCTGCACTAAGCGGGAATACTACTTGTGCATACAAATTCCTAATTCAAAGTTGTGCCAAATGAGTCCACCATACCCACCTATATGCAGTATTACCCTATCGTTCCAAGTAAATTTGCATGTGCCACCTCTATACATTCAAATAAACATCTATTTTGTGTGCTCGTATCGCACATGGAGCAATGGAGTGGTTGGTATCTTCCATGCTAAGCGGGGTATTCTCAAGATGGTTGTTTATTCGCCTTTCGTTGCATGAGAGAGGATGGTAAAAAGGATGCCCAGTTCTGCATAATGAAAATAAATTAAACAGAACTCCCATAAGAGTTGAAATGTTGGAGGGCCCCCGGGATACGGTTAGCCATGATTGTGAATGTATCGTGGATGGGAGTAAACTTTACATCTCCACTTGGGAGTCGCCAATAATGTGTTTAGCATGGAAGATACTGTGTTGTTCACATGAAAAGCACACCACCCAAAATTACAGTTTCACCTCAGTTTTAAATCTTGAGCTCTCGCACATCTGCAAATCAATGCTTCCCTCTTAGAAGGGCCTTTCTATTTACTTTTATGTTATTTACTTTCATGCTATTTTCTTTTATTTGAGTCATCATCTTCTTACCAAAAGCACCAGACCTCTGATCTCTATTGTCATTCATATGCATTCGGTCTAGTTAATGTTAGATGTGAGCATGACTCGATCTTTTCTACTCGGAATTACAATGTTTAGTCGTTTCTTGAATCACAAAAGTGCTATGCATTTGTGTTTTGTGGTCTCAGAAAGGTCTAGCGAGATACCATATCATCATATTATATCATGGTTATTTTGAAAAATTGTTGGCATGTGAGATATTTTATTATTGATCGCTAGTTGGTTATGTTGTTGCTACGAGTGAATATGATGTTCGATTGTTATCATGGATATCATATGTTGGAAATATGCCCTAGAGGCAATAATAAATTAGTTATTATAATATTTCTTTGTTCATGATAATCGTTTATTATCCATGCTATAATTGTATTGATTGGAAACACAATACTTGTGTGGATACATAGACAAAACGCTGTCCCTAGTAAGCCTCTAGTTGACTAGCTCGTTGATCAAAGATGGTCAAGGTTTCCTCACCATAGGCGAGTGTTGTCACTTGATAACAGGATCACATCATTAGGAGAATCATGTGATGGACTAGACCCAAACTAATAGACGTAGCATGTTGATCGTGTCATTTTGTTGCTACTGTTTTCTGCGTGTCAAGTATTTGTTCCTATGACCATGAGATCATATAACTCACTGACACCGGAGGAATGCTTTGTGTGTATCAAACGTCACAACGTAACTGGGTGACTATAAAGATGCTCTACAGGTATCTCCGAAGGTGTTCGTTGAGTTAATATGGATCGAGACTGGGATTTGTCACTCCGTGTGACGGAGAGGTATCTTGGGGCCCACTCGGTAATACAACATCACACACAAGCCTTGCAAGCAATGTAACTTAGTGTAAGTTGCAGGATCTTGTATAATGGAACGAGTAAAGAGACTTGCCGGTAAACGAGATTGAAATAGGTATACGGATACTGACGATCGAATCTCGGGCAAGTAACATACCGAAGGACAAAGGGAATGACATACGGGATTATATGAATCCTTGGCACTGAGGTTCAAATGATAAGATCTTCGTAGAATATGTAGGATCCAATATGGGCATCCAGGTCCCTCTATTGGATATTGACCGAGGAGTCACTCGGGTCATGTCTACATAGTTCTCGAACCCGCAGGGTCTGCACACTTAAGGTTCGGCGTTGTTTTATGCGTATTTGAGTTATATGGTTGGTTACCGAATGTTGTTTGGAGTCCCGGATGAGATCACGAACGTCACGAGTGTTTCCGGAATGGTCCGGAAACGAAGATTGATATATAGGATGACCTCATTTGGTTACCGGAAGGTTTTCGTGCATTACCGGAAAAGTTTCGGGCTCATCGGTAGTGTACTGGGAGTGCCGGGAGGGGTGCCGGGGACTATCAGGAGGGGTGTCACGCCCCAAGGGGTCTCATGGGCTATGGGAAGAGATAAACCAGCCCCTAGTGGGCTGGAATAAGTTCCCACTAAGGCCCATAAGGTTTGAGAAGGAAAAAACACAAGGTGGAAAGAGTTTCCAAGTGGGAAGGTGGAATCCTACTCCAAGTAGGATTGGAGTAGGACTCCTCCACCTCCAATTTCGGCCAAACCTTTAGGTTTTGAGGCTGCCTCCTCCCCTCCCTCCCTCCTATATATAGTGGAGCAATTAGGGCTGATTTGAGACAACTTTTGCCACGGCAGCCCGAACACATACCTCCACGGTTTTTCCTGTAGATCGCGTTTCTGCGGAGCTCGGGCGGAGCCCTGCTGAGATTAGATCACCACCAACCTCCGGAGCGCCGTCACGCTGTTGGAGAACTCATCTACCTCTCCGTCTCTCTTGCTGGATCAAGAAGGCCGAGATCATCGTGGAGCTGTACGTGTGCTGAACGCGGAGGTGCCGTCCGTTCGGCACTATATCGGAGCGGATCGTGGGACGGATCGCGGGACGGTTCGTGGGACGGTTCGCGGGGCGGATCGAGGGACGTGAGGACGTTCCACTACATCAACCGCATTTCTTAACGCTTATGCTGTGTGATCTACAAGGGTACGTAGATCGGAAATCCCCTCTCGTAGATGGACATCACCATGATAGGTCTTCGTGCGCGTAGGAAATTTTTTGTTTCCCATGCGATGTTCCCGAACAGTGGCATCATGAGCTAGGTTCATGCGTAGATGTCTTCTCGAGTAAAACACAAAAGTTTTTGTGGGCGGTGGTGTGCGTTTTGCTGCCCTCCTTAGTCTTTTCTTGATTCCGCGGTATTGTTGGATCGAAGCGGCTCGGACAGACATTACTCGTACGCTTACGGGAGACTGGTTTCATCGCTACGAGTAACTCCGTTGCTCAAGGATGACCGGCGAGTGTCGGTTTCTCCAACTTTAGTTGAATCGGATTTGACCGAGGAGGTCCTTGGATGAGGTTAAATAGCAATTCATATATCTCCGTTGTGGTGTTTGCGTAAGTAAGATGCGATCCTACTAGATACCCATGGTCGCCACGTAAAACATGCAACAACAATTAGAGGACGTCTAACTTGTTTTTGCAGGGTATGCTTGTGATGTGATATGGCCAATGATGTGATGTGATATATTGGATGTATGAGATGATCATGATGTAGTAGTTAATATCGACTTGCATGTCGATGGTACGGCAACCGGCCGGAGCCATAGGGTTGTCTTTAAACTAACGTTTGTGCTTGCAGATGCGTTTACTATATTGCTAGGACGTAGCTTTAGTAGTAATAGCATGAGTAGCACGACAACCCTGATGGCGACACGTTGATGGAGATCATGGTGTGACGCCGGTGATAAGAAGATCGTGCCGGTGCTTTGGTGATGGAGATCAAGAAGCACATGATGATGGCCATATCATGTCACTTATGAATTGCATGTGATGTTAATACTTTATGCACCTTATCTTGCTTAGAACTACGGTAGCATTATGAGGTGATCTCTCACTAAAATTTCAAGACGAAATTGTGTTCTCCCCGACTGTGCACCGTTGCGACAGTTCTTCGTTTCGAGACACCACGTGATGATCGGGTGTGATAGACTCAACGTTCACATACAACGGGTGCAAAACAGTTGCACACGCGGAACACTCGGGTTAAGCTTGACGAGCCTAGAATGTGCAGACATGGCCTCGGAACACAAGAGACCGAAAGGTCGAGCATGAATCGTATAGTTGATATGATTAGCATAGAGATGCTTACCACTGAAACTATTCTCGACTCACGTGATGATCGGACTTGAGATAGTGGATTTGGATCATGTACCACTCAAATGACTAGAGAGATGTACTTTTTGAGTGGGAGTTCTTAAGTAATATGATTAATTGAACTAATTGTCATGAATATAGTCTAATGGTCTTTGCGAATTACGATGTAGCTTGCGCTATAGCTCTACTGTTTTTATATGTTCCTAGAGAAAATTTAGTTGAAAGTTGATAGTAGCAAACTTTGCAGACTGAGTCTGTATAGCCGAGGATTGTCCTCGTTGCTGCGCAGAAGGCTTATGTCCTTAATGCACCACTCGGTGTGCTGCACCTCGAGCATCGTCTGTAGATGTTGTGAACATCTGACATACACGTTTCTGATGACTACACGATAGTTCAGTACAAAATACTTAATGGCTTAGAAGCAAGGCGCCTAAGACGTTTTGAAACGTTACAGAACATAAGAGATGTTCTAAAGAGATGAAATTGTCATTTCATGCTTGTGCCCTTGTTAAGAGGTATGAGACCTCCGACAAGATTATTTGTCCACGAAGTAGAGGAGAAAAGCTCAATCATTGAGCGTGTGCTCAGATTATCTGAGTACGACAATCTCTTGAATCAAGTGGGAGTTGATCTTCCAGATAAGATAGTGATGGTTCTCCAAAGTCACTGTCGCCAAGCTGTGAGAGCTTCATGATGAACTATAACATATCAAGGATAGATACAATGATCCTTGAGCGATTCGCGATGCTTGACACTGCGAAAGTAGAAATCAAAAAGGAGCGTCAATAGTTGATGGTTAGTAAAACCACTAAGTTTCGAGAAAGGCAAGGGCTAGAAAGGATACTTCGCGAAATGGCAAAGCAGTTGCTGCACTAAGGAAGAGACCCCAGATTAAACCCAAGCCCGGGACTAAGTGCTTCTGCTATGAGGGGAACGGTCACTGAGGCGGAGCAACTCTAGATACTTGGTAGATAAGAAGGCTGGCAAAAGTCAAAAGAAGTATATTTGATATACATGATGTTGATGTGTACTTTACTAGTACTCCTAGTAGCACGAGGGTATTGGATACCGGTTCGGTTGCTAAGTGATTAGTAACACGAAATGAATGCTACGGCATAAACGGAGACTAGCTAAAGGCAAGGTGACGATACGTGTTGGAAGTGTTTCCAAGGTTGATATGATCAAACATCGCACACTCCCTCTACCATCGGGATTGGTGTAAAACCTAAATAATTGTTATTTGGTGCTTGCGTTAAGCATGAACATGATTGGATCGTGTTTATTGCAATACGATTATTCATTTAAAGAGAATAATGGTTACTCTATTTGCTTGAATAATCACCTTCTATGGTTTATTGAATCTCGATCGTAGTGTTACACATGTTCATGATATTGGTGCCAAAAGATACGAGGTAATGATGATAGTACCACTTACTTGTGGCACTGCCGCTTGAGTCATGTTGGTATAAATTGCATGAAGAGGCTCCATGCTGATGGATCTTTATACTCACTTGATTTTGAATCACTAGTGACATGCAAATCATACCACATGAGCAAGGCCTTGTTTTCATTGCGATGAAACAAGATAGTAACTTGTTGGAAGTGATACATTTTGATGTATGCAGTCCAATAAGTGTGAGGCACGCAATGGATATCATTATGTTCTTACTTCAATGACGATTTGAGCAGATACAAGAGTATTTACTTAATGAATCACAAGTCAGAAATATTGAAAGGTTCAATTCTGTTTCAGGAGTGAAGTTCGTCGTAACAAGAGGATAAACTGTCTACGATATGATCATAGAAATGAATATCTGAGTTACGAGTTTTGGTACGCAGTTAAGACAATGTGGAAATTGTTTCGCAGTTCATGCCACCTGGAACATCATAGTGTGATGATGTGTCTGAACGTCATAGCCACGCACTATTTGGTATGGTGCATGCTATGATGTCTCTTATCGAATTACCACTATCGTTTATGGGTTATGCATTAGAGACAACCGCATTCACTTTAAATAGGGCACCGCGTATTTCCGTTGAGATGACACAGTATAGACTGAGTTTTAGAGAAATCTAAACTGTCGTTTCTTGAAAGTTTGGGGCTTCGACACTTATGGAAAAGTTTCAGTCTGATAAGCTCGAACCCAAAGATGATAAATGCATCTTCATAGGATATCCAAAACAGTTGGGTACATCTCCTATCTCAGATCTGAAAGCAAAGTGTTTGTTTCTAAAAACGGATCCTTTGTCAAGGAAAGGTTTCTCTCGCAAGAATTGAGTGGGAGGGTGGTAGAACTTGATGAGGTTATTGAACCAACACTTCAACCAGTGTGTAGCAGGGCGCAGGAAGTTGTTCCTGTGGCGCCTACACCAATTGAAGTGAAAGCTGATGATGGTGATCATCGAGCATCAGATCAAGTTACTACAAACCTCGTAGGTTGATAAGGTTGCGTATTACTGCAGAGTGGTACGGTAACCCTATCTTGGAGGTCATGTTGTTGAGCAAGAGTGAACCTACGAGTTATGGAGGAAGCAATGGTGGGCCCGGATTCCGACAAATGGCTTGAGACCATGAAATCCGAGAGAGGATCCATATATAAAACAAAGTGTAGACTTTGGAGGAACTACTTGATGGTAGTAAGACTATTGAGTAAAGATGGATCTTTGCAAAGGAAGACAAACGATGATGGTGATAAGTCACTATTAAGAAAAGCTCGACTTGTCGCAAAGATGTTTCCAACAAGATCAAATAGTTGACTATGATGAGACTTTCTCACTCATAGGATGCTAAAAGTCTGTTGGAATTATGTTAGTAGTTGCTGCATTATTTGTGAAATATTGCACATAGGAAGACAAAACATTGTTTCCTCGACGGTTTCCTTGAGCAAACATTGTATGTGATACAACCAGGAGGTTTTGTCGATCCTAAAGATACTAACAAGTATGCGAGCTCTAGTGATCCTTCATTGGACTGGTGCAAGCATCTCGGAGTTGGAATATACACTTTGATGAGATGATCAAAGATTTTGGGTTTGTACAAGGTTTATGAGAAACTTGTATTTCCAAAGAAGTGAGTGGGAGCACTATAGAATTTCTGATAAGTATATGTGGTTGACATATTGTGGATCAGAAGTAATGTAGAATTTCTGTAAAGCATACAAGGTTGTTTGAAAGGATTTTTTCAAAGGAATTCCTGGATTGAGCTACTTGAACGTTGAGCATCAAGATCTATGGAGATAGATCGAAACGCTTGATAGAAGTTTCAACAAGATGCATGCCTTGACAAATCTTTGAAGGAGTTCAAAATAGATCAACAAAGAAGGAGTTCTTGGTTGTGTTGTAAGGTGTGAATTAGAGTAAGACTCAAAACCCGACCCCGGCAGAATAAAGAGAATAGACGAAGGTCGTCTTCTATGCCTTGGCCGTAGAATCTGAAGTATGCCATGCTGGGTACCGCACCTGATGTGTGCCTTGACTCAAAGTCTGTTGAGAGGTACAGAGAGTGATCCATGATTGAATCACTAGCAGCGATCAAAATTTATCCTTAGTAACTGATGGACTAAGGAATTTTTCTCGATTATGGAGGTGGTTAAAGAGTTCGTCGTAAAGGGTTACGTCGATGCAAGCTTTGACACTAATCCGAATAACTGTGAGTAGTGAAATGGATTCGTATAGTAGAGTAGATATTTGGAGTATTTCCGAATAGCACATAGTAGCAGCATCTATAAGATGACATAAAGATTTGTAAAGAACACACGGATCTGAAAGTTTAAGAACCGTTGACTAAAACCTCTCTCACGAGCAAGACGTGATTAGACACCATAACTATATGGGTGTTGGATTCGTTGGAATCACATGGTGATGTGAACTAGACTATTGACTCTAGTGCAAGTGGGAGACTATTGGAAATATGCCCTAGAGGCAATTATAAATTAGTTATTATTATATTTCTTTGTTCATGATAATCGTTTATTATCCATGCTATAATTGTATTGATTGGAAACACAATACTTGTGTGGATACATAGACAAAACACTGTCCCTAGTAAGCCTCTAGTTGACTAGCTTGTTGATCAAAGATGGTCAAGGTTTCCTGACCATAGGCAAGTGTTGTCACTTGATAACGGGATCACATCATTAGGAGAATCATGTGATGGACTAGACCCAAACTAATAGATGTAGCATGTTGATCGTGTCATTTTGTTGCTACTGTTTTCTACGTGTCAAGTATTTGTTCCTATGACCATGAGATCATATAACTCACTGACACCGGAGGAATGCTTTGTGTGTATCAAATGTCAAAACGTAACTGGGTGACTATAAAGATGCTCTACAGGTATCTACGAAGGTGTTCGTTGAGTTAATATGGATCGAGACTGGGATTTGTCACTCCGTGTGACGGAGAGGTATCTTGGGGCCCACTCGGTAATACAACATCACACACAAGCCTTGCAAGCAATATAACTTAGTGTAAGTTGCGGCATCTTGTATTACGGAACGAGTAAAGAGACTTGCCGATAAACGAGATTGAAATAGGTATACGGATACTGACGATCGAATCTCGGGCAAGTAACATACCGAAGGACAAAGGGAATGACATACGGGATTATATGAATCCTTGGCACTGAGGTTCAAACGATAAGATCTTCGTAGAATATGTAGGATCCAATATGGGCATCCAGGTCCCGCTATTGGATATTGACCGAGGAGTCACTCGGGTCATGTCTACATAGTTCTCGAACCCGCAGGGTCTGCACACTTAAGGTTCGACGTTGTTTTATGCGTATTTGAGTTATATGGTTGGTTACCGAATATTGTTCGGAGTCCCGGATGAGATCACGGACGTCACGAGGGTTTCCGGAATGGTCCATAAATGAAGATTGATATATAGGATGACCTCATTTGGTTACCGGAAGGTTTTCGTGCATTACCGGAAAAGTTTCGGGCTCATCGGTAGTGTACTGGGAGTGTCGGGAGGGGTGCCGGGGACCATCAGGAGGGGTGTCACGCCCCAAGGGAGCTCATGGGCTATGGTAAGAGATAAACCAGCCCCTAGTGGGCTGGAATAAGTTCCCACTAAGGCCCATAAGGTTTGAGAAGGAAAAAAGACAAGGTGGAAAGAGTTTCCAAGTGGGAAGGTGGAATCCTACTCCAAGTAGGATTGGAGTGGGACTCCTCCACCACCAATTTCGGCCAAACCTTTAGGTTTTGAGGCTGCCTCCTCCCCTCCCTCCCTCCTATATATAGTGGAGCAATTAGGGCTGATTTGAGACAACTTTTGCCACGGCAACCCGACCACATACCTCCACGGTTTTACTTGTAGATCGCGTTTCTGCGGAGCTCGGGCGGAGCCCTGCTGAGATTAGATCACCACCAACCTCCGGAGCGCCGTCACACTGTCGGAGAACTCATCTACCTCTCCGTCTCTCTTGCTGGATCATGAAGGCCGAGATCATCGTCGAGCGGTACGTGTGCTGAACGCAGAGGTGCCGTCCGTTCGGCACTAGATCGGAGCGGATCGTGGGACGGATCGTGGGACGGTTCGTGGGGCGGATCGAGGGACGTGAGGACGTTCCACTACATCAACCTCGTTTCTTTACGCTTCTGCTGTGTGATCTACAAGGGTACGTAGATCGGAAATCCCCTCTCGTAGATGGACATCACCATGATAGGTCTTCGTGCGCGTAGGAAAATTTTTGTTTCCCGTGCGATGTTCCCCAACATCATATTTATGATTTATGCTAAAAACATGAACACTAGCTAAGCATATATATGACAACGAGAACAAAAGAGTTTGTCAAAAAATTCATTATCACTTTCAATTTATCAACTGAATTGCTTGATGACGAGTAATGAGTTAAGCTTGGGGGAGTTGATACGTCCCAAACGTATCTACTTTTCCAAACACGTTTGCTCTTATTTTGGACTCTAATTTGCACGATTTGAATGAAACTAATCCATACTAACGCTGTCTTTAGAGAACTGCCAACATTTTTTTGTAGAAATAAAAGTTATCGAAATTGGGCGAAATTTTTTGTGGTTTTTTTTCAGGAATAACAATAATGATGGAGCTAAGACCCACTAGAGGGGGGCACCTGTTGGTGCCAAGCCAACAGGGTGGGCCCACCCTTTGTGTTGCCTCGTGGCTGTTGGAATTATGCCCTAGAGGCAATAATAAATATAATTATTATTATAATTCCTGTATCAAGATAATAGTTTATTATCCATGCTATAATTGTATTGAATGAAGACTCATTTACAATTCCAGTACTATAAATTCCTAATTCAGGAGAAAAAAATAGGAGATAAGTTTTCATCGCGTTTTATGAGGCGGAGCCGCCACCACCTCTTGTTCTTCATAGGGGGAGATTATCTGGAGTCCGTTTGGTGCTCTCGAGAGGGGGATTCATTGCCGCCATCATCACCAACCCTTCTCCATCAACACCATCATGATGCTCACCACATGGAGAGTAATTCCTTTGTAGGCTTGTTGGGTTGCGGTGTGATTGGATGAGATTGATCGTGTAATCGAGTTATTTTGATAAAGCTTGATCCCTAGTATTTGATACGTCTCCAACGTATCTATAATTTTTTTATTATTCTATGTTGTTATGTTATCATTCTTGGATGATTTATAATCATTTTATAGCAATTTTGTACTCCCTCCGTCCGGAATTACTTGTCCCAAAAATGGATAAAAGTGGATGTATCTATAACTAAAATACATCTAGATACATTCATTCCTATCGCAAGTATTTTTAGACAGAGGGAGTATCATTTTTTGGGACTAACCTATTGACATAGTGCCTAGTGCCAGTTGTTGTTTTTTGCTGTTTTTTTCCTTCATGGAGAATCCATATCAGATGAGGTCCAATTGCCATGAAACTTTACACCGAATATTTTTGGACCAGAAGGAAACTTGGGGGAGGCCGAGATTGAGTAGCAGCCAAGGCCTAGAGGGCCCACTAGACACCACGGCGCGCCAGAGGCCCCTCGCTCGGCCTGATGTCTAGTGGGGCCCTCGGGAAGATTCTCCACCGCCTGTGAGCTCTATAAATACCCCAATATTCCAGAAAGGCTAGAGGAATCGATGAAAAATCATTTCAGTCGTCGCAAGTTCCAAAGCCACGAAAACCAATCTGGAGCCTTTTTGAGAGAAGAACACAATCATGGAGGGGTTCACCATCTTCATTCGTGTTCCTACCATGATGCGTTAGTAGTTCATATCAGACCTACGGGTCCGTAGCAGTAGCTACATGGCTTTCTCTCTCATTTTGTTTCTCAATACAATGGTCTCTTGGAGATCCATATGATGTAACTCTTTCTATAGCGGTGTGTTTGCTCGGATCCGATGAATTGTGAGTTTATGATCAGATCTAGGAAAATATATCCATGCTTAATTACTATAGCCTTGTATTTCTTCTCTGATATTTCGTTTTTGTCTGGTGTAACAGCGAGAGACCGACGCTCCACGAGATTCCCCTTCTAGTCCATTGTTTTCATGTGATTATCTGTTTGTCGCAGTCATCATCACATCATGCGCATCATGTGCATTGCATCAACATCTAGTTGCCGCTAGTTTTCAAAACTTGCATCCATTTCTTAGCTGTTGGTTCTCTCCGTTTTGTCGTTGACCGTTTCGAGACCAACCACACATGCACGCGCTCGCGACATTGTTAAAATATTGGTTTTTTTAAAAATATGTATAAAATATTCTCGGATTGTGTTGAAACTTGGTGTGCGGTCTTATTTTAATGTAGGTAGGCCGCGTGCCAAATTTCGTCGCAATCGAAGATCGTTTGATACCCGAACGGTCGACCGTAGCGGCACCGTCATCGGTTTATCGTCGGACTTTTTTGGTGTTTAAAAACATTATGCCGGTCCACAAACCTCCCTCCCTTCTCAACCCAACCTATTGTGCATAGCCCAACACCATGCAACTAGCCTGCCCCTCCGTTTCAGACCATCCGACTGATATCCGACGGCCCAAAAACAGTGCAAATCCCCATAACCTAGCCCATCTTCTATGTAAAGATAGAAACCCTATGCCTCTCCTTGAAATCCGTGCAAACCTAACCCTATGCCTCTCTCCCACCTCCACCCACCAGGGCCCGCCGGACCCAGATCTGGCCCGCCCGGGGCCCGATCCGAGCAAAGCACCAGTCGCCGCCAGCGCCGAGCCACTTCCCTTGATCCGATCGGGATCGGGAGGAAGGCAGCCCCGACGCCCCGCATCGGCCTCCGCAGGCCCAGGTCGCCAGCCCATCTGCCTCCTTGCGTCGTGGTCCAGGCCCAGCGACCAGCCGCCCAGCACCCGCGTGGGCCGTTGACTACGCTCGCTGGCCGAGCCGCCTCTCCTCCACCTCGCCCCACCGAGCCGGCCCAAGTGGCCTCTCGTGAGCACCCAAGCCTCTATTCCCCGCCTCGACGCGATTTAGCTATATTGCACACCACTGTGTATCCCGACTGTTGTAGATTCAGCCCGTGGCTATTTTATTTAACTTGTGAATTTATATTCCAGAAAAATTGCATAACTTAAAGTGCCCCTAACTTTTAGACTATGCATCGCATGCATTAAAGTTATATATGTAACATGACCGGAATTTCATGTAGATTCACAATAACCAAATTTCGTGCATAATTAAATCGGTTTAACCTGCTGTTTGCATAGGGTTGCGTGTTTTTATGTTAAGACATTTTATCCCCGTAGCTATTTAAGCGTGCATCCGAATTGGTCAAACCTAGTATGAAAAATGTTCATGTGGTTTGCAACGCATTTCCATGCATGGTAAAAATAACCATCTTGTTGTTTACATGTGGGTGGCATAAATAGTTTGCTATGTTGGGTTTATGGCATATTCTTGCATATATATGGTGGCATTGGTTTTATTTAGAACACCACATATTATATATGTTTTCGGGGTAGAAAAATTGATAGAATTTGTATGTGCATTTAGTTTTGACTTTTGAGCGAGTTAGCATGCATGCCATTTTGTCATGTTGCCCTTTTGTTTATTTTGTGTGATGTATTCCGTGCATGATATGAATTAGTTTTGAACTTGATATATGCCCTTGGGCATGCATGCTAGCCCCTCGTAATTTTAGTTGTTATATAAATCCAAGTTTAGGTGTTGTTTTCGTGTTGCCAACATGCTAGAAAATAGTGTTGATTTGAAATGCTGAAATATTTCTAAGTCTCGAATCTGTAATATTTTGTTGTTGTCTTGCCATGACATTTGCTAGTGATCTACAACCCCTTTGGGGTTGTTTAAATGGAGTTATTTGTAGTGCTTAAGATTCTATAGCATGTTGTTCAGTTTCATGTCATTCTATGCCCTGTAGCATATAATTTTACTGCTGCCAATATGCCATCTGGTCAAAAATTGCACTGTCGAAACTGTATTTTCACTAAGTGTGAAACTGTGTGCAACTAGCCATTTTGTGAGTTCTTTTCCTAGTGATCCATGCTTGCATGCTAGTTGTATTTAGTAGCGTGTTGTTGTGCATCTTGACCACTACTGCCACATGTTTTGTTTGAGCATTTTAGAATCATGTAGCTTGTTGTTTTTGTGTATAAAATGCCATGTTGCTGTTTTTGGCAGATTATAACTATTTCTTGTATTGCTTGTAATTGTTGAACCGTTGCTCCGTTTTAAACGTGTCATATATGAATCTTGCTTAGAATATCGTGTAGGTTCATAATATGTTTCTGCCTTCTTGGTTTGGAATGCTTGTGGTGTCATTTTCATACATATTGCATTCATGGCATCATATGTTGCAGTGATCATATCTTTTTAACCGTAGCTCCATTTGAAATTATCTCTATATGTAACTCGACTAAAATGACGCATAGAATAATGTGAACCTCTTTATTCTGCTATTTAACAAATATTAGAACATGTTAGTTCAGATCTGGACAGATTTCTAATTTAACATATGGGGTCATTTTGGAGATGCTCTAAGTTGTTTCCGACCTCATTTAAAATGTCTAGATAGGTAGTTTAATTATGCTTCACCTCCTTCTATGTTCAAAAAAATTATTGACGTGTACCTAAACAGGAGTGAACTAAGTAATTCAAATGTGGAGTTTCGTCAATATGCGACTCGTTGCATATGGAGCTTCACTTAATGTGTAGTATTTTGATTGTTGTGAATTGTCGTGTCGTGCCTTGCATAAATAAACCGGACATGCATCATATGTATTGCGCATCATGTCTTGAATATGTGTGGTGTTATCGTGTGTTCATTGTTGTCCTGGGTTGTTTCTTCTCGATAGTGTCCCGAACCGCTTCGGAGTGTGAGGATTCGTTTGACTATGTCGGTTCGTCTGCTTCACGGAGTTGATCTTCTTCCAAGCGGGATCACAGGCAAGATGAACATTTCCCTAGATACCATTACTACAATGTCATGCTAGTCGTCTCGTTTCTTTTGTTATATCTCGCTGGCTACCACCTGTTAAATGTGAGCCTCTCAACATTGCCATGAAAACATTCAACCTTTCTACAACCTAGCAAACCACTGATTGGCTATGTTACTGCTTGCTTAACCATTTGATAGTGTTGCTAGTTGTAGGTGCAGTTGCTTCCATGTGACAACATGGGTTCCTTGTTATATCACCACATCAATGCTATTAATTTAATGCACCCATATACTTGGTAAAAGGTGGAAGGCTCAGCCTTTCTAGACTCTTGTTTTGTTCCATCTTTGCCGCCCTAGTTTCGGCTATCGATGTTATATTACATAATTGAGCGCTCCTAACACGCTCGGGGTTGTTATGGGGACCACCTTGATAATTTGTATTAGATTAAAGCTGGTCTCGCGGGGCCCAACTTTGGTACTATATTTGCCTAAATAACTAATGAACCGCATAGGGTTTGATCACCCCATGGATAATTAGTTAACCCCGGGCCAGTCCTCCTCATGAGTGTTGGTTCAAAATAGGGCACCATGCGGGGCCAATCTGGGGCAACTCGGGAGATGTCTATCAGACCACCGTATGGTTCGCATATATGGTTGTGTCCTGAGAACGAGATACACGGCTCCTATCAGTTGTTGGAAATATGCCCTAGAGGCAATAATAAATTGGTTATTATTATATTTCCTTGTTCATGATGATCGTTTATTATCCATGCTAGAATTTTATTGATTGGAAACTCAAATACATGTGTGGATGTTGGGGAACGTCGCATGGGAAACAAAAAATTTCCTACGCACACGAAGACCTATCATGGTGATGTCCATCTACGAGAGGGGATGTGTGATCTACGTACCCTTGTAGACCGTACAACAGAAGTGTTAGTGAACGCGGTTGATGTAGTGGAACGTCCTACGTCCCTTGATCCGCCCTGCGAACCGTCCCGCGATCATTCCCACGATCTAGTGCCGAACGGACGGCACCTCCGCGTTCAGCACACGTACAGCTCGACGATGATCTCGGCCTTCTTGATCCAGCAAGAGAGACGGAGAGGTAGAAGAGTTCTCCGGCAGCGTGACGGCGCTCCGGAGGTTGGTGATGATCTTGTCTCAGCAGGGCTCCGCCCGAGCTCCGCAGAAACGTGATCTAGAGGTAAAACCGTGGAGATATGTGGTCGGGCTGCCGTGGCAAAAGTTGTCTCAAATCAGCCCTAAAACCCCACTATATATAGGAGGAGGAAGGGGGAGCCTTGCCTTGGGGTCCAAGGACTCCCAAGGGGTCGGCCGAACCAAAGGGGGGAAGGTCTCCCCCCCAAACCGAGTTGGACTTGGTTTGGTGGGTGGGAGTCCTTCCTTTCCTTCCCACCTCCTTTTTTTTCTTTCTCTTTGATTTTATTCCCAATGCGCATAGGCCCCTTTTGGGCTGTCCCACCAGCCCACTAAGGGCTGGTGCGCCACCCTCAAGGCCTATGGGCTTCCCCGGGGTGGGTTGCCCCCCCCCCCCCGGTGAACTCCCGGAACCCATTCGTCATTCCCGGTACATTCCCGGTAATTCCGAAAACCTTCCGGTAATCAAATGAGGTCATCCTATATATCAATCTTCATTTCCGGACCATTCCGGAAACCCTCGTGACATCCGTGATCTCATCTGGGACTCCGAACAACATTCGGTAACCAACCATATAACTCAAATACGCATAAAACAACGTCGTACCTTAAGTGTGCAGACCCTGCGGGTTCAGAACTATGTAGACATGACCTGAGAGACTCCTCGGTCAATATCCAATAGCGGGACCTGGATGCCCATATTGGATCCTACATATTCTACGAAGATCTTATCGTTTGAACCTCAGTGCCAAGGATTCATATAATCCCGTATGTCATTCCCTTTGTCCTTCGGTATGTTACTTGCCCGGGATTCGATCGTCAGTATCCACATACCTATTTCAATCTCTTTTACCGGCAAGTCTCTTTACTCGTTCCGTAATACAAGATCCCGTAACTTACACTAAGTCACATTGCTTGCAAGGCTTGTGTGTGATGTTGTATTACCGAGTGGGCCCCGAGATACCTCTCCGTCACACGGAGTGACAAATCCCAGTCTCGATCCATACTAACTTAACGAACACCTTCGAAGATACCTGTAGAGCATCTTTATAGTCACCCAGTTAGGTTGCGACGTTTGATACACTCAAAGTATTCCTCCGGTGTTAGTAAGTTATATGATCTCATGGTCATAGGAATAAATACTTGACACGCAGAAAACAGTAGCAACAAAATGACATGATCAACATGCTACGTCCATTAGTTTGGGTCTAGTCCATCACATGGTTCTCCTAATGATGTGATCCCGTTATCAAGTGACAACATTTGCCTATGGCCAGGAAACCTTGACCATCTTTGATCAACGAGCTAGTCAACTAGAGGCTTACTAGGGACAGTGTTTTGTCTATGTATCCACACAAGTATTGTGTTTCCAATCAATACAATTATAGCATGGATAATAAACGATTATCATGAACTGAGAAATATAATAATAACTAATTTATTATTGCCTCTAGGGCATATTTCCAACAGTCTCCCACTTGCACTAGAGTCAAGAATCTAGTTCACATCACCATGTGATTCCAACGAATCCAACACCCATATAGTTATGGGGTCTAATCACGTCTTGCTCGTGAGAGAGGTTTTAGTCAACGGTTCTTAAACTTTCAGATCCGTGTGTTCTTTACAAATCTTTATGTCATCTTATAGATGCTGCTACTACGTGCTATTCGGAAATGCTCCAAATATCTACTCTACTATACGAATCCGTTTCACTACTCATAGTTATTCGGATTAGTGTCAACGCTTGCATCGACGTAACCCTTTACGACAAACTCTTTAACCACCTCCATAATCGAGAAAAATTCCTTAGTCCATTAGTTACTAAGGATAAATTTTGACCACTGCTAGTGATTCAATCATGGATCACTCTCTGTACCTCTCAACAGACTTTGAGTCAAGGCACACATCAGGTGCGGTACACAGTATGGCATACTTTAGATTCTACGGCTAAGGCATAGAAGACGACCTTCGTCTATTCTCTTTATTCTGCCATGGTAGGGTTTTGAGTCTTACTCAAATTCACACCTTACAACGCAACCAAGAACTCCTTCTTTGCTGATCTACTTTGAACTCCTTCAAAAACTTGTCAAGGCATGCATCTTATTGAAACTTTCATTAAGCGCTTTTGATCTATCTCCATAGATCTTTGATGCTCAACGTTCAAGTAGCGCAATCCAGGTATTCCTTTGAAAACTCCTTTCAAACAACCTTGTATGCTTTATAGAAATTCTACATTACTTCTGATCCACAATATGTCAACCACATATACTTATCAGAAATTCTATAGTGCTCCCACTCACTTCTTTGGAAATACAAGTTTTTCATAAACCTTGTACAAACCCAAAATCTTTGATCATCTCATCAAAGTGTATATTCCAACTCTGAGATGCTTGCACCAGTCCATTGAAGGATTACTGGAGCTTGCATACTTGCTAGTATCTTCAGGATCGACAAAACCTCCTGGTTGTATCACATACAATGTTTGCTCAAGGAAACCGTTGAGGAAACAATGTTTTGTCATCCTACGTGCAATATTTCATAAATAATGCTGCAACTACTAACATAATTCGAACAGACTTTTAGCATCGCTACGAGTGAGAAAATCTCATCATAGTCAACTGTTTGATCTTGTCGGAAACATCTTTGCGACAAGTCGAGCTTTTCTTAATAGTGACTTATCACCATCATCGTCTGTCTTCCTTTTAAAGATCCATCTTTACTCAATAGTCCTCTGACAATCAAATAGTTCTTCCAAAGTCTACACTTTGTTTTCATACATGGATCCTCTCTCGGATTTCATGGCTTCCAGCCATTTGTCGGAATCCGGACCCACCCTTGCTTTCTTCATAACTCGTAAGTTCATTGTTTCTCAACAACATGACCTCCAAGACAGGGTTACCGTACCACTCTGCAGTAGAACGCGACCTTGTCAACCTACGAGGCTTGTAGTAACTTGATCCGATGCTCGATGATCACCATCATCAGCTTCCACTTCAATTGGTGTAGGCGCCACAGGAACAACTTCCTGCGCCCTGCTACACACTGGTTGAAGTGATGGTTCAATAACCTCATCAAGTTCTACCACTCTCCCACTCAATTCTTTCGAGAGAAACCTTTCCTCGAGAAAGGATCCATTTCTAGAAACAAACACTTTTCTTTCGGATCTGAGATAGAGATGTACCCAACTGTTTTGGATATCCTATGAAGATGCATTTATCCGCTTTGGGTTCGAGCTTATCTGACTGAAACTTTTTCACATAAGTGTCGAATCCCCAAACTTTCAAGAAACGACAGTTTAGATTTCTCTAAACCTCAGTCTATACTGTGTCACCTAAACGGAAATACGCGGTGCCCTATTTAAAGTGAATGCGGTTGTCTCTAATGCATAACCCATAAATGATAGTGGTAATTCGATAAGAGACATCATAGCATGCACCATACCAAATAGTGCGTGGCTATGACGTTCAGACACATCATCACACTATGATGTTCCCAGTAGCATGAACTACGAAACAATTTCCACATTGTCTTAACTGCGTACCAAAACTCATAACTCAGACATTCATTTCTATGATCATATCGTAGAACAGTTTATCCTCTTGTTACGACGAACTTCACTCCGAAACAGAATTGAACTTTTCAATATTTCAGACTTGTGATTCATTAAGTAAATACTCTAGTATCTACTCAAATCGTTATTGAAGTAAGAACATAATGATATCCACTGCGTGCCTCAGCACCCATTGGACTGCATACATCAAAATGTATCACTTCCAACAAGTTACTATCTTATTTCATCTCAATGAAAAACAAGGCCTTGCTCATGTGGTATGATTTGCATGTCACTAGTGATTCAAAATCAAGTGAGTATAAAGATCCATCAGCATGGAGCCTCGTCATGCAATTTATACCAACATGGCTCAATCGGCAGTGCCACAAGTAAGTGGTACTATCATCATTACCTCGTATCTTTTGGCACCAATATCATGAACATGTGTAACACTACGATCGAGATTCAATAAACCATTTGAAGGTGATTATTCAAGCAAATAGAGTAACCATTATTCTCTTTAAATGAATAATCGTATTGCAATAAACACGATCCAATCATGTTCATGCTTAACGCAAGCACCAAATAACAATTATTTAGGTTTAACACCAATCCCGATGGTAGAGGGAGCATGCGACGTTTGATCATATCAACCTTGGAAATACTTCCAACACGTATCGTCACCTCGCTTTTAGCCAGTCTCCGTTTATGTCATAGCTTTCATTTCGTGTTACTAATCACTCAGCAACCGAACCGGTATCCAATACCCTCATGCTACTAGGAGTACTAGTAAAGTACACATCAACATCATGTATATCAAATATACTTCTTTCGACTTTTGCCAGCCTTCTTATCTACCAAGTATCTAGGGTTGCTCCGCCTCAGTGATTGTTCCCCTTATTACAGAAGCACTTAGTCTCGGGTTTGGGTTTAATCTTGGGTCTCTTCATTAGTGCAGCAACTGTTTTGCTGTTTCACGAAGTATCCCTTCTAGCCCTTGCCTTTCTTGAAACTTAGTGGTTTTACTAACCATCAACTATTGATGCTCCTTCTTGATTTCTACTTTCGCAGTGTCAAACATCGCCAATCGTCCAAGGATCATTGTATCTATCCTTGATATGTTATAGTTCATCACGAAGCTCTCACAGCTTGGTGGCAGTGATTTTGGAGAACCATCACTATCTCATCTAGAAGATTAACTCCCACTTGATTCAACTGATTGTCGTACTCAGACAATCTGAGCACACGCTCAACGATTGAGCTTTTCTCCTTTACTTTGTGGACAAAGAATCTTGTTGGAGGTCTCGTACCTCTTAACAAGGGCACAAGCATGAAATCACAATTTCATCTCTTTAGAGCATCACCTATGTTCCGTGACGTTTTAAAACGTTTTCGGCGCCTTGCTTCTAAGCCATTAAGTATTTTGCACTGAACTATCGTGTAGTCATCAGAAACGTGTATGTCGGATGTTCACAGCATCCACAGACGACGCTCGAGGTGCAGCACACCGAGTGGTGCATTAAGGACATAAGCCTTCTGCGTAGCAACGAGGACAATCCTCGGTTTTACAGACTTAGTCTCCAAAGTTTGCTACTATTAATTTTCAACTAAATTTTCTCTAGGAACATATAAAAACAGTAGAGCTATAGCGCAAGCTACATCGTAATTCGCAAAGATCATTAGACTATGTTCATGACAATTAGTTCAATTAATCATATTACTTAAGAACTCCCACTCAAAAAGTACATCTCTCTAGTCATTTGAGTGGTACATGATCCAAATCCACTATCTCAAGTCCGATCATCACGTGAGTCGAGAATAGTTTCAGTGGTAAGCATCTCAATGCTAATCATATCAACCATACGATTCATGCTCGACCTTTCGGTCTCATGTGTTCCGAGGCCATGTCTGCACATGCTAGGCTCGTCAAGCTTAACCCGAGTGTTCCGTGTGCGCAACTGTTTTGCACCCATTGTATGTGAACGTTGAGTCTATCACACCCGATCATCACGTGGTGTCTCGAAACGACGAACTGTAGCAACGGTGCACAGTCGGGGAGAACACAATTTCGTCTTGAAATTTTAGTGAGAGATCACCTTATAATGCTACCGTCGTTCTAAGCAAAATAAGGTGCATAAAAGGATTAACATCACATGCAATTCATAAGTGACATGATATGTCCATCATCATGTGCTCCTTGATCTCCATCACCAAAGCACCGACACGATCTTCTTGTCACCGGCGCCACACCATGATCTCCATCAACGTGTCGCCATCGGGGTTGTCGTGCTACTCATGCTATTACTACTAAAGCTACATCCTAGCAAAATAGTAAACGCATCTGCAAGCCCAAACGTTAGTTATAAAGACAACCCTATGGCTCCTGCCGGTTGTCGTACCATCGACGTGCAAGTCGACATTATCTATTACAACATGATCATCTCATACATCCAATATATCACATCACATCGTTGGCCATATCACATCACAAGCATACCCTGCAAAAACAAGTTAGACGTCCTCTAATTTTTTTGTTGCATGTTTTACGTGGTGACCATGGGTATCTAGTAGGATCGCATCTTACTGACGCAAACACCAGAACGAAGATATATGAGTTGCTATTTAACCTCATCCAAGGACCTCCTCGGTCAAATCTGATTCAACTAAAGTTGGAGAAACTGACACCCGCCAGTCATCTTTGAGCAACAGAGTTACTCGTAGCAATGAAACCAGTCTCTCGTAAGCGTACGAGTAATGTCGGTCCGAGCCGCTTCGATCCAACAATACCGCGGAATCAAGAAAAGACTAAGGAGGGCAGCAAAATGCACATCACCGCCCACAAAAACTTTTGTGTTCTACTCGAGAAGACATCTACGCATGAACCTAGCTCATGATGCCACTGTTGGGGAACGTCGCATGGGAAACAAAAAATTTCCTACGCGCACGAAGACCTATCATGGTGATGTCCATCTACGAGAGGGGATGTGTGATCTACGTACCCTTGTAGACCGTACATCAGAAGCGTTAGTGAACGCGATTGATGTAGTGGAACGTCCTCACGTCCCTCGATCCACCCCGCGAACCGTCCCTTGATCAGTCCCACGATCTAGTGCCGAACGGACAACACCTCCGCGTTCAGCACACGTACAGCTCGACGATGATCTCGGCCTTCTTGATCCAGCAAGAGAGACGGAGAGGTAGAAGAGTTCTCCTTTAGCGTGACGGCGCTCCGGAGGTTGGTGATGATCTTGTCTCAGCAGGGCTCCGCCCGAGCTCCGTAGAAACGCGATCTAGAGGTAAAACCGTGGAGATATGTGGTCGGGCTGCCGTGGCAAAAGTTGTCTCAAATCAGCCCTAAAACCCCACTATATATAGGAGGAGGAAGGGGGAGCCTTGCCTTGGGGTCCAAGGACTCCCAAGGGGTCGGCCGAACCAAAGGGGGGAAGGTCTCCCCCCCCCAAACCGAGTTGGACTTGGTTTGGTGGGTGGGAGTCCTTCCTTTTCTTCCCACCTCCTTCTTTTTTTTCTCTTTAATTTTGTTCCCAATGCGCATAGGCCCCTTTTGGGCTGTCCCACCAGCCCACTAAGGGCTGGTGCGCCACCCTCAAGGCCTATGGGCTTCCCCGGGGTGGGTTGCCCCCCCGGTGAACTCTCGGAACCCATTCGTCATTCTCGGTACATTCCCGGTAATTCCGAAAACCTTCCGGTAATCAAATGAGGTCATCCTATATATCAATCTTCGTTTCTGGACCATTCCGGAAACCCTCGTGACATCCGTGATCTCATCTGGGACTCCGAACAACATTCGGTAACCAACCATATAACTCAAATACGCATAAAACAACGTCGAACCTTAAGTGTGCAGACCCTGCGGGTTCGAGAACTATGTAGACATGACCCGAGAGACTCCTCGGTCAATATCCAATAGCGGGACCTGGATGCCCATATTGGATCCTACATATTCTACGAAGATCTTATCGTTTGAACCTCAGTGCCAAGGATTCATATAATCCCGTATGTCATTCCCTTTGTCCTTCGGTATGTTACTTGCCCGAGATTCGATCGTCAGTATCCGCATACCTATTTCAATCTCGTTTACCGGCAAGTCTCTTTACTCGTTCCATAATACAAGATCCCGTAACTTACACTAAGTCACATTGCTTGCAAGGCATGTGTGTGATGTTGTATTACCGAGTGGGCCCCGAGATACCTCTCCGTCACACGGAGTGACAAATCCCAGTCTCGATCCATACTAACTTAACGAACACCTTCGGATATACCTGTAGAGCATCTTTATAGTCACCCAGTTACGTTGCGACGTTTGATACACACAAAGTATTCCTCCGGTGTTAGTAAGTTATATGATCTCATGGTCATAGGAATAAATACTTGACACGCAGAAAACAGTAGCAACAAAATGACACGATCAACATGCTACGTCTATTAGTTTGGGTCAAGTCCATCACATGATTCTCCTAATGATGTGATCCCGTTATCAAGTGACAACATTTGCCTATGGCGAGGAAACCTTGACCATCTTTGATCAACGAGCTAGTCAAGTAGAGGCTTACTAGGGACAGTGTTTTGTCTATGTATCCACACAAGTATTGTGTTTCCAATCAATACAATTATAGCATGGATAATAAACGATTATCATGAACTAAGAAATGTAATAATAACTAATTTATTATTGCCTCTAGGGCATATTTCCAACAGTGGATACATAGACAACACACTGTCCCTAGTGATCCTCTAGTTGACTAGCTCGTTGATGAAAGATGCTCAAGGTTTCGTGGCCATAGGCAAGTGTTGTCACTTGATAACGGGATCACATCATTAGGAGAATGATGTGATGGACAAGAACCAAACTATAAACGTAGCATATGATCGTGTCAGTTTATTGCTACTGTTTTCTGCATGTTAATGTATCTGGTCCTATGACCATGAGATCATGCAACTCCTGGACACCGGAGGAATACCTTGTGTGTATCAAACATCGCAACGTTACTGGGTGACTATAAAGGTGCTCTACAGGTATCTCCTAAGGTGTCTGTTGGGTTGGCATGGATCAAGACCGGGATTTGTCACTTTGTGTGACAGAGAGGTATCTCGGGGCCCACTCGGTAATACAACATCAGAACAGGCCTTGCAAGCAATGTAACTAAGGAGTTAGTTATGAGATCTTGTATTACGGAACGAGTAAAGAGACTTTCCGGTAATTAGATTGAACTAGGAATGGAGATACCGATGATCGAATCTCACGCAAGTAACATGTCGAAGGACAAAGGGAACAACATACGGGATTAACTAAATCCTTGACATAAGAGGTTCGACCGATAGAGATCTTCATAGAATATGTAGGAGGCAATATGGACATCCAGGTCCCGCTATTGGCTATTGATCGGGGAGTGTCTCAGGCCATGTCTGCATAGTTCTCGAACCCGCACGGTTTGCACACTTAAGGTTCGGTGACGTTTCGGTATAGTTGAGTTATATGTGTTGGTAACCGAAAGTTGTTCGGAGTCCCACATGACTCACGAGGAGCTCCGGAATGGTTCGTAGGTAAATGTTGATATATATGAAGTCTTGTTTTGGTCACCGGAAAAGTTCCGGGCTCATCGGTAGTGTACCGGGAGTGCTGGGAGGGTACTGGGGACCATCGAGAGGGGTGTCACGACCCGAGGGGCCTTATGGGCTGTGGGAGGATACAAATCAGACCCTAGTGGGCTGACATAAGCTCCCACTAAGGCCAGTGAGGTTTGAGAGGCAAAAAACCCAAAGGTGGAAAAGGTGGAAAGGGTCTCCAAGTGGAAAGGAGGAATGCTACTCCTAGTAGGATTGGAGTAGAACTCCTCCACCTCCAGTTTTGGCCAAACCTTGAGGGTTTGAGGCTGGCTCCTCCCTTCCCTCCCTCCTATATATACTAGAGGTATTGAGGGTTTGTGAGACACGGAAAAACAGTCACGTGTTGCCCTCTCTCTCTAGATATCTTTCTCCTCTAGTCTAGTTTCAGTGGTGCTTAGGCGAAGCCGTGCTAGAATAGCTCCACCACCACCACCGCCATGCCGCCATGCTGGAGAACTCATCTACCTCTCCGCCCCTCTTGCTGGATCAAGAAGTCGGAGACCGTCATTGAGTTGTATGTGTGCTAACCGCGGAGGTGTCGTCCGTTCGGCACTAGATCGGGATGGATCGTGATGGGATCGCCGGACAGATCGTGATGAGAGCACGGGACGGGCTACGATTTGGATCGTTAAGATGTTCCACTACATCAACCGCGTTATATACGCTTCCGCTTAGCGATCTACAAGGGTATGTATATTCACTCTCCCTTCTCGTAGATGATCATCACCATGGATAGGTATGGCTTGTGCGCGGGAATTTTTTGTTTCCCATGCAACGTTCCCCAACAGTGGCATCATGAGCTAGGTTCATGCGTAGATGATATCTCGAGTAGAACACAAAAGAGTTTGTGGGTGTTGACGTTCAATTTTCTGCCCTCCTTAGTCTTTTATTTATTCAACGGCATTGTTGGATTGAAGCGGCCCAGACCAACTTTAGTCGTACGCTTACGAGAGACCGGTTTCATCGACTCACATGCAACTTGATGCATAAAGATGACTGGCGGGTGTCTGTTTCTTCAACTTTAGTTGAATCGGATTTGACCAAGGCAGTTCTTGGAGAAGGTTAAATGGAAATTTGCATATCACCATTGTGGCTTTGCGTAAGTAAGATGCGATCATACTAGATACCCATATTAGCCACGTAAAACATGCAACAACAAGTTAGAGGACGTCTAACTTGTTTTTGCAAGGTATGCATGTGATGTGATATGGCCAAAGACATGATATGATATATTGGATGTATGAGTGATCATGTTGTAATAGTTAAATACCGACTTGCACGTCGATGCTAGGGCAACCGGCAGGAGCCATAGGGTTGTCTTTGAACAAACGTTTGTGCTTGCAGATGCTTTTACTATATCGCTAGGTTGTAGCTTTAGTAGTAATAGCATAGATAGCGCGACAACCTCGATGGCGGCACGATGATGGAGATCATGGTGCGGCACCGGTGACGATGGGGATCATGTCGGTTCTTTAGCGATGGACATCAAGAAGCACAAGTTCATGGCCATATCATGTCACTTATGATATGCATGTGGTGTTAATCCTTTTATGCACCTTATTTTGCTTAGAACGACGGTAGCATTATAAGGTGATCCCTCACTAAAATTTGAAGATAAAATTGTGTTCTCCCCGACTGTGCACTGCTACAGCAACAAAAGTCCTTCCCCGACAACACCAGGAATTCTTCTTGCTACTTCTCTTGCTTGTGTCGGTTTTTCCCTTGAAGAGGAAAGGGTGATGCAGCACAGGAGCAGTAAGTATTTCCCTCAGTTTGAGAACCAAGGTATCAATCCAGTAGGAGAATCTCGTCAAGTATAGAGTACCTGCGCAAACACAAAAGAGCTTGCACCCAACGCTATAATGGGGTTGTCAATCCCTTCAAGATTGATTGCAAACTGAGATTTGAAGGCGGAAAGTGCAACGAAGAAAAAGTGTAAGGCTGAAAATATGGTGTGGAGTAGACCCCGGGGCCATAATGTTCACTAGAGGCTTCTCTCAAAATAGCAAATATCATGGTGGGTGAACAAATTATTGTCGAGCAATTGATAGAACCGCGCAAAGTCATGACGATATCTAAGGCAATGATCATACATATAGGCATCACGTTCGAGACAAGTACACCGATACTTTCTGCATCTACTACTATTACTCCACACATCGACCGCTATCCAGCATGCATCTATGTATTGAGTTCATGATGAACAAAGTAACACCTTAAGCAAGATGACATGATGTAGAGGGATAATCTCAAACCAATGATGAAAACCCCATCTTTTTACCCTTGATGGCAACAACATGATCCGTGCCTCGCTACACCTTCTGTCACTGGGTGAGGTCACCGCACGGTATGAACCCTAAACCAAGCACTTCTCCCATTGCAAGAATCATAGATCTAGTTGGCCAAACAAAACCCACAACTCGAAGAGAATTACAAGGATATAAAATCATGCATAAGAGAGATCAGAAGAAACTCAAATAAGATTCATAGATAATCTGATCATAAATACACAATTCATTGGATCTCGACGAACACAACGCAAAAGAAGATTACATCGGATAGATCTCCATGAAGATCATGGAGAACTTTGTATTGAAGATCCAAGAGAGAGAAGAAGCCATCTAGTTACTAGCTATGGACCCGTAGGTCTATGGTGAACTACTCACGCATCATAGGAGAAGTCATGGTGTTGATGAAGAAGCCCTCCGTATCCGAATGCCCCTCCGGCAGGGCACCAGAACGTGCCCCAGATGGGATCTTGTGGAGACAGAAGCTTGCGGCGGCGGAAAAGTACTTTCGATGATCTCCTAATTTTTTATGGGATTTTAGGGAATATATAGACGCAAAACCTAGGGAAGAGGTGGCCCAGAGACCCACAAGCCAGGGGGCGCCCCCCTGGCCACGACATGAGGGCTTGTGGGGTCACTGCAGGCCCCCTGCCCTGATTCTCCGGCTTCCCGATCTTTTTCTGTTTCGGAAAAAATCTTTTTGGCAGTTTCATTCCGTTTGGACTACGTTCAAAATCCTCCTCTGAAAGGGGTCAAAAACATGGAAAAAACAGGAACTGGCACTTGGCACTGAGTTAATAAGTTAGTCCCAAAATATATATATAAAGCATGCAAAACATCCAAAGTTTGACAAGATAATAGCACGAAATCATCAAAAATTATAGATACGTTGGAGACGTATCAAGAATCCCCAAGCTTAACTCCTGCTCGTCCTCGAGTAGGGAAGTGATAAAGACTGAATTTTTGATGTGGAATGCTACATAGCATAGTTGTCCTTTGCAACTTATTTCACGTGACATGAATGTTCCGATCCGTAAGATTCGAAACAATAGTTTTCTATTGACATGAAAACAATAATACTTCAAGCAAACTAGCAAGGTAATCATGAACTTTCAAAATAACAAGGCCAAGGAAAGTTATCCCTACAAAATCATATAGTCTGGCTATGCTCCATCATCCTCACACAACTAATGTAAATCATGCACAACCCCGGTATTGTCCAAGTAATTGTTTTCGCACAATTACTTTCTCAAACCTTTTATAACTATCATGCAATACATGAGCGTGAGCCATGGATGTAGCACTATTGGTGGAATAGAGTGTGGTGGTGGTTGTGAGACAAAAAGGGAGGAGATGGTCACATTGAATCGGTGTATCAAAGGGCTATGGAGATGCCCATTAATAGATATCAATGTGAATGAGTAGGGATTGCCATACAAGGGATGCACTAGAGCTATAAGTATGTGAAAGCTCAAAAGGAAAACTAGTGGGTGTGCATCCAACTTGCTTGCTCACGAAGACTTAGGGCAATTTGAGGAAGCCCGTCATTGGAATATACAAGCCAAGTTATATAATGAAGATTCCCACTAGCATATGGTAATGACAAAGCAAGAAGCTCTCAATCATGAAGAACATGGTGCTATTATGAAGCACAAGTGTGGAAAAAGATAGTAGCATTGTCCCTTCTCTCCTTTTCTCTCTTTTTTTCATTTTGGCTCTTAGGCCTCTTTTTTTTTCTCTTTTCTCTTTTTTGGGCTCTTTGGCCTTTTTTCTCACATGGGACAATGCTCTAATAATGATCATCACACTTTTGTTTACTCACAGCTCAAAGCTTAGAACAGTGATGACTCTATAGGAAATGCCTCCGGCGGCGTACCGGGATGTGCAACGATCTAGCTTGGCGTATGACGTTGGAACATATCGCTAGCTATCTTACGATCATGCAATGGCAATATGGGAGTGACGGCATAAGTCATGAGACGGAACAGTGGGATTTGCATGGAAATATATCTCGGAATGGCTATGAAAATGCCATAGTAGGTAGGTATGGTGGCTGTTTTGAGGAAGGCATATGGTGGGTTTGTGCACCGGCGAAAGTTGCGCGACACTAAAGAGGCTAGAAATGGTGAAAGGTGAAAGTGGATCTATACCATGAACTCACATTAGTCATGAAGAACTCACATACTTGTTGCGAAAGTTTTTATTAGTAATCGAAACAAAGTGCTAAACACATACTCCTAGGGGAAGGGTTGGTAGGTGTTAACCATCGCGCGATCCTGACCTCAACACAAAGGAGGACAATCAATAGATCAATTGTGCTCCTACTTCCTAACATAGCGGTTCACCATACGTGCATGCTACGGGAATCACTAACTTCAAAACAATTATTTCTAGATTCACAATACCCTACTAACATAGCTCTTAATATTACCAAATCCACGTCTCAAAACTAATTGAGAGGAATCAAGACTTCTCAGATGGAGGTTTTGTATCCTCTTTGGGTACCTATCACCTTTGGTACTACTTTCATAGCATAAGCCAACTACCAAGTCACGCACCACCGTGCTCTAAAAGATATAAGTGGAGCACATAGAGCAATATTATCTAGCTCAAAAGATATAAGTGAAGCACTATGAGCATTCTCGCAAAATCATGATGAGTGCATGTCTCTCTCTCTCAAAAAGGTGTGCAGCAAGGATGATTGTGACACAACAAAAAGAAAAGACTCCTACGATACAAGATACTCCAAGCAAAACACATATCATGTGGTGAATAAAAATATAGCTCCAAGTAATATTACCGATGGATTGGAGACGAAAGAGGGGATGCCTTCCCGGGGCATCCCCAAGCTTAGGCTTTTTGGTGTCCTTGAATTTGGATTGGGATGCCTTGGGCATCCCCAAGCTTGAGCTCTTTCCACACTTTATCTCATCGTCCATGAGAACATCACCCAAAACTTGAAAACTTCACAACACAAAACTTAAACAGAAACTCGTGATAACATTAGCACAAGAAAACAAACTACCACCTCTTTTGGTACTGTAGCGAACTTGAATTCTATCTATATTGGTGTTGGGCTACTGTATTCTCACTTTTCCATGGCTAGTACCCCCCGATACTATCCATAGTTTCATCAAAACAAGCAACCAACTCAACAAAAACATAATCTGTCAAAAACAGACCAGTCTGTAGCAATCTATATACTTCGTATACTTCTGGTACCTCAACAATTCTGAAAAATTCCGACTGCCTGGGCAAAAGGCATATCAACCAGCAAAAAAAAGAATCAACTCAAAAGCTCTTTCTGAATAAAAATGAAAAATCATCTCGTGAGCAAAAAGTTTCTCTCTTTTTCCAGCAGGATCAAACAACCATCACCAAGACTAGTCACAAAGGTTTTGCTTGGCTCAAACACAAAAAGAAAAACAAAAGACACTATCATCACAGAATTATGATGGTGTGGACGCAACAAAACAGAAAGAAAAAGATAAATTCATTGGGTTGCCTCCCAACAAGCGCTATTGTTTAACACCCTTAGCTAGGCATTGATAATTCAATGATGCTCACACAAAAGACAAGAATTGAAGCACAACGAGAGCATCATAAAGCATTTGAAAATCACATCTAAGTCTAACATACTTCCTATGCATAGGCATTTTATAGGAAAACAGATTGTCAAGACAACCAATAGTTACAAAATGCAAGGAAGAAGAAAGAGACAATAGCAATCTCAACATAACGAGAGGTAATTTGGTAACATGAAAGTTTCTACCACAATATTTTCCTCTCTCGTAGCAATTACATGTGGGATCATGTTCAAATTCAACAATAGAGATATCCCATAGGATATTCTTTTCATGATCCACATGCATGCAAAGTTGACGCTCTTCAAAAATAGTGGGATTATCATCAACTAAAGTCATGACTTCTCCGAACCCAGTTTCAATATTATTGCAAATGTCATATTCATCATGAGGCTTAAACAAATTCTCAAGATCATAAGAAAAATCATTACCCCAATCATGATCATTGCAACAAGCAGTGGACAAAGCAAAACTAGCATCCCCAAGCTTAGGGTTTTGCATATTTTTAGCATGATTGTCACTAATAGAATTTATAGTGAAACCATTGCAATCATGCTTTTCGTTCAAGGAGCCCTCGTGAATCACTTCATAAATTTCTTCATCAC
Source organism: Hordeum vulgare subsp. vulgare (assembly GCF_904849725.1). Taxonomy (NCBI): domain Eukaryota; kingdom Viridiplantae; phylum Streptophyta; class Magnoliopsida; order Poales; family Poaceae; genus Hordeum; species Hordeum vulgare. Next base: position 246,239,367 of record NC_058518.1, on the reverse strand, counting down.
GATTTTCAGATTCACGCATCTCAAGCAAAACTCCAAAGAGAAAGTCAAGTGCACTCAACTCACTAGCAATTGGATCAACATAATTGGATCTCTTAAAGAGATTAGCAAGTGGATGAGGATCCATATCACTAGATTTTTAGCAAGCGAAGATGCAAGCATATTGAAGGCACATAGCACACAAGCAAAGGAAAGGCAAACGAAGAAGGCAAATTGTGAAGTGGGGGAGAGGAAAACGAGAAGCAACTGGCAAACAAAGTAAATGCAAGAGATTAGTTTGCGACACCTACTTGGATGAGTTCTTGACTTGATCCTCCCCGGCAACGGCGCCAGAAATTCTTCTGCTACGGCAACAAAAGTCCTTCCCCGGCAATGCCAGGAATTCTTCTTGCTACTTCTCTTGCTTGCGTCGGTTTTTCCCTTGAAGAGGAAAGGGTGATACAGCACAGGAGCAGTAAGTATTTCCCTCAATTTGAGAACCAAGGTATCAATCCAGTACGAGAATCTCGTCAAGTCCAGAATACCTGCGCAAACACAAAAGAGCTTGCACCCAACGCTATAAAGGGGTTTTCAATCCCTTCAAGATTGATAGCAAAGTGAGATCTGAAGGCGGAAAGTGCAACGCAGAAAAAGTGTAAGGTTGAAAATATGGTGTGGAGTAGACCCGGGGGCCATAGTGTTCACTAGAGGATTCTCTCAAAATAGCAAATATCACGGTGGGTGAACAAATTACTGTCGAGCAATTGATAGAACCGTGCAAAGTCATGACGATATCTAAGGCAATGATCATACATATAGGCATCACGTCCGAGAAAAGTAGACCGATACTTTCTGCATCTACTACTATTACTCCACACATCAAGCGCTATCCAGCATGCATCTAGTGTATTGAGTTCATGACGAACAGAGTAACGCCTTAAGCAAGATGACGTGATGTAGAGGGATAATCTCAAACCAATGATGAAAACCCCATCTTTTTACCCTTGATGGCAGCAACATGATACGTGCCTCGCTACCCCTTCTGTCACTGGGTGAGTTCACCGCACGGTATGAACCCAAAACCAAGCACTTCTCCCATTACAAGAATCATAGATCTAATTGTCCAAACAAAACCCACAACTCGAAGAGAATTACAAGGATATGAAATCATGCATAAGAGAGATCAGAAGAAACTCAAATAAGATTCATAGATAATCTAATCATAAATCCACAGTTCATCGGATCTCGACAAACACACCACAAAAGAAGATTACATCGGATAGATCTCCATGAAGATCATGGAGAACTTTGTATTGAAGATCCAAGAGAGAGAAGAAGCCATCTAGTTACTAGCTATGGACCCGTAGGTCTATGGTGAACTACTCACGCATCATCGGAGTGGTCATGGTGTTGATGAAGAAGCCCTCCGTATCCGAATCCCCCTCCGGCAGGGCACCAGAACGTGCCCCAGATGGGATCTTGCGGAGACAGAAGCTTGCGGCGGCGGAAAAGTACTTTCGATGATCTCCTGAGTTTTTATGGGATTTTAGGGAATATATAGGCGCATAACCTAGGGCAGAGGTGGCCCAGGGAGCCCACAAGCCAGGGGTGTGCCCCCCTGGTCGCGCCATGAGGGCTTGTGGGGTCCCTGCAGGCCCCCTGCCCTGATTCTCCGGCTTCCCTATCTTTTTCAGTTTCGGAAAAAAATCTTTTTGGCAGTTTCATTCCGTTTGGACTCCGTTCAAAATCCTCCTTTGAAAGGGGTCAAAACAACTGGAAAAAACAGGAACTGGCACTTGGCACTGAGTTAATAAGTTAGTCCCAAAAAATATATAAAAGTCATGCAAAACATCCAAAGTTTGACAAGATAATAGCATGAAACCATCAAAAATTATAGATACGTTGGAGACGTATCATGCACCATTGCGACAGTTCATCGTTTCGAGACACCACGTGATTGTTGGGGAACGTTGCATGGAAAACAAAAAATTTCCTACGCACACAAAGACCTATCATGGTGATGTCCATCCACGAGAGGAGATTTGGATCTACGTACCCTTGTAGATCGCACAGCAGGAAGCGTTAAGAAATGCGGTTGATGTAGTGGAACGTCCTCACGTTCCTCGATCCGCCCCACGAACCGTCCCACGAACCGTCCCCCGATCCATTCCGATCTAGCGCCGAACGGACGGCACCTCCGTGTTCAGCACACGTACAACTCGACAATGATCTCGGCCTTCTTGATCCAGCAAGAAAGACGGAGAAGTAGATGAGTTCTCCGGCAGCGTGACAGCGCTTCGGTGGTGGTGACGATCTACTCCTGCAGGGCTCCGCCCAAGCTCCGCAGAAATACGATCTAGAGGAAGAACTATGGTGTCTAGATCTGAGTTGCACGTTGCAAAAGTTGTCTCACATCAGCCCTAAATCACCAGTATATATAGGAGGGAGGGGGAGGAGGCTTGCCTTGAGGTCGAAGCCTTCAAGGGTGCGCCGGCCAGGGAGGAGAGGAGGATTCCTACTCCAATTAGGATTGGAAAGTGGAGTCCTTCTCTTCCTTCCCACCTCCCCTTTTTTTCTTTCTTTGGTTTTCTTCTCTTGGCGCCAAGGCCCTCTTGGGCTGTCCCACCAGCCCACTAAGGGCTGGTGCGCCACCCCTAAGGCCATTGGGCTTCCCCCGGGTGGATTGCCCCCCTCAGGGTGAACTTCCGGAACCTATTCATCACTCCCGGTACAATGTCGGTAATGCCCGAAAACCTTCCGGTAACAAAATGAAACCATCCTATATATCAATTTTCGTTTCCGGAGAATTTCGGAAACCCTCGTGACATCTGTGATCTCATCCGGGACTCCGAACAACATTCGGTAACCACACATATAACTCAACTATACTAAAACATCATCGAACCTTAAGTGTGCAGACCCTGCGGGTTCGAGAACTATGTAGACATGCCCCGAGGCACTCCTCGGTCAATATCTAATAGCGGGACCTGGATGCCCATATTGGATCCTACATATTCTCTGAAGATCTTATTGGTTGAACCTCAGTGTCAAGGATTCATATAATCTTGTATGTCATTCCCTTTGTCCTTTGGTATGTTACTTGCCCGAGATTCGATCGTCGGTATCCGCATACCTATTTCAATCTCGTTACTGACGAGTCTCTTTACTCGTTCTGTAATACAAGATCCCGTGACTTACACTTAGTCACATTGCTTGCAAGTCTTGTGTGTGATGTTGTATTACCGAGTGGGCCCCGAGATACCTCTCCGTCACACGGAGTGACAAATCCTAGTCTTCATCCATACTAACTCAACGGACACCTTCAGAGATACCTGTAGAACACCTTTATAGTCACCCAGTTACGTTGTGACCTTTGATGCACACGAGGTATTCCTCTGGTGCCTGTGAGTTATATGATCTTATGGTCATAGGAACAAATACTTGACATGCAGAAAACAATAGCAATAAAACGACACGATCAATATGCTATGTTCATAGTTTGGGTCTAGTCCATCACATGATTCTCCTAATGATGTGATCGAGTTATCAAGTGACAACACTTGCACATAGCCAGAAAACCTTGACTATCATTGATCAACTGGCTACCCAACTAGAGGGTTGCTAGGGACATTGTTTTGTCTATGTATCCACACATGTATCTATGTTTTCATTCAATACAATCATAGCATGGATAATAAACGATTATCTTTAAACAGGAAATATAATAATAACTATTTATCATTTCCTCTAGGGCATATTTCCAACAGTCTACCACTTACACTAGAGTCAATAATCTAGTCCTCACATCACCATGCGATTTACATTGTAATAAATCAAACACCCATGCAGTTCTGGTGTTGATCATGTTTTGCCCGTGGAAGAGGTTTAGTCAGTGGGTCTACTACATTCAAATCCATGTGGACTTTGCAAATATTCACGTCCTCTCCTTCGACGTAGTCGCAGATGAGGTTGAAGCGTCGTTTGATGTGTCTGGTCTTCTTGTGAAACCTTGGTTACTTTGCTCAGGCAATGTCACGAGTGTTGTCACATAACAGGGTTAATGGATCTAGTGCGCTCGGCACAACTCCAATATCTGTTATGAACTGCTTCATCCAGACACCCTCCTTTGCTGCCTCCGAGGCAGCCATGTACTCCGCTTCACATGTGGAATCTGCTACGACGCTCTGCTTGGAACTCCACCAGCTTACTGCACCCCCATTAAGAATAAATACGTATCCGGTTTGCGACTTAGAGTCATCCGGATCGGTGTCAAAACTTGCGGCGACGTAACCTTTTACGACGAGCTCTTTGTCACCTCCATAAATGAGAAACATTTCCTTAGTCCTTTTCAGGTACTTCAGAATATTTTTGACCACCGTCCAGTGATCCACTCCTGGATTACTCTGAAACCTGCCTGCCATACTTATGGCCAAGCTGATGTCCGGTCTAGTGCACATCATTGCATAAATGATAGAACCTACGGCTGAAGCGTAGGGGACGGAACTCATTTGTTTTCTATCTTCCGATGTTGCTGGGCACTGAGTCTTACTCAATTTTATACCTTGTAATACTAGCCAGAACCCTTTCTTGGACTGATCCATTTTGAACTTCTTCAAAACTTTATCAAGGTATGTGCTTTGTGAAAGTCCTATCAGGCGTCTCGATCTATCCCTATAGATCTTAATGCCTAGAATGTATGCAGCTTCTCCTAGGTCCTTCATAGAGAAACTTTTATTCAAGTAATCCTTTATGCTCTCCAAAACATCCACATTGTTTCCAATCAGCAATATGTCATCCACATATAATATTAGAAATGCCACAGAGCTCCCACTCACTTTCTTGTAAGTACAAGATTCTCCAACCACTTGTATAAACTCAAATGCTTTGATCACCTCATCAAAGCGCTTATTCCAACTCCGAGATGCTTGCACCAGTCCATAAATGGATCGCTGGAGCTTGCACACTTTGTTAGCATTATTTGGATCGACAAAACCTTCGGGTTGCATCATATACAACTCTTCCTTAAGAAAACCGTTAAGGAAGGCCGTTTTGGCATCCATCTGCCATATTTCATAATCGTAAAAGGCAGCTATTGCTAACATGATTCGGACGGACTTAAGCATCGCTACCGGTGAGAATGTCTCATCGTAGTCAACTCCTTGAACTTAGGAAAAACCCTTTGCCACAAGTCGACCTTTATAAACGGTCACATTACCGTCTGCGTCCGTCTTTTTCTTAAAGATCCATTTGTTCTGAATAGCCATGCGGCCTTCAGGTAGTACTTCCAAAGTCCACACTTTGTTCTCGTACATGGATCCTATCTCGGACTTCATGGCTTCCAGCCATTTGTTGGAATCCGGGCCCACCATTGCTTCTTCATAATTCGCAGGTTCATTGTTGTCCAACAACATAATTGATAAGACGGGATTACCGTACCACTCAGGAGCAGTACGTGATCTTGTCGACCTGCGAGGTCCGATAGGAACTTGATCCCAAGTTTCATGATCATCATCATCAACTTCCTCCTCAAGCGGCGCCGCAGCAACAGGGGTTTCCCCTTGCCCTGTGCCACCATCTAGAGGGATTAGAGGTTTGACAACCTCATCAAGTTCTATCTTCCTCCCACTCAATTCTCTCGAGAGAAACTCCTTCTCAAGAAAAGCTCCAATTTTAGCAACAAACACTTTGCCCTCGGATTTGAGATAGAAGGTATACCCAACTGTCTCTTTTGGGTAACCTATGAAGACGCACTTTTCCGCCTTGGGTTCCAGCTTTTCAGGCTGAAGCTTTTTGACATAAGCATCACATCCCCAAACTTCAAGAAACGGCAATTTTCGTCTTTTGCCATACCACAGTTCGTATGGTGTCGTCGCAACGGATTTTGATGGTGCCCTATTTAAAGTGAATGCAGTTGTCTCTAATGCATAACCCCAAAACGATAACGACAAATCGGTAAGAGACATCATAGATCGCACCATCTCTAATAAAGTACGATTACGACATTCGGACACACCATTACGCTGTGGTGTTCCAGGCGGTGTCAACTATGAAACAATTCCACATTGTCTTAAGTGAGCACCAAACTCGGAACTCAGATATTCACCCCCACGATCAGACCGTAGGAACTTGATCTTCTTGTTACGATGATTTTCAACTTCACCCTCAAATTGCTTGAACTTCTCAAATGTTTCAGACTTGTGCTTCATCAAGTAGACATAACCATATCTACTCAAATCGTCAATGAAGGTGAGAAAATAACGATATCCGCCGCGCGCCTCCACACTCATCGGACCGCACACATCGGTATGTATGATTTCCAACAAGTCACTTGCATGCTCCATTGTTCCGAAGAACGGAGTCTTAGTCATCTTGCCCATGAGGCATGGTTCGCACGTGTCAAGTAAATCAAAGTCAAGTGACTCCAAAAGTCCATCGGAATGGAGTTTCTTCATGCGCTTTACACCAATATGACCTAAGCGGCAGTGCCACAAAAACATGGCGCTATCATTGTTAACTCTAACTCTTTTGGTCTCAATGTTATTTTTATGCGTATCATCTCTATCAAGATTCAATGTGAACAATCCTCTCACATTGGGTGCATGACCATAAAAGATATTACTCATAGAAATAGAACAACCATTATTCTGTGACTTAAACGAATAACTTTCTCACAATAAACAAGATCTAGATATAATGTTCATGCTTAACGCACGCACTAAATAATATTTATTTAGTTTCATAACCAATCATGATGGTAACTGAAGTGAAACTGTGCCGACGGCGATTGCATCAACCTTGGAATCATTTCCCACGCGCATCGTCACTTCATCCTTTGCCAGCCTTCGTTTATTCCACAGTTCCTGTTTCGAGTTGCAAATATGAGCAACAGAACCGATATCGAATACCCATGCACTACTACGAGAGCTGGTTAAGTACACATCAATAACATGTATATCGAATATACCTAATTTTTCCTTGGCCGCCTTCTTATCAACCAAATACTTGGGGCAGTTGCGCTTCCAGTGACCCATACCCTTGCAATAATAACACTCTGTTTCAGGCTTAGGTCCAACTTTGGGTTTCTTCGTCGGATTAGCAACAGGCTTGCCGCTCTTCTTGGAATTACCCTTCTTTCCTTTGCCGTTTCTCTTGAAACTAGTGGTCTTATTCACCATCAACACTTGATGCTCTTTACGGAGTTCTGACTCTGCGACTTTTAGCATCGCGAGTAACTCACCGGGTGACTTGTTCATCCCTTGCATGTTATAGTTCAACACAAAGCTCTTGTAGCTTGGTGGCAGTGATTGAAGAATTCTGATAGTGATAGCCTCTTGCGGGAGTTCAATCCCCAGCTTAGCTAGACGGTTTGAGCACCCAGACATTTTGAGCACATGTTCACTGACAAACGAATTCTCCTCCATCTTGCAAGCATAGAATTTATCAAAGGTCTCATACCTCTCGATCCGGGCGTTCTTCTGAAAGATGAACTTCAACTCCTCGAACATCTCATATGCTCCATGACTCTCAAAGCGACGTTGAAGTCCCGGCTCTAAGCCATACAAGACTGCACATTGAACTACTGAGTAGTCCTCCTTACGGGTTAACCAAGCATTCTTAACATCTTGGTCAGCCGTAGCGGGGGGGGGGGGGGGGTTCATCTCCTAGCACAGCATTAAGGACATAATCCTTATTCCTCGCTTGCAGGAGCAACGTAAGATTATTAGCCCAGTCTACAAAGTTGCTTCCATCATCTTTCAACTTAGCTTTCTCTAGGAACATATTAAAATTTAGGGTGACTGTCGCGTGATCCATTGATCTACAACACAAATATTTGAAAGTGGACTTAGACTATGTTCAAGATAATTAGAGTTTAACTAATCAAATTACTTGCTAAACTCCCACTCAAAAAGTACATCTCTCTAGTCATTTGAGTGGTACATGATCCAAATTCACTAACTCAAGTCCGATTATCACGTGAGTTGAGAATAGTTTCAGTGGTAAGCATCTCTATGCTAATCATATCAACTATACGATTCATGCTGGAACTTTTGGTCTCATGTGTTCCGAGGCCATGTCTGCACATGCTAGGCTCGTCAAGATTAACCCGAGTTTTCCGCGTGTGCAACTGTCTTGCACCCGTTGTATGTGAACGTTGGGTCTATCACACCCGATCATCATGTGGTGTCTCGAAACGACGAACTGTAGCAATGGTGCACAGTCAGGGAGAACACAATTTCGTATTGAAATTTTAGTGAGAGATCACCTCATAATGCTACCGTCGTTCTATGAAAAATAAGGTGCATAAAAGGATTAACATCACATGCAATTCATAAGTTACATGATATGGCCATCATCATGTGCTTCTTGATCTCCATCACCAAAGCACCGGCACGATCTTCTTGTCACCGGCGCCACGCCATGATCTCCATCATCATGATCTCCGTCAACATGTCGCCATCGGGGTTGTCGTGCTACTTATGCTATTACTACTAAAGCTACGTCCTAGCAATATAGTAAACGCATCTGCAAACACAAACGTTAGTTTAAAGACAACCCTATGGCTCCTTGAGGTTCCCGTACCATCGACGTACAAGTCGATATTAACTATTACAACATGATTATCTCATACATCCAATATATCACATCACGTCATTGGCCATATCGTATCACAAGCATACCCTGCAAAAACAAGTTAGACGTCCTCTAATTTGTTGTTGCATGTTTTACGTGGCTGTTATGGGTATCTAGTATGATCGCATCTTACTTACGTAAAAACCACAAGGGAGATGTGCAAATTGCTATTTAACCTCTCCAAGGACCGCCTCGGTCAAAACCAATTCAAATAAAGTTGAAGAAACCGACACCCACCAGTCATCTTTATGCAACGAGGTTGCATGTCAATCGATGAAACCAGTCGTTCGTAAGCGTACGAATAATGTCGGCCCGGGCCGCTTCAATCCAACAATACCGCCGAATTGAGAAAAGACTAAGGAGGGCAGCAAATCGAACATCGTTGTCCACAAAACCCTTTGTGTTATACTCGAGATAACATCTACGCATGAACCTAGCTCATGATGCCACTATTGGGGAACGTTGCATGGAAAATAAAAAAATTCCTACGCACACGAAGACCTATCATGGTGATGTCCATCTACGAGAGGAGATTTGGATCTACGTACCCTTGTAGATCATGCAGTAGGAAGCGTTAAGAAATGTGGTTGATGTAGTGGAACGTCCTCACGTCCCTCGATCCGCCCCATGAATCGTCCCACGACGGCACCTCCGCGTTCAGCACACTACAACTCGACGATGATCTCGGGCTTCTTGATCCAGCAAGCAAGATGGAGAAGTAGATGAGTTCTCCGGCAGCATGACGGCGCTCCGGTGGTGGTGACGATCTACTCCTGCAGGGCTCTGCCCGAGCTCCGCAGAAATACAATCTAGAGGAAGAACTATGGTGTCCAGATCTGAGTTGCACGTGGCAAAAGTTGTCTCAAATCAGCCCTAAATCACCACTATATATAGGAGGGAGGGGGAGGAGGCTTTCCTTGAGGGCCAAGCCCTCAAGGGTGTGTCGGCTAGGGAGGAGAGGAGGAATCCTACTCCAATTAGGATTGGAAAGTGGAGTCCTTCTCTTCCTTCCCACCTCCCCTTTTTTTTCTTTGGTTTTCTTCTCTTGGCGCCAAGGCCCTCTTGGGATGTCTCACAAGCCCACTAAGGGCTGGTGCGTGATATGTATCCATCATATCTACTTTTCCAAACTCTTTTGCCCTTGTTTTGGACTCTAATTTGCATGATTTGAATGGAACTAAGCCTGACTGACGCTATTTTTACCAGAATTGCCATGGTGTTGTTTTTGTGCAGAAATGAAAGTACTCGGAACTTCCTGAAAATTTATGAAGAATATTTCTAGAAAATATGAAAAATACCTACGCAAAGATCCACCGGAGGGGACGGGCCAGTGGGCCACAAGCCTTGTAGCCGCGGCCCCCCTGGTGGCGGCTACCAACCTTGTGGGGCCCACGTGGCTCTCCCGCCCCCAATTCCAGCGCTATTTATTCCCTTTCATCCCTAAAAAATCAGGAGAGAAGATTTCATCGCGTTTGCGATACGGAGGCGCCGCCACATCCTGTTCTTCATCTGGAGGGCAGAAGTGGAGTCCGTTTTGGGCTTCGGAGAGGGGAAATCGTCGCCATCGTCATCATCAACCTTCTTCCCTCTCCAATTCCATGAAGCTCTTCATCGTTCGTGAGTAATCTATTTGTAGGCTTGCTGGGCGGTGATGAGTAGGATGAGATCTATAATGTAATCGAGTTAGTTTTGACGGGGATTGATCCCTAGTATCCACTATGTTCTGAGATTGATGTTGCTACTACTTTGCCATGCTTAATGCTTCTCACTAGGGCCCTAGTGCCATGATTTCATATCTGAAATTATTATGTTGTCACCAATATATGTGTGTTTTAGATCCGATCTTGCAAGCTGTAGCTACCTACTATGTGTTATGAGCCGGCAACCCCGGAGTGACAATAACCGGAACCACTCCCGGTGATGACCATAGTTTGAGGAGTTCATGTGTTCACCAAGTGCTAATGCGTTGTTTCGGTTCTTTATTAAAAAGAGAACCTTAATATCCCGTAGTATCCATTTGGACCCCGCTGCCACGGGAGGGATGGACAATAGATGTCATGCAAGTTCTTTTCCCTAAGCACGTATGACTACACACGGAATGCATGCCTACATATCTCTCCGTGTTATAACTGTTGCATGATGAATGTCATCCTTCGAATCGCCGAACCATTACCTACGAGTTTGTCCCACTGCTGCTGTTACTTGTTTTGCTCTGCTGCTGTTACTTGTTTTGCTCTGCTGTTGTTACTACTGTTGCTGCTACTGTTACTTGCTGCTACTGTTACTTGCTCTGCTGCTACTGCTGTTACCACTGTTGTTGCTATTGTTACTTGCTACTGTTGTTACTTGCTACTGTTGCTACTTGCTACTGCTATCACTACTGCTGTTCCTTGCCACTGTTGTTACTCGTTGCACTGCTGCTACCTGCTACAATACTTTTTCTCGTGTCGTTGTCGGGAAAGAATATTTCCCGTCTACGGGCAACTTACTGGCGCCATTGATACAACCGTTAAGAATAGTCTGCCGTCAACAGATTGTTTCTGGCACCGTTGCTATCATACTACTTTGCCTGCAGATACTAATCTTTCAAGTGTGGTTGAATCTGACACATTCAACTGCTAATACGGGAGAATATTCGTTCACCTCCCGTCGCGCGAACCAACAAATTTGGGTTGAATACTCTACCCTCGAAATCTGCCGCGATCCCACACGCTGGTGGTCCATTGCAAGACAATTGCTAATTGTTGAGCAACTGGGAGCAGCTCTTTTCTGGCTCACGTCAACATCATCTTTCTCGCATCGTTGCCGGGGACTGCTAGCAGCATTTTTCTGGCGCCGTTGTCGGGGAGGGATTGCTATATTCTCTGAGTCACTTGGGATTTATATCTGCTAATCACAATGAAGAATCTGGAAGATCCAAGAACCAAACTTTTTCCCTCAACTACGAGGGGAGGTAAGGAACTGCCATCTAGCTCTGCACTTGATTCACCTTCAGTTATGAGTAAGTTTGCGACACCACCTCCTGCTAGAAATCTTGATATGTCGCCTGTGCTTGATGATGCTTTGCCTAATACGGCTAGAGATGCTATGTCTGATACTGCTAGAGATGCTATGCCTGATACTGCTAGAGATAATATGCCTGATACTGCTATCCATGATGCTATGCTTGATACTGCCTTGCCTGATGATGCTAGAGATGCTATTTTTCCTGATGATGCTATGCTTAATACTGCTTTGCCTGATATGCCACTAGGGGTATTGCTTGATGCTCATATTGCTAGAGTTACTGCCAATACTCGTGATGCTTCTGAAACTGCCGATACTATTGAGATAGAACCTGCTTTTGCTCCTGCTAGATCTAGCTCTCCTAGATATGAATTTCCTGATATACCTGAGGGTTACGTTATGGAGGGAGAGATAGCTGAGGATTTTCTTGCATGTAAGGATGCCTATGACGCTGAGAAATTACTTCTCAAGTGGAAGAAAAAAATCTCTGAAAGCTAGGATTAAATACGACCCGAAGTTTGCCACTTCACCTATCTTTATCACCGATAAGGATTATGAATTCTCTGTCGACCCTGAGATAATCTCTCTAGTCGAATATGATCCTTTCCACGGTTATGAGTGTGAGACGGTCGTAGCCCATCTTACCAAACTACACGATATAGCCACCCTTTTCACTAGTGAGGAGAAGATCCGCTACTACTATATCCTTAAGATGTTTCCTTTCTCTCTAAAGGATGACGCTAAAGCCTGGTTCACTTCTCTTGCTCCTGGATGTGTGAGTAGTCCCCAGGATATGGTCTATTACTTCTGTGAGAAATATTTCCCTGCCCATAAGAAGCAAGCTGCCTTGCAGGAAATATACAACTTTGCTCAACTCAAAGAAGAGAGTCTCCCACAAGCTTGGGGGAGGCTCATCTAGCTACAGAATGCTTTGCCTGATCACCCTCTTACGAAGAACGAGATACTTGATATCTTCTATAACGGACTCACCGATGCTTCTAGATACCACTTAGATAGTTGTGTCGGTTGTGTTTTTAGGGAACGAACTATAGAACAAGCTCAGATCCTACTGAATAACATCTTGATCAACGATAATGCTTGGACTATTCCCGAACCACCTCCTAAGCCAACTCCTAAGAAAAGAGGTATTCTATTCCTCAGTCCCGAAGATATGCAAGAAGCCAAGAAATCTATGCAAGAGAAAGGCATTAGATCTGAAGATGTCAAAAATCTAACACCTATCAAAGAGATCCATGGTCTCGATAACCCGATACAGGTAGTAGAAGTGAATTCTCTGCGTAGGTTTGATGAGAGTGATATTCCTTTTGATAAACCTGCTAGCCTATGCTTTGATGAATTTGACAACTTTGTTGCCAAACAACAGAGTTTCAATGATTATGTTAGCAGACATTTGGAACAAAGTACTCGTATGCTTAGTCATTTAAGTGCTTGTGTAGACAGAAATGTCAATGATCTGAAGCTTCTGAGTAAACATGCCTCTATGATTACTACTCAGGTAGAACAAGTACTTAAAGCTCAGAATGACTTGCTCAATGAATTAAATGACAACTCCGTCAGAGTCATTACTAGAGGAGGCAAAATGACTCAGGAACCTTTGTATCCTGAAGGCCATCCTAAGAGAATTGATCAAGATTCTCAAGGAATTAATGCTGATACACCCAGTCATCCTAAGGAGAGGAAGAAGGATTATAGAAATCTACATGTCAGTTCACCAAATACTGTCACACCTGAAGAACCAAATGATATTTCTGCGTCTGATGCAGAAACACAATCTGGTTATGAACATGAACCTGGTGACAATATGGACAGGGATGTTCATAATAATGCTCAACCTAGCAATGATGAGGATGTGGATATTGAACCTTCGGTTAATCCTGATAACCCACAACCTAAGAGATACAATAAGAATGACTTCACTGCTAGGAAGCATGGTAAAGAAAGGGAGCCATGGGTTCAGAGACCTATGCCCTTTCCGCCTAAGCCATCCAAGAAAAAGGATGATGAGGATTTTGAGCGCTTCGTTGAGATGATCAGACCTGTCTTTCTCTAGATGTCGTTAATTGATATGTTCAAAATGTCTCCATATGCCAAGTACATGAAAGATATCATGACTAATAAACGGAAGATACCAGATCTTGAGATCTCCACCATGCTTGCCAATTACACTTTCAAAGGTGGAACTCCTAAGGAACTTGGTGATCCCGGAGTGCCCACTATACCTTGCTCCATTAAAGGAAACTACATAAGAACTGCCTTATGTGACCTTGGTGCCGGTGTTAGTGTTATGCCGCTCTCTCTTTATCGTAGACTTGAACTGGATAAGTTGACACCCACTAAAATTTCTCTGCAAATGGCCGAAAAATCAACTGCTTTCCCTATCGGCATTTGCGAGGATGTGCCTGTTGTGGTTGCTAACACCACTATCTTAACAGACTTTGTTATCTTGGATATTCCTGAGGACGATGGCATGGCTGTCATTCTCGGAAGACCCTTTTTAAACACTGCACGGGCTGTTATAGATTGCAACAAAGGCAATGTCACTTTCCATGTCAACGGTAATGAGCATACAGTGCGCTTTCCGAAGAAACGATATCAAGTACATTGCATCAATGCTATCGAAAAAACTTCATCGATTCTTATTGGGAGCTTTGAATGCCCTATTCCTCGTGTCAAGATGAAGTATGATTTGCTTGTTGGGGAGATACATATCCCCATTGAGGTGACTTAGTGGCTATTCGACAATTCTCCATTTCCGCTTGCGATTCGAAAAGGTTTTGTCATGAGGATTTGATCAACCCCATTGACGGATTTCTTTCGATGACCATGAAATGGATGAATCAAACAGTCACATACCTCTGTTTTAAGCTTTCACTTTATGTTGCTTAGAAGAAAAATGATAGATTTAGTTTAGTTTTTCCTGTTTTCTGATTTAGCGTCCCGGAGAAAAGTACCCCGAAAATAAAAGTTCTCCGATGGTCCTGAAAATCAAATATGATTTTTTCTGGAATTTTAAAAATTACTCGGACTGAGAGCTGGCCTAGGGGCCACACCAGTGGGCCACAAGCCCTGTAGCCGCGACCTCCCCCTGGCGGCAGGTACCAAGCTTGTGGGGCCCACAGGGACCCCCTCCACTCATTCCAGCTCCCATCCTCTTCTTCTACCTCTAGGAAAAATCATTTCACAGCTCAAACCCGTGTCCTTGCTCATTTGGTTGTGATTTTCGATCTCCTTGCTCAAAGCACCATTCTCCGAACCGTTTTGGGGAAATTACTCCTTGGTAAGTGACTCCTCCATTGGTCCAATTAGTTTCTACTCTAGTGCTTTATCCTTCGCGTATTCTTGCTACCTTCGTGACCCTGTTCTTGAGCTTGAAATGTTGATTTTAGCTGGTCCCAAGTAGTTTTAGCGCGTGATACGGTCTGTAGGAACTAGTAGGAGTAGTTGCTACGAGTTGGGCTAATCCTTACTCACTTTTCTTTCGAAGTCTCTAAAAATTTCAGAAATTTTCAGAGCTAGAAAAGGAAAAAAGATGAGGAGGCTCTAGAGAGGCTCTTCAAGCCGTAACCCCAAGGAGGATGAGAAGAACCACCCCAAGTACGTGGTTCCTCGAGTCACAGCAACAGTGGAACAAACTCGTAGGCAATGGGTCGGCTATTCATCGGATGACATTCATCATGCAACAGTTATAACACACAGAGATATGTGGCTAGCTCCCGTTCGTCAATGTGATGTAGGCATGCATTCCGTGTGTAGTCATACGTGCTTAGGGAAAAGAACTTGCATGACATCTATTGTCCATCCCTCCCGTGGCAGCGGGGTCAAAATGGATACTACGGGATATTAAGGTTCTTCTTTTAATAAAGAACCGGACCAACGCATTAGAACTTGGTGAACACATGAACTCCTCAAACTATGGTCATCACCGGGAGTGGTTCCGGTTATTGTCACCCCGGGGTTGCCGGATCATAACACATAGTAGGTAACTACAACTTGCAAGATCGGATCTAAAACACACATATATTGGTGACAACATAATAATTTCAGATCTGAAATCATGGCACTCGGGCCCTAGTGACAAGCATTAAGCATGGCAAAGTAGTAGCGACATCAATCTCAGAACATAGTGGATACTAGGGATCAATCCCCATCAAAACTAACTCGATTACATGATAGATCTCATCCTACTCATCACCGCCCAGCGAGCCTAAGAATAGATTACTCATGAACGACGAAGAGCTTCATGGAATTGGAGAGGGAAGAAGGTTGGTGATGACGATGGCGACGATTTCCCCTCTCCGGAGCCTAAGACGGACTCCACATCTGCCCTCCATATGAAGAATAGGTGGTGGCAGCGCCTCCGTATCGCAAAGCAACGAAAACTTTTGTTTTTATTTTTTCTAGGATGAAAGTGAACTTATAGACCCGAGGTTGGGGGCGGGAGAGATGTGTGGGCCCCACAAGCCTGCCCACCGCCACCAGGGGGTTGGTGGCGGAGCCAGGGCTTGTGGCCCACTGGCCCACCCCCTCAGGTGGAACTTGGCGCAGATATTTTTTATATTTTCCAAAACTGCTCCCCGTAGATTTTCAGGACGTTTGGAGAACTTTGATTTGTGCACAAAAATAACACCAAGGCAATTCTGCTGAAAACAGCGTCAGTCCAGGTTAGTTCCATTCAAATCATGCAAATTAGAGTCCAAAACAAGGGCAAAAGAGTTTGGAAAAGTAGATACGATGGAGACTTATCAACTCCCCCAAGCTTAAAACCTTGCTTGTCCTCAAGCAACTCAGTTGACAAACTGAGAGAGAAAGAAAAACTTTGACAAACTCTGTTTGATCTTGTTGTTGCAACTATGTCTAACTCATAACCAGAATTTCAGCAAGATCACAAGTTAACCACATAAGCAAATGACACAAAGGTCTCATGATAAACTAATCTCAATGGCATAATCAGCTAACGAGCAAATAATAATGAGTTTCAAATACCAACACTTCCATCAAAACAAGCATGAAGCAATATGAATAGGGTGGTATCTCGCTAGCTCTTTCTAAGACCGCAAAACATAAATGCAGAGCACTTTCAAAGATCAAGGGCTGACCAAACATTGTAATTCATAGCAACGAAGATCCAGTCATAGTCATACTCAATATTAATCAAAAGCAAAGCATAAAAATGACAGAGGTGCTCTCTAATTTGTGCTTATATAAGAGGAGGATGACTCTACAAGAAAATAAATAGACAGGTCCTTCGCAGAGGGAAGCATTGATTTGCAGAGGTGCCAGAACTCAAGCTTTGAAAACAGAGATAATAATTTTGGGTGGCATGCTTTCATTGTCAACGCAATGAAAGAGTTCTCAATATCTTCCATGCTACTAATGCTATTGGCGGTTCCCAAATAGAAAAGTAAAGTTTTAACTCCCCCACCACCAATCAATCACACTCCACGGCTAGCCGAATCCTCGGGTACCCTCCATACTAACATCAATCCGGGGGGAGTCTTGTTTTACATTTATGTTTTCGATTTAAGCGTGGAACTCGGCATTCCAATTACCGACCCCTTTCTCATGAATGACAGTGAATAAACACATGTCGAGGATAACACTACTAGCATGGAAGATACCAATAGCCCCCTGTCACCACATGAGCGGTTCGGGCATGCAAAACAGATTATTTCTTGAAGGTTTAGAGAATGGCACATGCAAATTTACTTGGAACGGCAGGTAGATACCGCAAATAGGTAGGTATGGTGGACTCTCATGGAAAAACTTTTGGGTTTATGGAATTGGATGCACACGCAGTATTCCGCTTAGTACAAGTGAAGGCTAGCAAAGGACTGGGAAGCGACCAACTAGAGAGCGACAACAGTCATCAAGATGCAATGAGTTTGACTAACATTAAATGCAAGCATGAACAGGATATAAATCACCATGAACACGAACATCATAGAGGCTATGTTGATTTTGTTTCAACTACATGCATGAACATGCGCCAAGTCAAGCCACTTGAAACATTCAAAGGAGAATACCATCC
This sequence comes from Hordeum vulgare subsp. vulgare, assembly GCF_904849725.1. NCBI lineage: Eukaryota > Viridiplantae > Streptophyta > Magnoliopsida > Poales > Poaceae > Hordeum > Hordeum vulgare. Next base: position 246,221,705 of record NC_058518.1, on the reverse strand, counting down.
TATCATACTACATCATAGTCATCTCAAAATCTATGTTGGCATTCAAGACAAACCATTATAAGCTCTCAGTTAAATAAGCGTGGCATCAGAAACTATGATCTCTAAGTTGTTATTGCAAACATGGCTCTCTCACAACAAAGCTAAATCTGGGTCGACAAGCTAGTCATATTTACAAAAACAAAATAGATAGAGTTCATACCAAATTTTCAGTCTCAGTCACTTCATCATATATCATCATTATTGCCTTCATTTGCACGATCGAACAATGTGAACAATAATAAGCGCATTGGACTAAGCTGAATCTGCAGGCAAACACAAAGGAGAAGACAAAGTAATATGTCTCTTTTGAAACCTAAACAGGTAAGCATGCAAGGACCACTGAGCATTGTAACCAATATCTTCTACCTTGACACAAAGAAAAAGAAAACTATTTACACGGGAAAGCTCCCAACAAGCAAAAGAAGAAAGAAAAAATATTTTTGGGTTTTCTCAAAAGGACACAAAACAAGAAAACAAGAAGATGAAAATAAACTAGCATGGATAATACAGTGGCAAAGTGTAAACACCGGCTAACAAAGTGAAAGCATAGGCATGAATGTAAAGTCGGTGAGAACACATACTCCCCCAAGCTTAGGCTTTTGGCCTAGCTTGGCCTACTCCCACAGATGGTCCTAGCGAAACCCAAAATCATAATGGGTGTTATACGGGAGTGCTGCAGCCACTGCCTGAATAGCTACCTCACGAAGTCGAACAGCAGTCGCCTCCCTCTCATACTCCTCTGCCTCTCCTATGGTTATGTAGTATCTTCGTTTTACCTGAAAGTCAAAGAAAGCAGGAGCAGGAAGGGTAATATGGAAAACACGTTGTCGGTTAAATATCAAGCGGTATAGGAGGGATCCACGATCTCTCTCAAGGAACTGGTAGCGTGTTAGAGTGACACGATCGAGGTAGGCTGTACGGAGAGGAGGGTCTTCTGGACGGGTGGATACTCCAAGAAAATTTGCTAAGCGTGTATCATAAACTCCACCAAAGAAATCCCCCTCACTGGCATTTTTATTCATCCTCCTTGCTATTATAGCTCCCATATAGAAGCTCATGTCACCTGTTACTGCGCTCTTAAGGATACTAAGGTCGGAAGCACATAGGTGACAATGTGCACCCTTGTCGTTAATGCACCTACCAATGAAGAGGGCAAGGTAGTGCAAGGCAGGGAAATGGATGCTTCCTATGGTGGCTTGCGTGATATCTCTAATCTCACCAACATTTATACTGGAGACAAAGTCTCTGACCGAAGACTTAGAAGGATCATTAGTACTACCCCCATCGGGTATCTTGCAAATCCTATTGAAATCCCCAGATCCACGGTATAGGATTTATCGTACAGATCAAACAATATGGATGAGTCACGGCCAACTGAGAATTTAAATCTATGCACGAAAGAGGTAGTGGGCATAGCATACTGTTCACATTTATCTCAGAGGAATTCTTCTAACCCGGCATTGTGGACAAGTGTATCAAACTCATCCTTGAAACCTGCTTCGATCATGAACTCATTGGAAGTCCATTCACATGGTTGTACCGGTGCGTCCCTTAGTTGAAAAGGTTCAGGCTCCCAAAAAGAAAGATGAGGACCCTTCTTACTTGAGGAACCACCATGAAACTTCCTCCTGAACATAATTTCCTTTTGCTGAAATTTTTGAAGTTCAAGAGAAAAGTGAATGAAGACCCACCACACCTTGTAGAAACTACTCCTACTAGTGCCTAGAGACCGTATCACGCGCTAAAACTACTTGGGACCAGCTAAAATCAACATTTCTAGCTCAAGAACAAGGTCACCAAGGTAGCGAGAATATGCGAAGGCTAAAGCACTAGAGCAAAAACTAAATGGACCAATGGAGGAATCACTTACCAAGGAGTAATTTCCCCAAAACGGTTCGGAGAATGGTGCTTTGAGCAAGGAGATCGAAAATCACAGCCAAATGAGCAAGAACACGGGTTCGAGCTGCGAAACAATTTTTTCTAGAGGTGGAAGAAGAGGCTGGGAGCTGGAATGAGTGGAGGGGGTCCCTGTGGGCCCCACAAGCTTGCACTCCGCCACCAGGGGGGTAGGTGGCGGTGGCAGGGCTTGTGGCCCACTGGTCTGGCCCCCAGGCTAGCTCTCAGGCCCAGTAATATTCAAAAATCCCAGAGGAAATCATACTAAATTTTTAGGACCATCGGAGAACTTTTATTTTCGAGGTATTTTTCTCCGGGACTATAAAACTGAAAACAGGAAAAACTAAACTAACTCTATCATTTTTCTTCCAAGCAATAGAAAATGAAAGCTTAAAACAGAGGTATGTGACTCTTTGATTCATTTGTTTCATGGTCATCGAAAGAAATCCGTCAATGAGGTTGATCAAGTCCTCATGACAAAACCTTCTCGAATCTCAAGAGAGAACGAAGAATTTCGAATAGCCACTAAGTCACCTCAATGGGGATATGTATCTCCCCAACAAGCAAATCATACTTCATCTTGACACGAGGAATAGGGCATTTAAAGCTCCCAATAAGAATCGATGAAGTCTTTTCGATAGCATTGATGCAATGTACTTGATATCGTTTCTTCGGAAAGTGCACTGTGTGCTCATTACCGTTGACATGGAAAGTGACATTGCCTTTGTTGCAATCTATAACAGCCCCTGCAGTGTTTAAAAAGGGTCTTCCGAGGATGACAGCCATGGCATCGTCCTCGGGAATATCCAATATAACAAAGTCTGTTAAGATAGTGGTGTTAGCAACCACAACAGGCACATCCTCGCAAATGCCGATAGGGAAAGTAGTTGATTTGTCGGCCATTTGGAGAGAAATTTCAGTGGGTGTCAACTTATCCAACTCAAGTCTATGATAAAGAGAGAGCGGCATAACACTAACACCAGCTCCAAGGTCACGTAAGGCAGTTCTTACGTAGTTTCCTTTAATGGAGCAAGGTATAGTGGGCACTCCGGGATCACCAAGTTTCTTAGGAGTTCCACCTTTGAAAGTGTAGTTGGCAAGCATGGTGGAGATCTCAAGATCTGGTATCTTCCGTTTATTAGTCACGATATCTTTCATGTACTTGGCATATGGAGACATCTTGAGCATATCAGTTAACCGCATCTGCAGAAAGATGGGTCTTATCATCTCAACGAAGCACTCAAAATCATCATCATCATTTTTCTTGGATGGCTTAGGAGGAAAGGGCATAGGTCTCTGAACCCATGGCTCTCTTTCTTTACCATGCTTCCTAGCAGTGAAGTCATTCTTGTCGTATTTCTTAGGCTGTGGGTTATCAGGATTAACCGTAGGTTCAATCTCCACATCCTCAACATTGCTAGGTTGAGCATTATTATGAACATCACTGTCCATATTGTCACCAGGTTCATGTTCATCACCAAATTGTGTTTCTGCATCAGACGCAGAAATATCATTAGGTTCTTCCGGTGTGACAGTATTTGACAAACTGGCATGTTGTTTTCTATCATCCTTCTTCTTATCCTTAGGATGACTGGGTGCATCAGCATTAATTCCTTGAGAATCTTGATCAATTCTCTTAGGATGACCTTCAGGATACAAAGGTTCCTGAGTCATTTTGCCTCCTCTAGTAATCACTCTGACAGAGTTGTCATTTAATTCATTGAGCAGGTCATTCTGAGCTTTAAGTACTTGTTCTACCTGAGTAGTAATCATAGAGGCATGTTTACTCAGAAGCTTCAGATCATTGACATTTCTGTCTACACAAGCACTTAAATGACTAAGCATACGAGTACTTTGTTCCAAATGTCTGCTAACATAATCATTGAAACTCTGTTGTTTGGCAACAAAGTTGTCAAATTCATCAAAGCATAGGCTAGCGGGTTTATCAAAAGGAATATCACTCTCATCAAACCTACGCAGAGAATTCACTTCCACTACCTGTATCGGGTTATTGAGACCATGGATCTCTTCGATAGGTGGTAGATTTTTGACATCTTCAGATCTAATGCCTTTCTCTTGCATGGATTTCTTGGCTTCTTGCATATCTTCGGGACTGAGGAATAGAATACCTCTTATCTTAGGAGTTTGCTTAGGAGGTGGTTCGGGAATAGTCCAAGCATTATCGTTGATCAAGATGTTATTTAGTAAGGTCTCAGCTTGTTCTATAGTTCGTTCCCTAAAAACTCAACCGCACAACTATCTAGGTGGTCTCTAGAGGCATCGGTAAGTCCATTATAGAGGATATCAAGTATCTCGTTCTTCTTAAGAGGTTGATCAGGCAAAGCATTTTGTAGCTGGATGAGCCTCCCCCAAGCTTGTGGAAGACTCTCTTCTTGGAATTGAGCAAAGTTGTATATTTCCTACAAGGCAGCTTGCTTCTTATGGGCAGGGAAATATTTCTTACAGAAGTAATAGACCATCTCCTGGGGACTACTCACACATCCAGGAGCAAGAGAGGTGAACCAGGTTTTAGCATCATCCTTTAGAGAGAAAGGAAACATCTTAAGGATGTAGTAGTGGCGGATCTTCTCCTCATTAGTGAAAAGGGTGGCTATATCGTGTAGTTTGGCAAGATGGGCTACGACCGTCTCAGACTCATAACTGTGAAAAGGATCAGATTCGACTAGAGAGATTATATCAGGGTCGACAGAGAATTCATAATCCTTATCGGTGATAAAGATAGGTGAAGTGGCAAACTTTGGGTCGTATTTCATCTTAGCTTCCCGAGATTTTTCCTTCCACTTGAGAAGTAATTTTTAGCGTCATAGGCATCCTTACACGCAAGAAAATCATCAGCTATCTCTCCCTCCATAACGTAACCCTCAGGTATATCAGGCAATTCATATCTAGGAGAGCTAGATCTAGCAGGAGCAAAAGGAGGTTCTATCTCAATAGTATCGGTAGTTTCAGAAGTATCACGAGCATTGGCAGTAACTCTAGCAATCTGAGCATCAAGGAATACCCCTAGTGGAACATCACGAAAATTAGTATCTCTAGCAGTATCAAGCATAGCATCATCAGGCATAGCATCTCTAGCAGTATCAAGCATAGCATCTCTAGCAATATCAGGCAAAGTAGTATCAGGCATAGCATCTCTAGCAGTATCAGGCATAATATCAAGCATAGTATCATCACGCATAGTATCAAGCATAGCATCTCTAGGAGTACCATCATAAGCATCATCAAGCAGAGGCGACATATCAAGATTTCTAGCAGGAGGTGATGTCGCAAACTTACTCATAACTGAAGGTAAATCAAGTGCAGAGCTAGATGGCAGTTCCTTACCTCCCCTCGTAGTTCAGAGCAAGACTTTGGTTTTTGGATCCTTCAGATTCTTCATAGTGATGAGTAGATATAAATCCCAAGTGACTCAGAGAATATAGCAATACCTCCCCGGCAACGGCGCCGGAAAAATGCTGACCGGCACTCTCTGGCAATAGCTAGACGAATGCTGATGACAACAAACCTTCCCCTGCAATGGCACCAGAAGAATGCTGCTAGCACTCTTCGACAGTGAAACTAGAAGAATGTTGTTGATGGCCCACAAGCACATGGGATAACAGCAGTTTTCGAGGGTAGAGTATTCAACCCAAATTTGTTGGTTCGCCGGATAGGAGGTGAGAGAATACTCTCGAGTATTAGCAGCTGAATGCGTCAGATTCAACCACACCTGAAAGATTAGTATCTGCAAGCAAAGTAGTAACAGCAAAGTAGCGAGTAACGGCAGTGGCAAGGAACAGCAGTAGTGACAGCAGTAGCAAGCGACAGTAGTAGCAACAGTAGCAGCACAGCAAGAGAAGTAATAGCAGTAGCAACAGTAGTAACAGCAGCAGAGCAAGACAAGTAACAGCAGTAGCAACAGTAGTAACAGCAGCAGAGCAAGACAAGTAACATCAGTAGCAACATTAGGACAAACTCGTAGGCAATGGGTCGGTGATTTGTTTGGATGATATTCATCATGCAACAGTTATAACATGGAGTGATATGTGGCTAGCTCTAGTTCGTCAATGTGATGTAGGCACGCATTCCATGTGTCGTCATACGTGCTTAGGGAAAAGAACTTGCATGACATCTATTGTCCATCCCTCCCGTGGCAGCGGGGTCCAAAAAGAAACTACGGGATATTAAGGTTCTCCTTTTAATAAAGAACCGGACCAACACATTAGCACTTGGTGAACACATGAACTCCTCAAACTATGGTCATCACCGGGAGTGGTTCCGGTTATTGTCACTCCGGGGTTGCCGGATCATAACACATAGTAGGTAACTACAACTTGCAAGATCGGATCTAAAACACACATATATTGGTGACAACATAATAATTTCAGATCTGAAATCATGGCACTCGGGCCCTAGTGACAAGCATTAAGCATGGCAAAGTAGTAGCAACATCAATCTTAGAACATAGTGGATACTAGGGATCAATCCCCATCAAAACTAACTCGATTACATGATAGATCTCATCCTACTCATCACCGTCGAGCGAGTCTATGAATAGATTACTCACGAACAACGAAGAGCTTCATGGAATTGGAGAGGGAAGAAGGTTGGTGATGACGATGGCGCCGATTTCCCCTCTCCGGAGCCCAAGACGGACTCCAGATCTACCCTCCAGATGAAGAATAGGTGATGGCGGCGCCTCCATATCGCAAACGCGACGAAAACTTCTCTTTTTATTTTTTCTGGGATGAAAGTGAACTTATAGACCTGAGGTTGGGGGCGGTAGAGCCTTGTGGGCCCCACAAGCCTGCCCACCGCCACTAGGGGGTGGTGGCGGACCAGGGCTTGTGGCCCAGTGGCCCACCCCCTCAAGTGGAACTTGGCGCATATATTTTTTATATTTTCCAAAACTGCTCCCCGTAGATTTTCAGGACGTTTGGAGAACTTTGATTTCTGCACAAAAATAACACCAAGGCAATTCTGCTGAAAACAGTGTTAGTCCAGGTTAGTTCCATTCAAATCATGCAAATTAGAGTCCAAAACAAGGGCAAAAGAGTTTGGAAAAGTAGATACGATGGAGACGTATCAAGCGCTGAGTGTGTTAAACCCAGAGCGTCGTTTGTGGATGTTGCGAACCTCTGACATACACGTTTTTGATGACTACATGATAGTTCAGTGCATAATGCTTAAACAACTTAGAATTGAGGCACCGAAGACGTTTCAAATGTCGTGGGACATACAGATGTTCCAAGATATGAAACTGGGATTTCAGGCTCGTGCCCTTGTTGAGAGGTATTAGACCTCCGACAAGATTCTTTGTCTACAAAGTAAGGGAGAAAAGCTCGATCGTTGAGCATGTACTTAGATTGTCCGAGTGCTACAATCGCTTGAATCGAGTGGGAGTTAGTCTTCCAGATGAGATAATGATGGTTCTCCAAAGTCACTGTCACCAAGCTACCTGAGCTTTGTGATGAAGTATAACATATGAGGGATAGAGATGATGATCCTTGAGTTATTCGCGATGTTTGACACCGCGAAGGTAGAAATCAAGTAGGAGCATCCGGTGTTTATGGTTAGTAAAACCACTAGTTTCGAGAAGGGCAAGGGTAAGAAGGGATACTTCATGAAATGGCAAAACCAGTTGTTGCTCTAGTGAAGAGACCCAAGGTTGAACTCAAACCCGAGACTAGGTGCTTCTGTAATGAGGGGAACAATCACTGAAGAGGAACTACCATAGATACTTGGTAGATGAGAAGGTTGGCAGAGTCGTCAGAAGTATATTGGATATACATGATATTGATGTGTACTTTACAAGTACTCCTAGTAGCACGAGGGTATAAGATGCCGGTTCGGTTGCAAAGTGTTGGTAACTCGAAATAAAAGCTATGGAATAAACGGAGACTAGCTAAAGGCGAGGTGACGATATGTGTTGGAAGTGTTTCCAAGGTTGATGTGATCAAACATCGCACACTCCCTCTGCCATCGGGATTAGTGTTAAACCTAAATAATTGTTATTTGGTGTTTGCGTTGAGCATGAACACGATTAGATCATGTTTAGTGTAATACGATTATTCATTTAAAGAGAATAATGGTTATTCTATTTACTTGAATAAATACCTTCAATGGTTTATTGAATCTCGATCATAGTGGTACACATGTTCATAATATTGATGCCAAAAGATACAAAGTAGTAATGATAGTACCACTTACTTGTGGCACTGCCGTTTGAGTTATATTGGTATAAAATGCATGAAAGAGCTCCATGTTGATGGATCTTTGTGCTCACTCATTTTTTAAACGTTTTAGACATGCAAACCATGCCTATTGGTATAAACGCATGAAGAAACTCCATGCAGATGGATCATTTGGACTCACTTTATTTTGAATCACTTGAGGCATGCAAATCATACCACATGGGAAAGATGACTGAAGGCCTCGTTTTTCCAGTGAGATGGAACAAGAAAGTAACTTGTTGAAAGTAATACATTTTGATGTGTGCAGTCCAATGAGTGTTGAGGCAAGCAGTGGATATCGTTATGTTCTTACTTCACTCACGATTTGAGTAGATACATGAGTATTTGCTTGATGAATTACAAGTTTGAAATATTGAAAAGTTCAAGCTATTTCAGAGTGAAGATCGTCATGACAAGAGGATAAAATATCTATGATATGATCACAGAGATGAATTCCTGAGTTGCGAGTTTGGTACAGAGTTAGGACAATGTGGAAATTGTTTTGCAACTCATGCCACTTGGAGCACCATAGTGTGATGGTGTGTCCGAACATCATAGTCGCGCCCTATTGGATATAGCGCATACTATGATGTTTCTTATCGAAATACCACTATCGTTTTGGGTTAGGCATTAGAGACAACCTCATTCACTTTAAATAGAGCACCACATAATTCCGTTGAGATGACAACGTAGGAACTATGGTTTGGAGAAACCTAAGTTGTCGTTTCTTAAAAGTTTGGGGCTACGACGCTTATGTGAAAAAGTTTCAGTCTGATAAGCTCGAATCCAAACCGGATAAAAGCATCTTCACAGAATACCCAAAATAGTTGGGTACATCTCCTATCTCAGATCCGGAAGCAAAGTGTTTGTTTCTAGAAACGGGTCCTTTCTCGAGGAAAAGTTTCTCTCGCAAGAATTTAGTGGGAGGATGGTGGAAACTTGATGAGGTTATTAAATCGTCACTTCAACCAGTATGTAGCAGGGCGTAGGAAGTTGCTCCTGTGGCGCCTACACCAATTGAAGTGTAAGTTCATGATAGTGATCATGAAGCTTTGGATCAATTTACTACAAACCTCGTAGGTCGACAAGGTCACGTATTGCTCGAGAGTGATCCGACAACCTTGTCTTGGAGGTCAACAATGAACCTACGAGCTCTGGAGAAGCGATGGTGGGCCCGGATTCCAACAAATGGGTGGAGGCCATGAAATCCGAGAAAGGATCCATGTATGAAAAAAAAAGTGTGGACTTTGGAAGAACTACTTGATGGTCGTAAGACTATTAAGTACAGATGGATCTTTAAAAGGAAGACAGACAATGATGGTGAAAAGTCACCATTAAGAAAGCTCGACTTGTCACAAAGATGTTTCCGACAAGTTCAAGGAGTTGACTATGATGAGCCCGGATTAAGCTATTTGAACATTGAGCATCAAGATCTATAGAGATAGATTAAGACGCTTAATAAAACTTTCAATGAAATGCATGCCTTCACAAGTTTTTGAAGGAGTTCAAAATAGATCGGCAACGAAGGAGTTCTTGGTAGTGTTGTAAGGTGTGAATTTGAGTAAGACTCAAAATCTCGACCACGGCAGAAGAAAGATAAAGGATGAAGGTCGTCCCCTATGCATTAGCCGTAGGCTCTCTAATATGCTATGTTGTGTACCGTACTTGATGTGTGCCTTGCCATGAATCTGTCAAGGGATACAAAAGTGATCCAGGAATGGATTACTGGACATCGGTCAAAATTTATCCTTAGTAGTGGACTAAGCAATTTTTCTCGATTATGGAGGTGATAAAAGAGTTCGGCGTAAAGGGTTACGTCGATGCAAGCTTTGACACTAATCCGGATGAACCTGAGTAGTAAACCGGATTCGTATAGTGGAGCAGTCATTTGGAATAGTTCCAAATGGCGCGTAGTAGCAACATTTATAGGATTACATAGAGATTTGTAAAGCACACACATATCTGAAAGGTTCAGATCCGTTGACTAAAAATCTCTCTCACAAGCAAGACATGATCGAACCCCAGAACTGTATGGGTGTTAGATTCATTACAATCACATAGTGATGTGAACTAAATTATTGACTCTAGTGCAAGTGGGAGACTGTTGGAAATATACCCTAGAGGCAATAATAAATTGGCTATTATTATATTTCCTTGTTCATGATAATCGTTTATTATCCATGCTAGAATTGTATTGATTGGAAACTCAAATACATGTGTGGATACATAGACAACACACTGTCCCTAGTGAGCCTCTAGTTGACTAGCTCGTTGATCAAAGATGGTCAAGGTTTCCTGGCCATAGGCAAGTGTTGTCACTTGATAACGGGATCACATCATTAGGAGAATGATGTGATGGACAAGACCCAAACTATAAACCTAGCATATGATTGTGTCAGTTTATTGCTATGGTTTTCTGCATGTTAATGTGTCTGGTCCTATGACCATGAGATCATGCAACTCCCGGACACCGGAGGAATACCTTGTGTGTATCAAACGTCACAATGTTAATGGGTGACTATAAAGGTGCTCTACAAGTATCTCCAAAGGTGTTTGTTGGGTTGGCATGGATCAAGACTGGGATTTGTCACTCCGTGTGACGGAGAGGTATCTCGGGGCCCACTCGGTAATACAACATCACAACAAGCCTTGTAAGCAATGTGACTAAGGAGTTAGTTACGGTATCTTGTATTACGGAAGGAGTAAAGAGACTTGTCGGTGATGAGATTGAACTAGGTATGGAGATACCGACGATCGAATCTCGGGCAAGTAACATATCGAAGGACAAAGGGAACAACATACGGGATTAACTGAATTCTTGACATAAGAGGTTCAACCGATAGAGATATTCATGGAATATTTAGGAGCCAATATGGACATCGAGGTCCCGCTATTGTTTATTGATCGGGGAGTGTCTCAGGTCATGTCTGCATAGTTCTCGAACCCGCAGGGTCTGCACACTTAAGGTTCGGTGACGTTTCGGTATAGTTGAGTTATAGGTGTTGGTAACCGAAAGTTTTTCGGAGTCCTAGATGAGATCAAGGACGTCATGAGGAGCTTCGGAATGGTCCGGAGGTAAAGATTGATATATAGGAAGTCATGTTTTGGTCACTTGAAAAGTTTCGGGTTCATCGGTAGTGTACCGAGAGTGCCGGGAGGGTACCGGGGACCATCGGGAGGGGTGTCACTCCCCGAGGGGCCTTATGGGCTGTGGGAGGATACAAACCATCCCCTAGTGGGCTGACATAAGCTCCCGCTAAGGCCCATGAGGTTTGAGAGGCAAAAAACCCAAAGGTGGAAAAGGTGGAAAGGGTTTCCAAGTGGAAAGGAGGAATCCTACTCCTAGTAGGATTGGAGTAGGACCCCTCCACCTCCAATTTCGGCCAAACCTTGAGGATTTGAGGTTGCCTCCTCCCTTCCCTCCCTCCTATATATACTAGAGGTATTGAGGGTTTTTGAGACACCGAAAAACAGCCACGTGGTGCCCTCTCTCTAGATCTGTTTCTCCTCTAGTCTAGTTTCAGCGGTGATTAGGCGAAGCCTTGCTGGAATAGCTCCACCACCACCACCACCATGCCGCCGTGCTGGAGAACTCATCTACCTCTCCGCCCCTCTTGCTGGATCAAGAAGGGGGAGATCGTCATCGAGCTGTATGTGTGCTGACCGCGGAGGTGCCGTTCGTTAGGCACTAGATCGGGATGGATCGTGATGGGACCGCGGGACGGATCGTGATGATATCGCGGGACGGGCTTCGATTTGAATCATGAAGATGTTCCACTACATCAACCTCGTTATATACGCTTCCGCTTAGTGATCTACAAGGGTATGTAGATTCACACTCCCCTCTCGTAGATGATCATCACCATGGATAGGTATTGCGTGTGCGTAGGAAATTTTTCGTTTCCCATACAACGTTCCCCAATATCAGGTTCGTCGACATGTTGGGCGGCCTTGCTGGACTTGTTTTACCTTTTACGAAATATCTTGTGCATCGGGATTCCGCTGATGCTTTGGGTTATCTTAGAGTTGAGGTTTTCCACTAAGGAATTCGAGGAGATCACGCGTTTCGTGATCAAGGCTTTCTATGTGGCTTGTGGTAATTTGTGATGGACTAGTTGGAGAACCCCTACATGGTTAAATCTTTCGGAAATTCGTGCCCGCGGTTATGTGGCAACTTGGAAACTTGGTTTAACATCCGGTTCTAGATAACTTGAAGTAAGCTTAATTAAAATATGCCAACTGTGTGCGTAACCGTGACTGTCTCTTTCGTGAGCTCCTTCTCCGACTCAGGACACAGTGGGGTTATGTATGACATAAGTGGGTGTTCAGGATCATGCATTTCATCATCATTAATTCACGTCCACTGTGCGTAGACCATCCCCCCTCTTTTATTCTTGTACTCGTAAGTTAGCCACCTCAAATAAATGCTTAGTCGGTTTCTCCAGACTCACCACTTAACCATACCTCACCCATTAAGCTTTGCTAGTCTTGATACCTTTGGAAATGAGATTGTTGAGTCCCCTGTGGCTCAGAGATTATTACAACACCAGTTGCGGGTACATGCAAAGTGATATTAGACGTGAGTGTGATGATTGTGCTTTTGGAGTTTCTTCTTGTTCTTATTCATCGATCTAGGATGGGTTCCAGGCCGACGACCTGGGATAGCAAGGATGGACGTCGTTCTTTTATCTCTTGTTTTCGTCCATAGTTGAACCCTCCTCTTATTCATGATGATTGTATATTCTTGTATTGATGTGAACTTGATGTAGTTTGTGGCGAGTGTAAGCCAATTCCATATACTCATCTATTCTTTACACGTACTTGTAATGATATCCATTCTTGCAAAACGACGAGATGCGCTTCTATCCCTACCGAGGCCCTCGTGTCAAAATAAGGATAGGATCGCATCTTGGGCGTTACATCTCACCAACTTGATCTCTTATATTGCAATAGGAAGAGGTGCTTTGTGATGGGTTCGATCTTGCGGTGCTCAATCTCAGTGACAGAAAGAGACATGACACGCATGTACCGTTGCCATTAAGGATAAAATGATGGGGTCTATTCCTACACAAATAGATCTTGTCTACATCATGTCATCGTTCTTAAGGCATTACTTTGTTTCTCCATGAACTCAGTACACTAGATGCATGCTGGATAGCGGTCGATGTGTGGAGTAATAGAAGTAGATGCACGCAGAAGCCGGTCTACTTATTTTGGATGTGATGCCTATATACATGATCATTTCCATGAATATCGTCATAATTATTTTCTTTTCTATCAATTGCCCAATAGTAATTTTTCTACCCATTGCTTGCTATTTTCTTGAGAGAAGCCACTAGTGAAACCTACGGCCCTCGGGTGTACTTCACATCATCTATTTGCAATCTCTACTTTGCTATTTGCTTTTCTACTTCATTTGCACTTTTGTTTTCAGTTCTATATTATCAAAAAACCCAAAAATACCTTGTTGTGTTCTATTTGCTACCACTCTTATTTGCATCTATCAATCTATTCTTACTTTACCCATGAGGGATTGGCAACCCCTTCACGCGTTGGGTTGCGAGGATTTGCTATTTGTGTGTAGGTGTTGCTTACATAGTCTTGTGGATCTTCCTACGGGATTGATACCTTGGTTTCTTAACTGAGGGAAATACTTGTAGTTGTTGTACTACATCGCCCTTTAAGCTTGGAACGAAACCAATGCACCCGCGAGGGGCGTCAGTATCCGCTATGTTCTAAGATTAATACTGCTATGACTTTGCTATGCTTAATGCTTGTCACTAGGGCCCGAGTGCCGTGATTTCAGATCTGAACCTATTATGTCTTTATGAATATGCAAGTGTTTTGGATCCTATCTTGCAATTTGTATGCACCTATTACGTGTCATGATCCCATACCCCAAGGTGGAAATAATTGAGATTCTTTCCGATGATTGCCGTAGTTTGAGGAGTACATGTATTCACTATGTGATAATGCTTCGTTCTGGTTCTCTATTAAAAGAAGGCCTTAATATCCCTTACTTTCCTTATGGACCCTGCTGGCACGAGAGGGTAGGACAAAAGATGTCATGCAAGTTCTTATCGCAAGAATGTATGACTAGATATGGAGTACATGCCTACATTACATTGATGAATTGGAGCTAGTTCTGTGTCGCTTTAGTATGTAACTGTTATATAATGAATCTCATCTAAATCATTATCCATCACTGGTCCCATGCCTATGCTTTTCATACGCTGAATCTTGCTAAGTTACTATTGCTACTACTACTGTTACAGTCACTATCAAACTATTACTGTTACTATTACCGTTCCTATTACTATTTTGTTGTGCTACTAAAACTTTTGCTGCACAGAGATACCGTGGGTGAGGTTGAATTGACAACTCAATTTCTAAGACCAATAAATATTTTTTGGCTCCCCTTGTGTCGAATCAACAAATTAGGGTGTAATACTATCCATGAAGACTATTACGACCCCCTATACTTGTGGGTTATCAGCGCCGTAGGTGGAAGTTCCTCTTCACGCGAGGCATGGTGCCGCTGCCCTCGCTCACCGGACCATATCCATCAATGCTGGTGGGCTCGTCCGGCGACGAGGAGGACCAACTATAGCAACAACCCCATATCCTCTCGGAGGCGGCTCTTACGTGAAAAAAATTCGCCCATCAAATGGAGGTAATGGCAGAGTGTTCGCTCCATCAGATAGGGTCAGCGCCAGCATCGTCAGTGTACGTGAAGGAGGAGTCAACGTCCCCGCCGTGCATTCGTCTGAAGAAGGAGCTAGCGTCCGCGCCACACGTCCGTGTGGAGGAGCCAACGTCCGAGCCACGCAACCGCGAACTCCACATCGGCGACCGCGCCAAGCATGAGCTGACACGTGAGTGACTCTGCAGCATGAAGAACGAGCCGGTGTTGCCCCCGCCACACTGCCGCTACACACGGATTGACGAGCCCCCGTCACCACCATGACACCACCGCCGCCCGCGATTGTGAAGCGTGTGGCCGCATCGTCCACTACCTCGGTGGAGGCGGTTATGGCGGTGCCTTCCACTCTCGGGCCATGGTAACCGAGGCGGAGAGTGCGGCGAGGTAGCACGAGCGACACAACCTGTGCAATGTGAGTCGCCGCTCCAGGTTCGCCAAGACGGACGTGGCGCCAAAGTGGGACTGTAAGGACCTTGACCTCGTTGTCGCGTGGATACTCGACTGTTCCTTCACCATTGCGTAGACAACCGCATGGCGCCGCCACCGCAGCGAGGAGTGGTTGTTTAAGGACCACTCCGCCAACGCACGCAATGGCAAAGCCGTCGCTAGGGCTCCACCGATGTTGTCGGCAGTTACCAAGGCGACCCTCCGCACCACATAACAGGAGGTCGAGCGGCTCCTCCGCGAGCGGCAGCCGCCACACAAGGCTGTCACGACCCTCCAGCTCCATGCGCCATTGGAGCGACGACGACGATACGGGCGACGACGGTGTGGCAGGACAGGAACCACGCTTAGGAATTGATCGTCCGATAAATGGTTTAGTTTTTTAATAGTTTTTAGTAAAACAAAAATTGCCTGTCCGATAAATGGTTTAGTTTTTTAATAGTTTTTAGTCAAATATGTATATTATAGTATGTCCGAATTTTATATAAAATATGTCTAGTTTTCATGAATTTCGTCTCATTCATTCAAATTATTTTTAAAATATATGTGGACAACGTTGGATGGCAGCTTCCGACATAAGCGGACGGATGCTGGAGAGGATTAGCGGATCGTTATTGGAAATGCAGTGTATAAGTCTCTAAAACATGTTATAATTGTTTACAAAGGTTGTAGGAAGAAAGAGGGAGTACAAGATAACCATCATAGTGAAATTAATTACAAACATTTGTACCACATGGTAGATGTCATATGCAAATCGAAATTAAGTTTTGATACTCTAGACCGTTAGATAAGAAACTTTGGAGTACTATTAGTATAAAACATTTGCCCCCTCGTCCAAGAAAGAGCCATTGGCTTG
Source organism: Hordeum vulgare subsp. vulgare (assembly GCF_904849725.1). Lineage (NCBI taxonomy): Eukaryota > Viridiplantae > Streptophyta > Magnoliopsida > Poales > Poaceae > Hordeum > Hordeum vulgare. Next base: position 246,205,534 of record NC_058518.1, on the reverse strand, counting down.
CTCCCCAATCATCATTCGCCGAGGCATGTCCCGAGATAACCACAACCTTGCGTGCTTAACCGAACCACCAACCATTCTTTGCCCCGGGTCAAGTGCACCAACCTACCTAGATAAGGTTTTCACGGCCCCACCTTGAGCCGCACCCGGCATCCTAAACCGAGGGAGCCCCCTGATTTCTATCTTCCGCTCCTACGGGACCCACAAATCCACTGCACCTCATCCGGTCCGCCACGAAAAGAAAAATATCCCATCGCCACCACTGCCACTTCGGCCTAGGCTTCTGGGGGACCCATCTGTCCGTGACCAGTTGGTACTTGCAGACCGGGGCACAGCGCCCGTAGGTGGACGTTGCTTCCGGATATTTCTCTGTGGGCCCTGGCCTGGCAGGAAGTCCAACGTACCCGTGCGATTTAGCTGCTTACGGTGACCGGAAGGCCCCACCTTTGGACGGACGCACCTGTCAGGGAGGAAGTGTAAACTTTGTGTCTTTTTGGCAGGTGGACGAGGGATGTCAATGCTCCACTGGATCGCGCAAAGGACTGCCACGCGGGCCCCGTGTACTGTTCCTCGTCGCCTCCCCCTCCCCTCGAGAGTCGAGAGTGGCAACAAAAGGAGGAGTACGGCTCGGATTAGAGTTGGACTCGGCAAAGAGCGCAGCAAAAGTGGAGGGAAAGAAAGAAATCCGCAGCCTAAGGGGGAGGCAGCTGATTACAATCCAGTCCAATCCGATCGCCTCCCGAGCAGACCCGAGCGGAGCGGGCGGGAGGAGGAGGAGGTTTAGCTAAGGTTCTCGCCTGCGGTCGCATCGATGCGGAGGTTCCAGGAGTCCGTCAAGGCCCTCGAGGCCGACATCGAGCACGCCAATGCGCTGTGAGTGCACCGGCCCTCCCCTATTCCCCAGATTTTGCGTGCGCGTTTCGTCGCTTGATGTGCCTCACTGATGAATTTGGTTGCGTCCTCTGCTCCTGGCGTGCAGGGCGTCCGAGTTCCTGAGGGACTACGACGGGTCGTTCATCCAGATGCGGATGGCCTACAGCGCCGTCGCGCATGTCCTCGTCCAGTGGACCGACTGCAGACTCGCCAGCGCGCTCGGCCTCCTCAAGATTATGATTTACAAGGTGCTCTCTCTTGCTAATTCGCTTTCCTCACAGCCCTTTTGCAATCTCAGAGTTTGCTCTGTCCGATTAGTTCTTCTCATCTTGTTGCTTACTGAATTTTGATAAATTTCTGGTAACGCAGATGTACGCGGAGGATCGCACCACGACCCTGCCAAGTTGGGAGAGGGAGGCCAGCATCAGAGAATTCTACGGTAGTTAATTGTCATTACCTCTCAATCCAAGCAAAACCATGGAAGACCCCACATGTTCATCCATAGTGTTTGCGTTTTGGCAGGTATTATATTCCCGTCGTTGCTTCAGCTGCCAAGCGGGATCACTGAACTGGACGACAGGAAGCAAAGGAGGCTGTGCATCGACAAGTTCAAGAGAAGGGATGGCGATTTCTCTCAGGTGGATTTGGAGAGGGAGGTCGAGTGCGGGATTTGTCTCGAGGTGAACGCTAAAATCGTGCTACCCGACTGTACGCACTCCTTGTGCTTGAGGTGCTTCGAAGAATGGTATGAAATTCCCTCTTCTCCCTCATTCGATTGCCTGCAAAAGTCATTGATTCAATCATTTGCACGGAATTTTGTATTGTTGGCTTATACATGTTGCAATTATTCTGTGTTACAAGTGCGCGGAAGTATGTAGTCAAGTAGTTCATCTCCGACGCACGCTTTATTCTACTGATCTACTAATTAACAACCTGTTGCCATTACCAGAACTAACTACAATCTGCTTCGTTTTGGTTACATTTCATGACCCTCAGAAGAAAACGGCGAACTTTTGTAGTTGAACAATAAGTTCCATACATACAGATTATACCGAAACAGAGCTCCAAGATTTATTCAAATTATGAGACACTGATACATACACAAAGCTGCATCATATGTTCATCAGGTTCTGTCAGTAAAATTGCAATGTTCAGCTCAGTGCTTTAATTGCCTCAGCAGATTTGCTTCAGTTCCTAGATGTCATATTGTGTTTGTTTGTCATCGAGCAAAACAACTCCATCCATGCTCTTCCTGCCTAACTTGTTAATGTTCTTCATTTTTATTTGACCACTTGATATGTTTGATGACGATAGCAAGGTCAACTCTCCTCGCAGGAATGCTAAATCAAAGTCGTGCCCCTTTTGCCGCGCCTGTCTCCAGAAGGTGAAGCCGAGCAGTCTGTGGGTGTACACCGATAAACGTGATGTTGTAGACATGGATGCGTTGACTAGGGAAAACATTAGGAGACTGTTTATGTACATAAATAAGCTACCACTTGTAGTCCTCCATGTTGTTGACCTTGACATTTATGAGTACCATAGCAAATAGAATGCCTTGTTCACACTTGATTGTGTTTACCACCGAGTCGATGCCTCCATTTGAGGCTGCTGATTCTGACTTCTTCTAGTCGACAGAAACTAATTACTCCTACTAGTTGTATCGGTACCGAGGTTAGAAGTTTAGAAAACTACTTGGGTAAGAAGTTAGTAGATTCCGAATAATTAAAATGGAAAATATGAAAAATAGCAAAGCTCCCGTAGCTCAGTTGGTTAGAGCGTTGGTCTTATGAGCCGAAGGTCGCGGGTTCGAGCCCCGCCGGGAGCAACACACACTTGTAAGCGCTTAGTACAAAAAGATCCTGGGTTGTTTATTCTTTTTAGTAAGAATGGACGCACCGTGAGTTCCTATGAACAGTAAAATATGAAGCATGTTTTTGGGTGAGGAGTACAATCCAAAAAATAAAACCAGATGCCTCTTAGTTGGTAAAACTCCTGTTTTCACAAAGATTTATACTATATACCTCTCTTCCTAAATATAAGTCTTTTATATGTTTCATTAGAAAATTCTATATGGATGTATATAAACACATTTTAGAATATAGATTCACTCATTTTGTTTGTATGTAGTCCCCTTATGAAATTTATAAAAAAACTTATATTTAGGAAAAAAATACTAAATATGGACACGATGTTGAGCTGAGGTGAACAATAAAATCCAAAAATAAGTGTAAAAGATAACATGATGTTGAGCTCATGTGAACAAGAGAATATCAAGCATAAAAACGAGCCGGCTTCCGTAAGAAGAACTCATGTTTCAAAAAAGAGTTATAGTATACATGATCTTGAGTTGTTTATTTGTTCTTTTTAGTAAAAATGGACGCAGTGTGAGTTCTGATCAATAAAATTAAAATAAATAAATATGAACAATGTTTATGGGTCAGCAGTACAATCCGAAAAGTAAAACCAGATGCCTCTTAGTTGGTAAAACTCCTGTTTTTACAATGGTTTATACTATACCTCCGTTTCTAAATATAGGTCTTTTATAGGTTTCATTAGAAAATTACATATGGATGTATATAAACACATTTTAAAATATAGATTCACTTATTTTGTTTTGTATGTAGTCCCTTTATGAAATTTGTAAAAAGACTTATATTTATGAGTTCTGATGAACAGTAAAATCTAAATAAAATATGAAGCATGTTTTTGGGTGAGCAGTACAATCCAAAAAATAAAACCAGATGCCTCTTAGTTGGTAAAACTCCTGTTTTTACAAAGATTTATACTATACCTCTGTTCCTAAATATATGTCTTTTATAGGTTTCATTAGAAAATTATGTATGGATGTATATAAACACATTTTAGAATATAGATTCACTCATTTTATTTTTATGTAGTCCCCTTATGAAATTTATAAAAAGACTTATATTTAGAAACGAAAAAATTACTAAATATGGACACGATGTTGAGCTGAGGTGAACAATAAAATTCAAAAATAAGTGTAAAAAATAACCTAATGTTGAACTCATGTGAACAGTAGACAACAACATCAAGCATAAAAACGAGCCGACTTCCCTGAGAAGAACTCATGTTTCTAAAAAGAGTTATAGTATACATGATCTTGAGTTGTTTATTTATTCTTTTTAGTAAAAATGGACGCATGATGAGTTGTAATGAACAGTAAAACTCAAATAAATAAATATGAAGCATGTTTTTGGGTGAGCAGTACAATCCGAAAAATAAAATCAGATGCCTCTTAGTTGGTAAAACTCCTGTTTTTACGAAGGTTTATACTATACATCCATTCATAAATATAAGTCTTTTATAGTTTTCATTAGAAAATTATATATGGATGTATGTAAACACATTTTAAAATATAGATTCACTCATTTTGTTTTGCATGTAGTCCTCTTATGAAATTTGTAAAAAGACTTATATTTATGAGTTCCGATGAATAGTAAAATCTAAATAAAATATGCAGCATGTTTTTGGGTGAGCAGTACAATCCAAAAAAGAAAACCACATGCCTCTTAGTTGGTAAAACTCCTGTTTTTACAAAGATTTATACTATACCTCTGTTCCTAAATATAAGTATTTTATAGGTTTTATTAGAAAATTATATATGGATGTATATATACGCATTTTAGAATATAGATTCACTCATTTTGTTTGTATGTAGTCCCCTTACGAAATTTATAAAAATACTTATATTTAGGAACGAAAAAAATACTAAATATGGACACAATGTTGAGTTGAGGTGAACAATAAAATTCAAAAATAAGTGTAAAAAATAACATGATGTTGAGCTCATGTGAACAGTAGACAAAAACATTAAGCATAAAAACGAGCCGGCTTCCCTCAGAAGAACTCATGTTTCTAAAAAGAGTTATAGTATACATGATCTTGAGTTGTTTATTTATTCTTTTTAATAAAAATGGATGCACTGCGAGTTTTGATGTAGTGTAAAACTAAAATAAATAAATATGAAACATGTTTTTGGGTGAGCAGTACAATCCGAAAAATAAAACCAGATGCCTCTTAGTTGGTAAAACTCCTGTTTTTACAAAGGTTTGTACTATACCTCCGTTCCTAAATATACGTCTTTTATAGGTTTCATTAGAAAATTATATATGGATGTATATAAACATATTTTCAAATATATCTTCACTCATTTTGTTTTGTATGTAGTCCCCTTATGAAATTTGTAAAAAAACTTATATTTAGGAACGATGATAATACTAAATATGGACACGATGTTGAGCTGAGGTGAACAATAAAATCCAAAAATAAATATAACAAAATAACATGATGTTGAGCTCATGTGAATAGTAGACAACAACATCAAGCATAAAAACAGTCGGCTTCCCTGAGAACCATATGACCCTTCGTTTTGGGAGAACTCATGTTTCTAAAAAGAGTTATAGTATAGAGTTAATTACAACATAGATGCGTGAATTTGGTAAGAAAGAGTTAGTTTGGTGCTAAAACTTGTGGCATATATTGAATCGGTGTCAAAACTTAACTTGGATGTGCATCTACTGTGCTAATCAAGTTATGTATACATACAACATGCTCACGAGGCGCATTGTGTAAGCACTTAGTAAAAAAAGATCTTGAGTTTTTTATTTATTCTTTTTTATAAAGAAAGGGTTAGTAAATATGGATGCACTATGAGTTCTGATGAACAGTAAAATCAAAATAAATAAATATGAACCATGTTTTTGGGTGAGCAGTACAATCCGAAAAATAAAACCAGATGCCTCTTTTTTGGAACACAAACCAGATGCCTCTTTTTTTTAATACAAACCAGATTCCTCTTAGTTGGGAAAACTTATGTTTTTACAAAGGTTTATACTATATCTCTGTTTCCCAGATGCCTCTTAGTTGGGAAAACTTATGTTTTTACAAAGGTTTATACTATATCTCTGTTTCTAAATATAAGTTTTTTATTGGTTTCATTAGAAAATTATATAAGGAAGTACGTAGACACACTTTGGAATATATATTCGATCACTCGTTTTGTTTTATATGTAGTCCCCTTATGAAATCTTTTAAAAGACATATTTACAAACGAGGAAAATACTAAATATGCACATGATGTTGAGGTGAGGTGAACAATAAAATCTAAAAATAAGTATAAAAAATAACAGGATGTTGAGCTCATGTGAACAGTAGACAAGAACATCAAGCATAAAAACGAGCCGGCTTCCGTAAGAACTATACGACCCTTCGTTTTGGTAGAACTCATGTTTATAAAAAGAATTATAGTATAGAGTCAATTACACCAGTAATGCATGAATTTGGTAAAAAGAGTTAGTTTGGTGCTACAACTTGTGGCATACATTAAATCAGTGTCAAAACTTAACTTGTATGTGCATCTACAATGCTAATCACGTTATATATACGCATAATATGCTGATGAGGCGCAGTGTGTAAGCACTTAGTAAAAAAAGATCTTGAGTTGTCTAATTATTCTTTTTAGTAAAAATGGATGCATTGTGAGTTTTGATGAACACTAAAATTAAAATAAATAAATATGACACATTTTTTTGGATGAGCAGTACAATCTGAAAAATAAAACCAGATGCCTCTTAGTTGGTAAAACTCGTGTTTTTACAAAGGTTTATACTATACCTCTGTTCCTAAATATAAGTATTTTACAGGTTTTATTAAAATGTTATATATGGATGTATATAGACATATTTTGGAATATAGATTCACTCATTTTGTTTTGTATTTCAGTCCCTTATGAATTTTGTAAAAGACTTATAGGAACAAAGAAAATACTAAATATGGATACGATGTTGAGCTCACCTGAACAATAAAATCCAAAAAGTAAGTATAGAAAATAACAAGATGTTGAGCTCATGTGAATAGTAGATGAACATCAAGCATAAAAAAGAGTCAGCTTCCCTGAGAACCATATGAACCTACGTGAACAACAGACTTGTAAGTACTTAGTAAAAAAGATCTTGAGTTGTCTAATTATTATTTTTAGTAAAAATGGACGCACTTGTGATGAACAGTAAAACAAAAATAAATAAATATAAAGCATGTTTTTGGGTGAGCAGTACAATCCAAAAAATAAAACCAGATGCCTCTTAGTTGGTAAAACTCCTGGTTTTACAAAGGTTTATACTATATCTCTATTCCTAAATATAAGTCTTTTATAGATTTCATTGAAAAATTATATATGCATGTATATAGACACACTTTAGAACATAGATTCACTTATTTTGTTTTGTATGTAGTTCCCTTATGAAATTTGTAAAAAGACTTATATTTAGAAACGAAGAAAATACTAAATATGGACACCATGTTGAGCTCACATGAACAGTAAAATCCAAAAAATAATTATAAAAAAATAACATGATGTTGAGCTCATGTGAATAGTAGACGAACATCAAGCATAAAAACGAGCCGGCTTCCCTGAGAACCACATGACCCTTCGTTTTGGTAGAACTCCTGTTTCTAAAAAGAGTTATAGTATAGACTCAATTACAACAGAGATGCCTGAATTTGGTAAAAAAAAGTTAGTTTGGTGCTAAAACTTGCAGCATACATTGAACCAGTGTCAAAATTTGACTTGGATGTCCATATATAGTGTTAAATCACGTTATATATACGTACAACATGCCGACGAGGCATTGTGTAAGCACTTCGTAAAAAAGATCTTGAGTTGTTTAATTCTTCTTTTTCATAAAAAAGGGTTAGTAAATATGGACGCAGTATGAGTTCTCATGAACAGTAAAGACAAAATAAATAAATATGAACCATGTTTTTGGTGAGCAGTACAATCCAAAAAATAAAACCACATTCCTCTTATTTCGTAAAACTCCTGTTTTTACGAAGGTTTATACTATACCTTTGTTCCTAAATATAATTTTTTATAGGTTTCACTAGAAAATTATATATGGATGTATATAGACACTTTAGAATATATATTCACTAATTTTATTTTGTATGTAGTCATCCTATGAAATCTTTAAAAAGACATATATTCAGGAAAGAAGAAAATACTAAATATGGACACGATTTTGAGCCGAGGTGAACAATAAAATCAAAAAAATAAGTATAAAAAATAACATGATGTTGAGCTCATGTGAAAAGTATACAAGAACATCAAGCATAAAAACAAGCCGGCTTCCGTGAGAACCATATGATCCTTCGTTTTGGTAGAACTCATGTTTCTAAAAAGAGTTATAGTATAGTCAATTACACCACAGATGCCTGAATTTGGTAAGAAAGGGTTAGTTTGGTGCTAAAACTTGAGCCATTAAATCGGTGTCAAAACTTGACTTGGATGTGTTGGGGAACGTTGCATGGGAAACAAAAAATTTCCTACGCACACGAAGATCTAGCATGGTGATGTCCATCTACGAGAGGAGATTAGATCTACGTACCCTTGTAGATCGCTAAGCGGGAAGCGTTAAGAAACGCGGTTGACGTAGTGGTACAACTTCGTGATTCAAATCACCGTGGTCCCACGATCCGTTCCGATCTAGCGCCGAACCGACGGCACCTGCGCATTCAGCACACGTACAACTCGATGACGATCTCGGCCTTCTTGATCTAGCAAGCAAGACGAAGAAGTAGATGAGTTCTCCGACAGTGTGACGGTGCTCCGGTGGTGGTGATGATCTACTCCTGCAGGGCTCCGCCCGAGCCCCGCGGGAATCCGATCTAGAGGCAAAACTATGTGGAATAGGCTTGAGTTTCACGTGGCAAAGTTTTTTCTCAAAAAAACCTAAACTACCAATATATATATAGGAGGAGGGGAGGGGCTAGCCTTGGGGCACAAGGGCCTCAAGGGTGCGCCGGCTGCAAGGGTGGAGGAGGACTCCTCCTCCAATTCGGTTTGGGAAGGAGGAGTCCTCCTCTTCCTTCCCACCTCCCTCTTTCCTTTTTTTTCTTCTTTCCTTTGGCATTTTTTCTTGTGGCGCCATAGCCCTCTTGGGGTGACTCCACCAGCCCACTAAGGACTTGGTGCGCCACCCTAGGGCCTTGGGCTGACTCCTGGGTGGGTGGGCCCCTCCCGGTAAACACGCGAAACCCATTCGTCACTCCCGGTACACTGCCGGAATTGCCCGAAACTTTCCGGTGACCAAATGAAACCATCCTATATATCAATCTTCGTTTATGGACCATTCCGGAAACCCTCATGACATCCGTGATCTCATTTGGGACTCCGAACAACATTCGGTAACCACACATATAATTCAACTATACTAAAACATCATCGAACCTCAAGTGTGCAGACCCTGCGGGTTCGAGAACTATGTAGACATGACCCGTGACACCCCTTGGTCAATATCCAATAGCGGGACCTGGATGCCCATATTGGATCCTACATATTCTCCGAAGATCTTATCGGTTGAACCTCAGTGTCAAGGATTCATATAATCCCGTATGTCATTCCCTTTGTCCTTCGATATGTTACTTGCCCGAGAATTGATCGTCGGTATCCACATACCTATTTCAATCTCGTTACCGGCAAGTCTATTTACTCGTTCCGTAATACAAGATCCTGTGACTTACACTTAGTCACATTGCTTGCAAGGCTTGTGTGTGATGTTGCATTACCGAGTGGGCCCCGAGATACCTCTCCGTCACACGGAGTGACAAATCCCAGTCTTGATCCATACTAACTCAACGAAAACCTTCAAAGATACCTGTAGAGCACCTTTATAGTCACTCAGTTATGTTGCGACGTTTGATACACACAAGGTATTCCTCCGGTGGCAGTGAGTTATATGATCTCATGGTCATAGGAATAAATACTTGACACGCAGAAAACAATAGCAATAAAATAAGACGATCAATATGCTACGTTCATAGTTTGGGTATAGTCCATCACATGATTCTCTTAATGATGTGATCCAGTTATCAAGTGACAACACTTGCATATAGTCAGAAAACCTTGACTATCATTGATCAACTAGCTAGCCAACTGCAGGCTTGCTAGGGACATTGTTTTGTCTATGTATCCACACATGTATCTATGTTTTCATTCAATACAATTATAGCATGGATAATAAACGATTATCTTAAAACAGGAAATATAATAATAACTATTTATCATTGCCTCTAGGGCATATTTCCAACAGTCTCCCACTTGCACTAGAGTCAATAATCTAGTCCTCACATCGCCATGCGATTTACATTGTAATAAATCTAACACCCATACAGTTCTGGTGTTGATCATGTTTTGCCCGTGGAAGAGGTTTAGTCAGCGGGTCTGCTACATTCAGATCCATGTGCACTTTGCAAATATTTTACGTCCTCTCCTTCGACATAGTCGCGGATGAGGCTGAAGCGTCGTTTGATGTGCCTGGTCTTCTTGTGAAACCTTGGTTCCTTTGCTAAAGCAATGGCGCCAGTGTTGTCAGAGAGCAAAGTAATTGGATTTAGTATGCTCGGCACAACTCCAAGATCCGTCATGAGCTGCTTCATCCAGACACCATCCTTTGCTGCCTCCTAGGCAGCCATGTACTCCGCTTCACATGTAGAATCTGCTAGGACGCTTTTCTTGGAACTGCACCAGCTTACCACACCCCCATTAAGAATAAATACGTATCCGGTTTGAGACTTAGAGTCATCCGGATCAGTGTCAAAGCTTGCATCGACGTAACCCTTTACGACGAACTCTTCGTCACCTCCATAAACGAGAAACATTTCCTTAGTCCTTTTCAGGTACTTCAGAATATTCTTGACCGCCGTCCAGTGATCCACTCTTGGATTACTTTGAAACCTGCCTGCCATACTTATGGCCAAGCTGACATCTGGTCTAGTGCACAACATTGCATACATGATAAAACCTATGGCTGAAGCATAGGGGACATAACTCATTTGTTCTCTATCTTCCGCAGTTGCTGGGCAGTGAGTCTTACTCAATTTTATACCTTGTAACATTGGCAAGAACCCCTTCTTGAACTGTTCCATTTTGAACTTCTTCAAAACTTTATCAAGGTATGTGCTTTGTGAAAGTCCTATCAGGCGTCTCGATCTATCCCTATAGATCTTAATGCCTAGAATGTAAGCAACTTCTCCTAGGTCCTTCATGGAGAAACTTTTATTCAAGTAATCCTTTACACTCTCCAAAAACTCCACATTGTTTCCAATCAGCAATATGTCATCCATATATAATATTAGAAACGCCATAGAGCTCCCACTCACTTTCTTGTAAATACAAGATTCTCCAACCACTTGTATAAACCCAAATGCTTTGATCACCTCATCAAAGCGCTTATTCCAACTCCGAGATGCTTGCACCAGTCCATAAATGGACCGCTGGAGCTTGCACACTTTGTTAGCATTCTTTGGATCGACAAAACCTTCGGGTTGCATCATATACAAATCTTCCTTAAGAAAACCGTGAAGGAACACCGTTTTGACATCCATGTGCCAGATTTCATAATTGAAAAATGCAGCTATTGCTAACATGATTCAGACGGACTTAAGCATCGCTACCGGTGAGAATGTCTCATCATAGTCAACTCCTTGAACTTGTGAAAAACCGTTCGCCACAATTCGAGCTTTATAAACGGTCACATTACCGTCCGCGTCCGTCTTCTTCTTAAAGATCCATTTGTTCTGAATAGCCTTGCGGCCTTCGCGCAATACTTCCAAAGTCCAGACTTTGTTTTCATACATAGATCCTATCTCGGACTTCATGGCCTCCAGCCATTTGTTGGAATCCGGGCCCACCATTGCTTCTTCATATTTCGCAGGTTCATTGTTGTCTAACAACATGATTGATACGACAGGATTACGTACCACTCAGGAGCAGTGCGTGATCTTGCCGACCTACGAGGTCCGGTAGGAACTTGATCCGAAGTTTCATGATCATCATCATTAACTTCCAACTCAATCGGCGTTCCTTCGACAAGGGTTTCCCCTTGCCCTGTGCCACCATATAGAGGGACTAGATGTTCGACAACCCCATCAAGTTCTATCTTCCTCCCACTTAATTCTTTCGAGAGAAACTCCTTCTCAAGAAAAGCCCAATTTGCCCTCGGATTTGAGATAGAAGGTGTACCCAACTGTCTCCTTTGGGTAACCTATGAAGACGCACCTTTCCGCTTTGAGTTCGAGCTTTGGTCTCCGGTCTTTTGCCATACCACAGTTCGTATGGTGTCGTCTCAACGGATTTTGATGGTGCCCTATTTAAAGTGAATGCAGTTGTCTCTAATGCATAACTGCAAAACGATAACGACAAATCAGTAAGAGACATCATAGATCGCACCATTTCTAACAAAGTACGATTACGACGTTCGGACACACCATTACGCTGTGGTGTTCCAGGCGGTGTCAACTGTGAAACAATTCCACATTGTCTCAAGTGAGCACCAAACTCGAAACTCAGATATTCACCCCCACGATCAGAACGTAGGAACTTGATCTTCTTGTTACGATGATTTTCAACTTCACTCTGAAATTTCTTGAACTTCTCAAACGTCTCAGACTTGTGCTTCATCAAGTAGATATATCCATACCTACTCAAATCGCCAGTCAAAGTGAGAAAATAACGATATCCGCCGCGTGCCTCCACACTCATCGGACCACACACATCGGTATGTATGATTTCCAACAAGTCACTTGCACGCTCCATTGTTCCGAAGAACGGAGTCTTAGTCATGTTGCCCATGAGGCATGGTTCGCATGTGTCAAGTGATTCAAAGTCAAGTGACTCCAAAAGTCCATCGGAATGGTTTTTCTTCATGCGCTTCACACCAATATGACCTAAGCGGTAGTGCCACAAAAACATGGCGCTATCATTGTTAACTCTACATCGTTTGGTCTCAATGTTATGTATATGTGTATCATCTCTATCAAGATTCAATATGAACAATCCTCTCACATTGGGTGGATGACCATAAAACATATTACTCATATAAATAGAACAACAATTATTCTATGACTTAAACGAGTATCCTTCTCGCAATAAACAAGATCCAGATATAATGTTCATGTTTAACGCAAGCACTAAATAACAATTATTGAAGTTCATAACTAATCCTGATGGTAACTGAAGTAAAACTATGCCGACGGCGATTGCATCAACCTTGGAACCATTTCCCACGCGCATCATCACTTCATCCTTCGCCAGCCTTCGTTTATTCCGCAGTTCTTGCTTCGAGTTGCAAATATGAGCAACAAAACCGGTATAAAATACCCATACACTACTACGAGAGTTGGTTAAGTACACATCAATAACATGTATATCAAATATACCTGATTTTTCCTTGGCCGCCTTCTTATCGGCCAAATACTTGGGGCAGTTGTGCTTCCAGTGACCCAGTCCCTTGCAATAATAACACTCTGTTTCAGGCTTAGGTCCAGCCTTGGGTTTCTTCGTCGGATTGGCAATAGGCTTGCCGCTCTTCTTGGAGTTAACCTTCTTGCCTTTGCCATTTCTCTTGAAACTATTGGTCTTATTGACCATCAACACTTGATGCTCTTTCCGGAGTTCTGACTCTACGACTTTCAACACCGTGAATAACTCGCCGGGTTACTTGTTCATCCCTTGCATGTTGTAGTTCAACACAAAGCTTTTATAGCTAGGTGGCAGTGATTGAAGAATTCTGTGAGTGATAGCTTCTTGCGGGAGTTCAATCCCCAGCTCAGCTAGACGGTTTGAGTACCCAGACATTTTGAGTACATGTTCACTGACAGATGAATTCTCCTCCATCTTGCAAGCACAGAATTTATCGGAGGTCTCATACCTCTCGATCCGGGCGTTCTTCTGAAAGATAAAATTCAACTCCTGGAACATCTCATATGCTACATGACGCTCAAAGCGACGTTGAAGTCCCGGCTCTAAGCCATACAAGACTGCACACTGAACTAATGAGTAGTCATCCTTACGTGTTAACGAGTCGTTCTTAACATCTTGGTCAGCCGTAGCGGGTGGTTCATCTCCTAGCGCAGCATTAAGGACATAATCTTTCTTCCGAGGTTGCAGGAGGAACTTAAGATTACGAGTCCAGTCCACAAAGTTGCTTCCATCATCTTTCAACTTAGCTTTCTCTAGGAACGTATTGAAATTCAAGGTGACTGTTGTGTGAGCCATTGATCTCCAACACAAATATTGCAAAGTGGACTTAGACTATGTTTAAGATAATTAGAGTTTAATTAATCAAATTACTAATAAACTCCCACTCAAAAAGTACATCTCTCTAGTCATTTGAGTGGTACATGATCCAAATTCACTAACTCAAGTTCGATCATCACGTGAGTTGAGAATAGTTTCAGTGGTAAGCATCTCTATGCTAATCATATCAACTATACGATTCATGCTCGACCTTTCGGTCTCATGTGTTCCGAGGCCATGTATGCACATGCTAGGCTCGTCAAGTTTAACCCGAGTGTTCCGCGTGTGCAACTATTTTGCACCCGTTGTATGTGAACATTGAGTCTATCACACCCGATCATCACGTGGTGTCTCGCAACGAAGAATTGTCGCAACGGTGCATAGTCGGGGAGAACACGATTTCATCTTGAAATTTTAGTGAGAGATCACCTTATAATGCTACCGTCCTTCTAAGCAAAATAAGGTGCATAAAAGGATTAACATCACATGCAATTCATAAGTGACATGATATGGCCATCATCTTGTGCTTCTTGATCTACATCACTTAAGCACCGACATGATCTTCTTGTCACCGGCGCCACACCATGATCTCCATCATCATGATCTCCATCAACGTGTCGCCATCGAGGTTGTCGTGCTATCTATGCTATTACTACTAAAGCTACGACCTAGCAATATAGTAAACGCATCTGCAAACACAAACGTTAGTTTAAAGACAACCCTATGGCTCCTGCCGGTTGCCGTAGCATCGACGTGCAAGTCGATATTAACTATTACTACATGATCATCTCATACATCCAATATATCACATCACGTCATCGGCCATATCATATCACAAGCATACCCTACAAAAGCAAGTTAGACGTCCTCTAATTTGTTGTTGCATGTTTTACGTGGCTGCTATGGGTATCTAGCATGATCGCATCTTACTTACGCAAAAACCACAACGTAGATGTGCAAATTGCTATTTAACCTCTCTCCAAGGGCCACCTCGGTCAAAACCAATTCAACTAAAGTTGAAGAAACCGACACCCGCCAGTCATCTTTATGCAACGAGGTTGCATGTCAGTCGATGAAGTCAGTCTCTCGTAAGCGTACGAGTTATGTCGGTCCGGGCCACTTCAATCCAACAATACCGCCGAATCGAGAAAAGACTAAGGAGGGCAGAAAATCGAATATCAACGTCCACAAAACATTTTGTGTTCTACTCGAGATAACATCTACGCATGAACCTAGCTCATGATGCCACTATTGGGGAACGTTGCATGGGAAACAAAAAATTTCCTACACACATGAAGACCTATCATGAAGATGTCCATCTACGAGAGGAGATTAGATCTACGTATCCTTGTAGATCGCTAAAGGGGTAGCATTAAGAAACGCGGTTGACGTAGTGGTACAGCTTCGTGATTCAAATCACGTCGTCCCACGATCCGTTCCGATCTAGCGCCGAACGGACGACACCTCCGCGTTCAGCACACGTACAGCTCCATGACGATCTCGGCCTTCTTGATCCAGCAAGCAAGACGGAGAAGTAGATGAGTTCTCCGGCAGCATGACGACGCTTCGGTGGTGGTGATGATCTACTCCTGCAGGGCTCCGCCCGAGCTCCGCAGAAATTCGATCTAGAGGCAAAACTATGTGGAATAGGCTTGAGTTGCACGTGGCAAAGTTTTTTCTCAAAAAACCCTAAACCAACAATATATATAGGACGAGGGGAGGGGCTAGCCTTGGGGCATGATACGTCTCCGTCGTATCTACTTTTCGAAACTCTTTTGCCCTTGTTTTGGTCTCTAATTTGTATGATTTGAATGGAACTGACCCGGACTGACGCTGTTTTCTTGCAGAATTGCCATGGTGTTGTTTTGCGTAGAAATAAAAGTTCTCGAAATGACCTGGAAATCTACGAGAATTTTTTGTGGATTATATAAAAAATGCTGGCGCAAGAATCAACTGGAGGGATGGAGCCAGGAGCTCACAAGCCGACCAGCCCCCCCCCCCTGGCCGGGCCTGGCACGCTTGTGAGCCCCTCGGGACTATACCGCCCCCAATTCTAGCTCTATATATCCTCTTTCGTCCGGAGAAATATCAAGGAGAAGAGTTCATCGCGTTTTACAATACGGAGGCGCCGCCACCTCCTGTTCTTCATCTGGAGGGCAGATCTGGAGTCCGTTCTGGGCTCCGGAGAGGGGAGATCGTCGCCATTGTCATCATCAACCTTCCTTCATCGCCAATTCCATGATGCTCTTCACAGTTCGTGAGTAATCTCATCGTAGGCTTGTTGGACGGTGATGGATTGGACGAGATCTATCATGTAATCAAGTTAGTTTTGACGGGGATTGATCCCTAGTATCCACTATGTTCTGAGATTTTTGTTGCTACTACTTTGCCATCCTTAATTCTTGTCACTAGGGCCCGAGGGCCATGATTTCAGATCTGAACCTAATATGTGTGATTTAGATCCTATCTTGCAAGTTGTAGTCACCTACTATGTGTTATGACCTGTCAACCCCGGAGTGACCGTGACGCCCTCAGTTTAATCGTACACTAATCATACACGCAAATGCGTACGATCAAACCCAAGGACTCACGGGAAGATATCACAACACAACACTAGACACAAATAAAGCAATATCAGCTTCATATTGCAAGCCAGGGGCCTCGAGGGCTAGAATACAGAAGCTCGATAAACACACTAGTCAGCGGAAGCAACAATATCTGAGTATAGACATAAAACATGGGGGGCCTTAGAGAAGGCTAGCACAAAAGATACAACGATCGAAAGAGGCGAGGCCTCCTGCCTGGGAACCTCCTAACTACTCCTATCTTCAGCGGCCTCCATGAAGATGACACCATCGGGATGGCAGACATCGGCAAGAAACTCCATCTCCTCGGCTCCATCATCTGGTCGCAGCAAACGGATCAAGGGGACAAGGGGGGAGCAAAGCAGCGGTGAGTACTCATCCAAAGTACTCGCAAGTCTTACATCAGATCTATTCTAAGTATGTATCAGTATCAAAGAAGGTGCTTATATGTGGACTGACTGCAACAATGCGAGAATAGAGAGAGAAGGCCTAGTCCTATCGGAGACTAGCATCTTCAGGGTCTTGCAGCAATAGACGAGAGTAGAACAGGGTAAAACATTAATAGTCATATTGTTGCAGCAATATTAAAGTGAGGTCACGCCCAAAGGTCCTCCCTCGACTCCGTGCGAGCAAGCAATCCCGAGGCAAACTAATTCCAGTTAAGTAACAATTGTAGTTGTATAAGATCAGGGCACAACTCCAAGTCGTCCTGTAACCGTGGACACGACTATTCGAATAGTTAATTTTCATCCCTGTAGGGGTGCACCACATGTCCCGTCACGCTCGATAACACTCTGGCCGGACACACTTTTCTGGGTCCGGCCCGGCCTCGAAATATCGACACGTCGCAACCCCACCTAAGACTAATCAGAGAGGCCCGCCCGCCGGTCTAACTCCTAAGCACAAAGGGTTCGTGGGCCCAGTTCCCCTTCGCGCTCCTGCACGTGGCGAGGGCGGCCGACGTCAGTCCTAGCATCCCTTAATCACAAGCGCGATGCATCTCGGGACCACTCGGGCGCGCGCCGCTACATTTGCTAACATGTGAAAAGCTTCGGCTGATACCGCGACGCCGAGTACCCATAATTCTTCCCGCGTAGCCGGTTAGTGCGAAAAGGTCTCCAACCAACCCAGATCAAATACCCAAATCCATTAACATTTTAATTAGGCCATGAACACAGTCTCGCGGGAAACCACCTGTCTTACAACTAATCACCAATGATCCCAGTAACATGGTCGAGTAACTGTGTGGTTATAACATCGGGGGGAATCCGAGGTATCACCCTCGTTGGATTCCGAATGATGTAGCCGTCAAGGCGGGCTTAGAGGAATCACCCTCGGGGGTCCCACACTTGAGGGTTGTACGACAGAGGCATCGTCGGGAATGGTGAAAGAGGAATCACCCTCGATAACCACGACCGACTAGCTATACTACAGAGATATCATCAAGAGTACTTAGCGAGGTGTCACCCTCGGTACCCGATAGTATCCCTGTAGCGTCGTACAACTAAGGGGGGTGTGTGATGTGTCGGGTCTGGCTCGTCGATCAGGGATCCAGATTTGAAAACAAGCGGGGCAACTGGACTACGGGGTCAGAGGGGATGACTGCTCCACCTATACTAAGCAGATTTAAAGTACAGGGCTGAAAGTAGCAGTTCATCAAAAATAGGCTATGCATCAGATATAGGAGCTAACTACAACAGTAGCAAGATACTAATGCAATCAGTAGGAAGAAAGACATAGGCGATATATGAATGATCAAGGGGGGTTTGCTTGCCTTGCTGCTGTGCGGCAAAGGACCGGTCGACAGGGTGATAGATGTACCCGACAGCAGCGTCGGGGGAAGAAACAATAAATAATAGCAACGGTGCAACACAACGCATGACATGGCAAGATGCAGGCTAGACATGAGCTAACGCAGCAACATCCGTCATAGACGGGTCGGAAGAATATGTGACGATATTTTCCGGGTCTCGGGCTACTACGAGTCAGACTGGAAACGATGGAAAAGTTCCATGTTTGCTAGGCTAGGGACGCGTGACAGACGAATGGACCGTGTATCCGGGTTCGTCTCGCTCTGCTGATCAACTTTCGTGTTGAAAATATTTTGATCTGACTTACGAATTATTTAATATTATTTTTTAAACTTTTATTCAATAATTAGGAATTAAAAATAGATTTAAATAATTTAATAAAATGCTATTATGACATCAGCATGATGTCATGCTGACATCAAAAGTTGACTGGTCAACTGACCAACGGGTCCCGAACGTCATAGGCACAAGTTTTAATTTAGATTAAATATTAAATAATCAGATTAATTTAATGGGGGACCCACGTGTCATATTCTAATTATTCTAATTATCAAAATAATTAATTAAGTGATATATCTATTTATTTATTTAATAAAAACATTTTTTTATATATTTTAATTTTTACTTTTCTTTAAAAGGGGTGTGGGGCCTCCCTGTCATAGACAAGGGGGTGCGTTGGCCCCACCGGTAAGTGGCTTTAGGCCAAATACGCATTTTTACTCACAGATACATAACCAAACATTTAACGTATACCGCCATATACCGAAATACATACATACATACATACGTACATCTCATAGATACAAAAATACATACGCAAATACAACGTTTATTTTTATTTCCTCTCAAAAACTTTCATCTCCCTCTGTGTGTTAACTTAACACAGAGTCTTCTTCTCTGCTTCTCCTCTTCTCAACAGAGAAGAAAACTAACTTCAATCTCTCCTACGCGAACATCACGTCGTCGGAACGGGGCGCCGTTCGTCGGGACGGAACCTGGACGGCGAGGGGAACGAGATGGTGGGAGGAGCCCGAGGAGGGGCTCACCGACGTTGATGGGAGGGCCCGGTGAAGCCGGAGTTCGCGGGAAGGGGCGGAGGAGACGGCGTGGAGGCGTTCCCGGAGGCGGTGATGACGGATCCGACGAGGTGGGTCGCCGGAGAAAACCTCCTGGAGGTCGGGGCCGGCCGGATGGCCGGCGTGGTGAGGAGAAGGGGGGGGGGGTCGCCCTGCCCGGTCCCTCCTGGACCGAGCGGGAGGAAGGGCCGACGGGGGGGGGGGGGGAAGACGATGCAGGGCTTCGGCCGGCGGGAGGATCCGGTAGGGCGGCTCGGGAGGGGGATCCGAGGGGGCTCTCGGGGCGTGGGGTTCCTGGGGGCCTCGTGGTCTCCAGGGGAGAAGAGGGAGAGGCCGGTGGGGGAGGGGGCTCGCCGGCGGGGAAGATCTGACCGAGGGAGGGAGGCTCGGGAAGGAGAGGTGGGAGGTGTCGGTGGGGTGGGTATCAAGAGGAGGAGGTGGGAGCCTCTCGCTGGGGGGGGGGGGTAGGAGATCGTGGGGAGGGGGCCCCTTGAGGGGATGAGGGCACGTGGGGGGCGCTGGGGGAGGGGCCCTCCTCGAGGGGATAAGGCCGGCGGCGGCGCTGGGAAACGGGGGGAGTTGCGAGGGGCAGCACGGGGGGTCAGCGCTAGGGTTTCCCGTGCGGGGGCTTTGGCGTGGCCGGGTGGGCCTCTAGGCGTAGTTGGGCCATGGGGTGGGGGGGGGTTCTTTTTTCCATTTTTTTTGTTTTGTATTTGTTTTTCTATTATTTCCAATTCTTTTTAGTACCTAATTTTATTTACTATATTTTATAATTTATTATATATACTTTTACTTCTTTCTTTTATTTATTTCTTTTACATTTACTATATTTCTCTTTACTTATTTTGTTTAAGGCTCCACTTCCAAATATATTGGGCTTATCAATTATTCCAAAAATGCCCGATTCATTTTTATACTTCGCTAGGGAATTTTATAACTCCCCTGACATTATCATTTCAACAACCAAATTATTTCCTCGTTTGACTTCATCTTAGAGCATCGAATTTTGATTCGGTTTCAACCAACACGAGATCGTTGATATCATTAACGATGACGTGGCATCATCAGTGTGGGATCACTATCGCTTAATTACAATCATTACTGTAGCAAAAGCCGAGGATGTCATAGTGACAATAGCCGGAACCACTCCCGGAGATGACCATAGTATGAGGAGTTCATGTATTCACCAAGTGTTAATGCGTTGGTATGGTTCTTTTTTAAAAGGAGAACCTTAATATCCCGTAATTTCCATTAGGACCCCGCTGCCACGGGAGGGATGGACAATAGATGTCATGCAAGTTCTTTTTCCTAAGCACGTATGACTACATACGGAATACATGCCTACATTAGATTGATGAACTGGAGCTAGTTACTTATCTCTCCGTGTTATAACTGTTGCATGATGAATAGCATCCGGCATAATCATCCATCACTGATCCAATGCCTATGAGTTTTTCCTACTAGTCCTTGCTACATTACTTTGCCGCTACTGCTGTCACTGTTGCTACTGTCACTCTGTTGCTACTGCCGTTACTTTGCTGCTACTGCTGTCACTTTGCTGCTACTGGTTACCATTTCTACTGCTGCTATCATACTACTTTGCTACTGATACTTTGCTGCAGATACTAAATCTTTCAGGTGTGGTTGAATTGACAACTCAACTGCTAATACTTGAGAATATTCTTTGGCTTCTCCTTGAGTCGAATCAATAAATTCGGGTTGAATATTCTACCCTCGAAAACTGTTGCGATCCCCTATACTTGTGGGTTATCAGGGCACAAGGGTCCCAAGAGTGCGTCGTTTGCAAGGGTGGAGGAGGACTCCTCCTCCAATTCGGTTTGAGAAGGAGGAGTCCTCCTCTTCCTTCCCACCTCCCTCTTTCCTTTTTTCTTCTTCTTTCCTTTGGTATTTTTGCTTGTGGCACCATAGCCCTCTTGCATTGACTCCACCAGCCCACTAAAGACTTGGTGCGCCACCCTAGGTCCTTGGGCTCACTCCCGGGTCGGTTGGCCCCTCCCGGTAAACACCCGGAACCCATTCGTCACTCCCGGTACATTG
Organism: Hordeum vulgare subsp. vulgare; assembly: GCF_904849725.1. Classification (NCBI taxonomy): domain Eukaryota; kingdom Viridiplantae; phylum Streptophyta; class Magnoliopsida; order Poales; family Poaceae; genus Hordeum; species Hordeum vulgare. Next base: position 246,184,041 of record NC_058518.1, on the reverse strand, counting down.
CCAGAATTGCCCAAAACTTTTCGATGACCAAATGAAACCATCATATATATCAATCTTTGTTTCCGGACCATTCCGGCAACCCTCGTGACGTCCGTGATCTCATACGGGACTCCGAACAACATTCGGTAACCACACATATAACTCAACTATACTAAAACATCATCGAACCTTAAGTGTGCAGACCCTGCGGGTTCGAGAACTATGTAGACATGACCCGAGACACCCCTCGGTCAATATCCAATAGCAGGACCTGGATGCCCATATTGGATCCTGCATATTCTCCGAAGATCTTATCGGTTAAACCTCAGTGTCAAGGATTCATATAATCCCGTATGTCATTTCCTTTGTCCTTCGGTATGTTACTTGCCCGAGATTTGATCATCGGTATCCGCATACCTATTTCAATCTCGTTACCGGCAAGTCTCTTTACTCGTTTCGTAATACAAGATCCTGTGACTTACACTTAGTCACATTGCTTGCAAGGCTTGAGTGTGATGTTGCATTACCGAGTGGGTCCCGAAATACCTCTCCGTCACACAGAGTGACAAATCCCAGTCTTGATCCATACTAAGTCAACGGACACCTTTGGAGATACCTGTAGAGCACCTTTACAGTCACCCAGTTACATTGCGATGTTTGATACACACAAGGTATTCCTCCGGTGCCAGTGAGTTATATGATCTCATGGTCATAAGAATAAATACTTGACACGCAGAAAACAATACCAATAAAATGACACGATCAATATGCTACGTTCATAGTTTGGGTCTAGGCCATCACATGATTCTCTTAATGATGTGATCCAGTTATCAAGTGACAACACTTGCATATAGTCAGAAAACCTTGACTCTCATTGATCAACTGGCTAGTCAACTAGAGGCTTGCTAGGGACATTGTTTTGTCTATGTATCCACACATGTATCTATGTTTTCATTCAATACAATTATAGCATGGATAATAAACGATTATATTGAAACAGGAAATATAATAATAACTATTTATCATTGCCTCTAGGGCATATTTACAACAAGATGTGCATCTATAGTGTTAATCATGTTATGTATACGCACAACATGCTCACGAGGCGCATTGTGTAAGTACTTAGTAAAAAAAGATCTTGAGTTGGTTAATTATT